>NC_046680.1:16592954-16895984 GCF_009870125.1 Drosophila pseudoobscura | reverse complement strand
GTGGGCTGGTGTGAGGTGCCTGGCGATGACACATTTCGAATGCCGTATCGGGCTGCACCCCTTTTTTGGCGGGCAAGGGGGAGGGGGCAGAACTCTTACACCATTGTATCTATGCTAAATTTATGCCTAATGAGCGTGGCATTCAGTTTGATAACTCATTTGTTGGCCTCTCGAATCTGGCTCTGGCTCTTGCCACTTCTTCTTTTTGGGGAACAGCACACATTATAAACGAATTGAGGCTAAATTGGTTCCACATGAGCTTCGTTCGGCTACCGATGTTGAAACGCACACACTTCTACGAGAGTATCTTTGATTTTGGTCTTTTGGGGCGGGTGAACCCTGTTCATAAATAACTTATTCCAGTTTCTGGTTGCGAATACCCGAGAATCTCCCCGACACACCACATCTGTAGGCAAACTAAAATCAAAAGAAGCTAAAAAACAGAAGCAATTCAAACGAAAAACCGGGGAGCAAAAAAAAAATAATATTAAGAAATTCTCCGGCACACACACACACTTTAGGAGTTTATCATTGTAATGCAAATGAAGGAAGTGCGCGATTCTGGCGTTGCCGTTGCTGCTGCCTCTACTTCTGCAGAATTCGAGGTGAGGCTGTGGGGCAGAAACAAAAGCAACAACAACAACCACATTGGAGGCAACATTTTGATGCCGTGGGAAATGCGAAAGCGGCACACGATTTGCTCAATCTCCTCTGCCGTTCTTCTGGGGGTCGAGGGTGGGGCGCAGAGTACGGTTAGTGCAGGCAGTTTATCAGTCAGCCACTCTCTCAGTCCGTCAGTCAGTCAGTCAGCGAAAGGAATTGCACAAGAATGGAAAGAAACAGACAAAGTTATGAATATGAATAAATAATTTTACGCAGATTGCCAAAGCTAAGATAAAATATGCTCACACACACTCGCATGCAGACTTTGCACACCTCACACAGATACTTTCTTTGACAATCAAAGCCAGCGTAGAGCGCAGAGGGTGCTAATATGCATATCCGTACCCATACTCGTATCCGTACCCGTAAGTATTTTGCAAGAGGCAGCTCTCCGAGTGTCGGAAAAGTGCAAAAGTGCGATAGAAAACAAAAGTTTGGCTCTTACAAAGCTACTGCCAACTCACTTTGTGAGTAATTTAAAGTTAAATGAATATTTCTCTGCATCTGCAGAGGATATTGTATCTTTTGGGGCAGAAGTACATGCTGTAATCATTTCTTAATGGGAATGACTTTTATCTGTGTTCTGTATAACTTGGAAGTCTTATAGTATTGATTTTCTTAGGCTGGTATTTTCCAAAATTTCTATCAATGCAGTAGCCTTGAAAATCCAAAGTACGTGGAATGACAGCAAGCAGTGTGATTTAGTTCAGATACACTCGTGCACCAGGGACACGGACACGGACTCGGATACGGAATAGCGGATACGGAACTTTGCACAGCACCGCAAAATAGTTAAGTATTCGAGTTCACGAAAAACCGCATGCATAAACATTCGGCTACAGGACAATAGTTTAAAACAAAGCTCTGCCAGCATTTCGGTGCCCGATTTGGAGAGGCCCGACCGAATCCACAGACCTATCCACCACTCCACCGCCCCACTCTGTCCATTACAGTACTCCACCTAGTAGCTGCCACCGACCCGACAGACCGACCGATCCAAGCGACCAACTTGTTTTGTAGTTGTCTATTTATGCGCTTAGTGCTGTATGCAAATAGTTGGCGTGGCGTACCTATCGTACTCCCCGACCTGCCCGCTCCCTGCCACCACTCGCTGCTGCTGCTGCTGCCACAGTGAACCAGTTTTTTGTTTCGAGTGCCCTTCAGCCCCCAAATCCATCCTGTGTTTGCATTTTTTATTAACAAACAGCAGCAGAAAATAAATGAATCCAAAAAAACCCCTAAATAAAGGGTATGCAAAATATTTGCTGGAAATGAAAAACCCTTTTCGTTTTTTTTTTGTTGTTTTTGTTTTGGTGTGGGCGGCGATAAGCCAAACTGAGGGGAGGTTTGCCGCCCTACCCTTCTATTAAGGGTAGCCACCCCTGTATAGGGACTGCTGTTGTTGTTGTTGTTGTTGTTGTTTTTGTTTGTGTTGTTACAACGATATTTCATGTATACCACGCATAATCGTTGTTGTTTTAGTGTATTAATTTTGGTTTTTAATAAAGCATAAATATTTGTGTTTGCGCTGTCGACTCGCCCCAGGATCTCACTCCTCCCTACCCCCCGCTCCGCCTGTTCGCTGACCGTTTTTATTGAAGTTTGGCAAGTCAAAGTTTAGTTTTATGCCCAGAGGGGCATATTTTGTAAAACGTTATTGACTTTATGGATGGTTATAACCCAAACATATGTGTGCGCCTGGGCCCCCAAGGGTCTCATTACATCGGTGTTATCCGAAAGCAAACTTCTATGTGAATAAAACAGCACTGCCACCAGATCGAGACGAGTGGGTGAATGTGGAGCGCTTTATCGAGGTGCTGCTGCCGGGCAGTATTAATTGCAAATTCCTCAATGACAGCTCCGACATATTGATATCCATATCCACAGCCATATGCCTTTTTATGGGCAGAAAGTGATTTGCCTTACATATGCATTTTGCATGTTTTAATTATAAAACAAATCAATTTGCCCCCCTCCAACCCGCTTTGAGCAAACAACTTAATGACATTTATCCATTTCTTACAGTCCCTCAAACACACACACACACAGTGCCTTATGCAAGTGCACAGCTGTGCAATTTGCATAAATGAATTTTTTATATTGTTACTCGCGTTTATTTTCCCCGCTTTCCCTTCTTTTGGTTCTGAAAGAACTTGGTCAAGAGGGTGCGTGGGCGACATTGGTTCCGGAAAACTTTAAATCGATTTCAGTAGTTCTACTCGACTTTCCAAGTAATTGATGATGGAAACTGATTAAGTTTTCCTCATTAAGGTTCCTTAGCCTTCCTCCTCCTTTTGCTGCTAAGATATATAATGCAGGCTTCAAATCTGTTCTTCGATCATTTGCTTTGAACTTATATAAACAAAGAGATATGTATGTTCTTTTAGGAAGATGTTATAAACGCTATTCGGGGAACTTGTTGAAGAAAGAGAGCTTTGAGGGGTTCTTGGCCCTGACTTTTTGACCAAAAACAGAAAAACCCATCAAAATGCCACCCCCATCCGCTGAAATATCTTCGGTGTCTGTATCTGTAAGTGCATTTTCCATTTTGCCATTAAATTTGCTACTTTCTTGAGGTTTTTATTTGTGTGTTTCCTGTTGATTTTCTCGTGTTGTATGTGTGTATATCAACTGCTTATTGATTTTCAATTAGTTTGTTTTGCTTTTCACTGTCGACTGTGCGGCAAATGTAGTTGCAGTTGCGATTTGGTTCTTCCTTCCACTTTTTCGCATTTTCCCCCACCAAAGTGACATACTTAATTTTCCATCGAGTGTACTTTTCGTGTGTCTATGTGTGTGTGTGTGTGTGTGTGTGTGTGTCTGTGTGACTTGCACTCATAAAATATGCAATCGCCAAAGCGCATCCAACGGATTTGGCCAACGATTGCGGCAAGACTTTGGCAAGAGCTTGTGGCTCTGACTCTGACTCTGACTTTGCCAAAAAAATGTGCCAGGGTTAGACCAGAAATAGACACATGCCAATATGCTGGGCCATAAATAAGAGAACGCCAGCAGACTTGGGCGAGGTCTGCAGTCTGGTCTGCCGTTGATTCCGGCCCTTAAAGCCTGCTCTTGTTTCAATTTAAATCCTCACTCAACTACAGCTAATTAGAGGAGAGGATAGTTCAGCATTAATTCATTTACCAGCCAGTTTCCCCAAGCGTCGAAAATAAATACATTTGACCTTTTGTTGCAGCGGAAATTATTAGCTCGATCGAGTTGGTGAGGTTTTTGTGAATTTTGCGGTCTGTCGGAGCGAAATTTATGCAATTACAAACGCAATTTTCGCATGGGACCGCATTTTAATTTCGTTTTATAATTTCGACAAATAATCATTTACATAAGCGAATCGCCATGCGAGTGCTTCGGTGAGTGTTTGCGGCATATGCAAAGTGTTTGTTTGAGTGCTTTTCCCCCAGCACCTACGACACACAATATATGTATAGCATGCACTATTTATATATAAAATAATTATTTACAAGCAATTAACTTTGCGCATAGCTTTTATTTAGTTAGTTTCGTATGTGTTTTAGTTAAAATTTTGCCATTGTAACATTTAACGTTTGCCCCGAATAACCGCATTAAAAATTAAATATGAAATAATGGCATTTGTGGTGTCGGCGGTCCATTGGGAAGGCTGTCAGCTGCATCAGTCAAATGTTGAAGCCTTGTTTTGTTGTTCGATCCATTTTCGGCCCTATAAAGTGACACGCCCATGGGGCTGCGATTTACTTCCACATGGGATATTCTGCTGCGGTCTTTCCGCTGCTGTTCAGCATTCCTCATGAGTAATCCGTCTCAACTCGTTCAGTTTTGCAGAATCGGATGTCTGCCATAGTCCAACGAATGATTAATCCAACGATCGGCGATTTCTCTCTAGAAATTGTATAATCTTTGATTCTGATTATCCAAAGAAATAAATCAAGAAATGGAGCTATCCGAAGGAGTCAAGGAGCGTTTGGGAGTGGACATTCCACTGGGGATTCGTGCCAATGGTGTTTTATCTGGGCTTCTCCAAGGGAGCCGGGCCCTGATGCCACCATTGCCATCCATCCTGAGCACACTCTAACCCGAAACAAGTCGTGGGACTTCCAATTTTCCTGGCAATTCCGTATTACCTGAAATACATTTCGATGATTTAACCCTTTCCCACCCTAAAATTTTCATTGAATAAAAGGAGATTCGTTTTGTTTTAATGTTTTCACAATATTTTGTAATGTTTTTGCGTTTATTTTCTCAGATATATTTCTTGTTCTGTTTTGTTTTTCTGTTTTATGTAATTGTAATAATTAATTTAATAATACATTTGCCATTAAGTAAATTGAATTAAATTAATTTAGTTCCGTCCTCTCTCGCTCTCTCTCTATACAGTATACGACATTACATACATTAATAAATACATTAAGTGCTCTAAATTGTTGGTTTTTTGTTGATTTTTTGCGATTCTTCTATATACACATTACATTCAGATTAAATATAATTAAATATTTCAAATAGTTATTGTTTCGTGTAGCTTAGGATGAGTGCTCCAATTGATGCGAACGAATGTATTTGTTTAGTTGTAGTTTATGGTTTTAGTATTTGTTTTTAGGTTCTTTTATGCCTGGCTAGAACTACTAAATACGTCTACGAATTACAGTGTTTTTGTGTTTCGTTTTTGGGGATAGGGTGGGGCAGTTCTCCCGCTCTCGGGCTCCCCGCTTTAACTATAGTTAATTAATATATCACATTGAATTTGAAAGTGTTTTAACAACATTTCTAGTAATTGTTTTGTTTTTTTGTATATAGATATATGCTAATTATGTAATTTTTATGGGTATTTATATACGTGTCCCTCTCGCTCGCTCTCTCTCTCTCTCTGTCTCTGCCTGTCTGTCTGTCTCTGTGGCTGTGGGATCGTTTTTGTGGTGCTGTGCTACACAACTACAAAACGACAACCACAACTACCTTAACGACAACGACAACGACGACACATGAACGAACACCAAAGGCGAAATGCAAATAAAATGTTGAAGAAAAATGCCTACGAAAAAGTCTTTTTGTTTTCTACTAGTGTGTGTTTGTGTGTGTACGTGTGCACGTGTGTGTTTGTGTTCTACTTCCGCCGGTTGCGCAAGCGAGCGAACAGCTTCAAGATGGCCGCCCCTGCGCAGGAACCGCCCGAGAGCAGTGCGAGGGAGAAAGAGATGGCAGCAGGAGCAGTGGCAGTGGCAGTGGTGGTGGCAGTGCCATGGGGCAGGGTCAGAGCTTACACCAGGAAAGCCTGTCCATTCTTATTGGCCGTCTCGCCGTTGGCAGCTGTCTGTTGCTGTTGCTGCTGCTGCTGCTGTTGTTGTTGCTGCTGCTGTTGTGCTGCCGCAGCGGATGTGGAAGCCTGCGCCGTCGACTGCGTACTGGTGCTGGCCTGACTCAAGCCGCTGCCACTGCGCAGATGCACGGGCGCCGTTGCCTGCTGGGGCACGGGCATGGCCGCGCCCACCGCCCGGAACTGGGGCTGCAGCAGGCGCTGCTGCTGCTGCTGTTGGTGGTGCCGTGCCAGCTGCTGCTGCTGGTGCTGATGGTGGTGCATCAGGCCAGTGGGGATCATGGAGAGGGCCTCGTGCTGGTCGTAGGCGCTGTACTCCGACTCGATGCTGTGGTAGATGTGCTCCGAGGGCGGGCGCATGGGCATGGGCATGGAGTCCACGATGCGAGCTGGCCCCCCCGGGCGGGTGGGCCTTGGCGAGGGGGTGGCTGTGGTGGCGGAGCTGTAGTTGGCCTCCATGTCCTCGGTGCAGTAGTAGGCCGGCGGTGGCGGGGCCTGGCGGAAGATCATGCCCGGGGAGACGGGCTGCTTAAAGCGCTCATGGTGGTCCAGGGTGTAGTTATTGCCGCGCGGCGACAGCTCGATGGGGATGGCGTAGCGGAGCTTCTCCCAGAAGTAGCGGTCGCAGGTGAGCAGGCGGTTCGATGGCACGGACTTCAGGTAGGGCGAGAGCTCGGCCACGTCCTCCGCTTCTGAGGAGACGCTGGTCTCCTCGATGATGACCAGCTTCTGGGCCAGTCCGCGGAGGGCCTCGTGGAAGGCGTTCCGGAACTCGACGCGATTCCATTCGGTGGCCAGCAGGTTGCGGGTAAGCACCAGGATGATCTTGCGAGAGGCGCGAGCGCCCTCCACCAGCTGAAGGTGGGAGGCCTGCGGCGGCAGGTCGCGCTGCTGGATGCATAGCCGGAAGGGGGGGCGGCCGTGCTCCAGCTCGGCGGCGATGTTGCGGCACACGAACTCGTAGTCCTTCTCCGAGTGCAGGATGATGGCGTCGTACAGCTTGCCGGCGTCCTCGAATCGCGGCTCGCAGACACGGACGCCGTAATGGGCGAACAGCCACATGCGCACGCTCTCGCGAAAGACGAAGACGATGATGAGGACCACTACCAGGAAGATGAGCACAAGGACGGCGGCCAGCAGAGGCAGGCGGTAGCCCCCGGCAATGTCCTGCGACGAGGAGATATTGCTGGCGCTGGCATCGAGAAGCTCGGAGCAGTCCGGTCCCCCGGCCACATTGCCGAGCAGCTCCAGCTCCCGCTTGATGCCAGCATCGATGCAGTAGATGTCCGCCGAGTCGCGCACCACCATCGCGTTGTCCGACACGAACTGGGCCAGTTCCCGCAGCTGCTGGCAGCGGCACGACCACGCGTTCCTGCCCAGCGTCAGGCCCTGCAGGCTGTTGCGGTACTGGAGATTGGGCAGCGAGCTCAGGCGGTTGTTGTCCAGTCGCAGCACCTTGAGGGAGACGAGCGGCTCGAAGCTGCCGTTGGAGATGTGAGTCAGCATGTTGTTGTGCAGATACAGCTCCCGGAGGAGGTTGAGCGGCTGGAACTCGGTGCCCTCGAGGGCCGTCAGCTTGTTGTTCTCCAGGTGGAGCACGCGCAGATTCGAGAGCTGCGAGAGGCTGCCATTCTGCAGGGTCATCAGGTTGGAGGAGTTGAGGTAGAGGGCGCGCAGGTTGCGCTTGCCCGCCAGCTGACCCGCCTCCAGCACGGGAATGTTGTTGCCGTCCAGATAGAGGTCGCTCACGTCCTGGGGAATGCGGGCGGGCAGGCTGACGAGATCCTGCTTGCCGCAGTCGACGATGTTCGTCGACCAGGTGGCATCGTGGAAGCAGCTGCAGTTGTTGGGGCAGATCACCTCGCACTCGCACTGCTCGTACTCGCAGCAGTGGCACGTGGGCGGGCAGTGGCTGTCGTACTTGCAGACAAAGTCCGTGGACGCCAGGCTGGAGAGGGGGCGCAGCGGGGCGTTGCGGCTGTGGGGCATCAGGCACTCGATGTTGGCCAGATCCACCACGCGGGGGTGCTGCCGGGTGGTCAGGTTGTTGATCCGCTGCAGCCACTCCATCGAGCAGTCGCACTCGAAGGGATTGCCGCCCAGGTAGAACTCGGGCACCGGCTTCTCGGCCGAAACGGGGGCCACGCGGAGCGCATTGAGCGAGATCTTGGACAGCACGTTGGCGTAGAGATCGACGCGGGCCAGACGGGTCTTGTCCACGAAGGTGTTGGCCTGGATCTGGCCGATGATGTTGTTGTTGATGAACAGCAGCTCGATGGAGTTGGGCACGGACATGGCGCCGATCTCCGTGATCCGGTTGTGCGAGGCGTCCAGCGTGGTCACGCGGATCTCCTCCTGCAGCTTGTAGTAGTTGCCCAGGGCCTCGATATAGTTGCCGTGGATGTCCAGCCACTTGAGGTTCGACGGTATGAAGGCGTAGTCGAACCACACCAAGTGGTTCTCCGAGAGATTCAGCCACAGAAGGGAGGCCAGGGTGGCGAAGATCCCATTGATGTCCGTGAGGAAGTTCTTGTCCAGGCGAATGGCCTCGATCTCCGTGTTCTTATCGAAGGCACCCCGCTCAATGTTCTGGATGCGGTTCTTGGCCAGATTGAGGACGCTCAGGCGGGGCAGATCCTGGAACATGCCCACGGTGATATTTCCGATGCGATTGTCGATCAGCCGCAGTCCCGTCAGCTGGTTGAGGTTGCGGAACGTGTTGTTCTTGAAGTCCGAGATCTGGTTCTCGCCCAGATCGAGCGTCTTCAGCATGCTCAGGTCCTGAACGGCCTCGGGCACCTCCATTAGCTGGTTGGAGCTGAGGTCCAGTTCCTTCAGGTCGGAGCAGTTGCGGAAGGCCTGCGTCTCCACGATGCTGATGAGGTTGTTGTTCAGCGTCAGTTTTGTGAGCACGTATAGGCCGTTGAAGATCTTGTTGTCGAGCGTGTGGAGCCGGTTCTCGGCCAGGTTCAAGGTGTGCAGGTTGTAGAGCGGCAGGAAGGCGCCCTCCTCGACATGGCCAATGGAGTTGTTGCGCATGTCCAAGATCTGCAGGAAGTACAGCTCCTTGAAGGTCTTGGCCCCGATGCGGGTGAGGGCGTTGTTCGAGAGGTTCAGCACGATCAGGCGGATCAGGCCGGCGAAGGTGTTGTTGTCCACATGGTGGCTGGTCAGCTGGTTGCCGCTCAGATCGAGGACCAGCAGCTGTTCAAGGCGGTGCAGCAGTCCCTTGGGCAGATCGTACAGATCGTTGCCCTGGAGGTGCAGCTCGCGCAGCTCCTTGTTGCCCGCAAAGGCGTCGGCGGGCAGCGACTCCAAGTGGTTGTACGAGATATTGAGCACGCGCAGGGAGCTGAGACCCGCCAGGGAGTTGGGGGCCAGAGAGCTGATGTTGTTGTGCTGCAGGCTGAGCGTCTGGAGACGGCGCAGCCGGGAGGCGCCCCAGGCGTCGGGCAGGGAGCGCAGCTCGTTGTAGGAGACGTCCAGCACCTGGAGCTCGGATCCGCCGCTGACGGCGCCGTTGGCGTTGCTCAGGGCCGAGCCCACGCACAGCTTCTCGGAGAAACCGAGATACTCGGCGGACCGGATGCGGTTCTGGGTGAGATTGAGCAGCTGGAGGCTGGGCATGGAGCACCAGAGGCCCTCGGGCAGCTGGCGCACATTGTTGTCGGCCAGATGGAGTTCGCTCAGATCGCGCAGGCCGTGGAATGACTGGGCGTGCAGATCCAGCGTCTTGCCGGGGCCCCACATGGCGTTGTGCGTCTGCAGGCTTAGGCGCTTGAGGGAGAGGAGGCCCTCGAAGGCGTTGGCCGGGATCCGCTGCAGCTTGCAGGCGTCCACCTGCAGCTCTTCCAGCTTTTGCAGGCGGCCGAAGATGCCCGCGGAGAGCTCGCTGGCGTGCAACAGATCCTGGCTGCACTGCAGCTCCAGGCGGTTGGCCGTCTCGGCCACCTGGAGGTCGAGCGGGGCGGCGGCGTCCAGCGCCCGCACGTTGCACTTGATGTCCATGGTGGTGCGGACGAACTCCCAGGCGCACTGCTGCGCATGCGTGCTGCGCACGGGAACGGCCGCGGCGGTCAGGAGAAGCAACAGGCAGAAGGCCAACATGTTGGATGCTTCGCTTGGTTCTTGTCGTTGGTTTGGTTTGTTGGAGAGCCTCTGTGGGAGAGGGCTCTTAACGGTTTCGGTTGCTCTTGGCTTGGGTTTTGGTTGTTGTTGCAACACTCTGTCACTTTCTGGTTTTCATTTTTTGATCGCTTTTTCCAACCCGCGTGTACCCGTAATCCTTGTGTGCGTGTATGTGTGGTTTCGGCTTGTGGCGTGACACTTAGCGATTTGCACTATATTTTTCTTTTCTGTGAAAACAATTTCCACTTCTTGTTGTTGGTTTTTGGTTTTTTTATGTTAGTATTTTTTGTACGTAATAGCTTTTCACGATACGCGAGAGACGACTCAGACTCAGAATCAGTTTCGTTTCGTTTCGTTTTGGTTTAAATATTTCTTGTCGGTTCGCGTCGGAGCTCGTTTCCTCAGAACATGTTTCGTCCGCCGCGTTTCAAGCCAAAGTGATTGCTGGAGTTGGCCGCTGCGACTCCGTTGGCTCGTTGAAAATGTGGAAACGACGAGGCAGCAGCGCCGACGACGCGGCGTCGCGCAGCAGCAGCACACCGACACGAAAGAGCCAAACGGCAGACGGCAGACAGACAAAATCTGTGTGTGTGCCTGCACGTTCGTGTTCTGCCGCGCGCACTCTTTTTCAATGCACATGCACTCACACACATGCAGGCAGGCAGGCAGGCAGCGGGCAGGCAGAGGAGCATGCATATGCATGCGCTGCTTCGCTCTCACACATTGCGCTCCCACATAGCAGAGGCAGCAGCAGAGTCACTGGCAAAACAGAGAGCTGAGAGCAGAGCAGCGTTAACAACAACAACAATTGCATTTCCTGCCTGCATATGTATGCTCGAACATGCATGCTCTCTCACGCTGCTGCTCTCTCTCGCTCTCGCCATAAGTAGGGGAAATGTTGCATGCACACACACACACACCCAAACACATGGCGGCAGGCCAGCAACAGTTAACCCTACAATGGCCGCACTAGCTGTAGTAGTAGTAGTGGCTTAAGTACATGTTGTGTGAGCGTGGAATGCTGAAGAATCTGCTCTCTCGCAGATCTCTGCCTCGCTCTCTGGAAGAAGAGAGGAAGAGTGGGAGAGCAGTCTACAATTAGCATTGGAAAGTGGATTAAATACTGGAGGAGTTCAGAATAGGTTATCAGTGAGGCTGCTTTCCAGCCAGCGATAATCATTTCAGTGTGCTATAAGCGGGGATTATTATCAGGGAATGCACTTGAAATTGAATCATCCCATACAAATTAGGGCACATATGCCTAGTCGCTCCACTATGAAATACCAGATTTGTTTTTAAGAGAATCACAAAGATCTTAAAATACCCTAAAATCTCCATAGATCTTTGGATATCGTTTGAAACTTGTAAGATCAGATCTCCAAATTCGAATGAAAAAAGTAGTCTTAAGTTCCAGCAACAAGTTCCTCCATACAGCCCGTGGCTTCTCTGTCTATCCCATAGAACCCCGTTCGGGTTAAATCAAACCTGCAACAGGCTGCTGTTGGCTGGCAACATTTCGCCCCCAATCCCCATTCGCATCCCACTCCCACTCCACCCTCCCTCTGCTCCCATGGTAGCCCAGTTCTCTGACTCAGTTCGTTTAGTGCCTCGTGTTGCATGCTACACACGACGTGCAGGCAGGCCCCTCCAAGGAGGAGTGTGTAGAGCTTCAGTTTAGCATGTTGCATGCCGCTTGGCTCTTAACAGCTGCCGCTGCTTCTGGTGCTGTTGTCGTTGCAGCGGCAATTGCTGTTATTGGTGGTAGCACATCCGTGGCCAGTGGCCTGAGTGGAGCATCAGCAGCAGCCGGCCTCTCTGGTGGCAAGAGGCCCGGAGAGTGTTTTGTTGCCATAAAATGTTGAATCTATTGTCGCATGTTAAATATATTTTAGCAATATTTGTTGTGTGTTTCTGCTGTCAAACATTTCTTGTGGCTTCTTAGTGGGAGTCCGTTTGGTTTTGCCATGTTTTGAATTCTGCCACATCTGCGGCTGCCTCTTTTTGCCGTTTGCTTGTGGCAATTGTGCAAATTGCTTAGCTTTTTTCAAGCTGGTGGCTGATCGGGAAGAGCATCTGTGTGTGTGCGAGGGAGAGACGGACGGCACCAAACTTGTTAGTTAGAGACGTTGTATTCTTTATTTCCATTTGCAGCATTTGTTCCACGCTGCTACTGCGCCTCATTCGGACGACTGACTCTGTTGCCGCCTGTCCCATAAACACTGCATATGAGTGTTGCAACCAGCAGTGGCACTGGCAGTGGCAGCGGCAACAGTGGCAATATTACAGTTTGAATGCCACTATTATGCCATTTCGAATGGCAACTGCATTCAGGCGTGCAACAAGCTGCTGCTGCCGCTGTTGCTCCTCTTGTCTCTACAAAAGGTCTTTGGGAAGTTTTCCATTAACTTTTCCGGAATGGGGGGGGGGTCTTCCTGCTGCACTAATTTTACCGGGTTCTAATGTACCCTCTATCGTGGGGCATTGCCCCACCTGGCCCAGATATCCCGAGTATTTTGTGCGAGTTTTGCCAGCTTTTTCGGCTGTCGACTTATGCCACTTAAAATTACATTAAAAAACTTTCCTCCTCCTCGCGGAGTGTGGCCACCCAGTGCATAGTACCCAGTACCCAGTACCCAGTGGCTGTGGGGCACGTGGGGCAGAGTTGCAAAGTTTGCCCGGCTTTTTGGATGTTTACGCTTCCACTTCCTCTTCCATTTCGGGGTCTGTTGCTTCTGTTGCTGCAGCAGAGAGCTTGTTGGCTTCTTTTTTGTTTTGTTCTGTGCCGTTTTGTTATTTTGTTTTTGCGGGACTGCAAATATGAAAGTTTTCTTACTTAATTATTTTGTTTGTTTGTCGTTGTTGTTTCTGTTAATGTTGTTGCTGTTGCTGTTGCTGCTGTTTCTCCTACGGTGGCTGTTGCTGTTGCTCTATTGCTATTAATTAATTGAGTTACGCTTGCCCCGTTTCTACTCCTACTTCGGCTTCTATTGCTGTTGATGCTGCTTTTGCCCTAGATGGTGCTCCTTCCCTGCTGTACTGTGGATGTTGCTGCTGCTGCTTCCCATATATGTTGCTCTTGTGGATGCTGCTGCTGTTGCTGTTCTTATTGTTGTTTGCTTAGTGGTGCGAATATTTTATGAATTTTTAAATTTCATTAACTCGACATGTGCCCGAAACTTTTGTGACAGACTGTGTCGTATGTCGTCGACCCTTGGAAAGAAACTGCGTGACATAACTATGGCATAACTAAACTAGATAAATAAAATAAAAAAAATATATTTCTAGAAGAGGTAAAATGGGATTTTCTGGTCATAAATTTTAAGGAATTTATGAGATATTTACCAACTGTATCATTAATATTTTCAGTTCAACTTCGTTAATTGGAAAGATATTTGAGAGAACTACGATTTTTTGACCTATTACTATGAACCATTACTTATCAGATGACTATACAAGAATTTCGCGCATCTGCCTGCGTGCTTCTTTAGAGACACCAACCTTGTGTGGCAGAAGGCTTTCATAAAAGATTCAAAATGCTTGTTGTTTTGGGCACCGCACGGATGGGTGTGAGGGGGCTTGCGCCTGAATATTATTCATACGCCGCATTGGCCACGGCCAGAATGAGAATGAGAATCCTCTGAATCCTCAGTGCAGCTTTCATTTCGACTCGCATAACTATGTCAAATTAGTGTCTGTCCGGGCGAGTGGCTCTGTGGCAGCATCGGATGCGCTGCTCCTCCAACTTTCCCAGCGGTGTATTTAGTCATGCCCCAGAGAGGGGTGGCAGGAGGTGGCAGGAGCGATGGTGCGGTGGAGCGAGGGAAACTTTCCCACTTGGCTCCGCTCCTGGGGAAATTGTATTCAAATGCAAACTAAACAGAAACCGAAACAGAAACCGAAACAGAGGAAAAAACTATTTTAATTGAATTAGAAAATGGCAATGGGTCAGAAGCACGTTTGTAATGCATAATTTATGTCTGTTCACTGAGTTTTGTTTTCTGATTTTCCATTTTGCAGTGGCAGTGGCAGTGGCAGCGGCAGCGGCAGCCGTTGCCAATCCGCATCCGAATGCGGCAAGCGTTTTGCCCGATTTTTTGAGGCCAAAATTTTCATAATCTTTTGGTGAAATAGAAAATTGCCAGAAGGAGCAGCAGCAGAAGGAAAACTCATCTTGTAAATGCAGTTATGAATATCTTTGGAGGAGTCGCTGCGGCGTAATGAATGAAATGTGCGGGGAGATGGGAATGGGGACGTGGAAGCCATCAATACACGTTTGTGTCTGTGGCTGTGGGTGTGTGTGGTTATCCAAATGGATATGGATGTGGCATCGAGTGGAAAGTGCGTCTGACAGCAACAGCAATGCCTGCTGCTCCTCCGGCTGTGCCCGATGCCTGCAGCTCCTGCTGCTGCTGGGGAAGAGTCGTCCTTCTGGCAGCTGTCAAGCGCACTTGCATTACATTACTCCTCCTAAAGCCTGCCTCCTCCCGCCTCCATCGAGGAATCGTACTGATCAACAAATTTCAGTTAGATGAAAGATCGAAATTATAGTAGATCAAATCCGCAGAAGTGTTGCCACACTTAAGAAAGGAAGCAAACTACCATCAAACCATTTTTTGGGATAGTGTTTTCTGTAAATGTATGGATAATTCAGATCCCATCAGTTCTATTAAATATTTTATAGATTTATCTTTTGAATTTTTAAATTCCTGTTGGCTAGTGTGATTTGCTATTGAATCGAGTGCTTGTTGTTGGTTGGTCTTCAGACCAGGACTCTCATTTGATATGCGGGTTCGGTAATGCGCCCACACGTCGATACGATGGCTCTGAAACAATGCCAGGCATTTTTATATATGCCAGGCGATATTTATAATACATATACAAGCGTGTTCGTGTACACTATGGTACAGTATAGTATAGCGACATGTTATGTGAGTAACGAGCGAGATGCCGACGACCGTTCAAGTGCATCTTAAAGATACTTTTGCTGGTTGGATGGCGGCGGCTGCATTGTGTGCTGCTTGGCTTGGCTTCGGCTCGAGTGGTGTTGCCGCCTGCCTATTGTTGCCACCAGCAGCCAGCGCCCACCCCCGCTGCCACTCCACCACTTGTAGGGGTTGATATATGAGCTTTAATGTGCATTAACTCTTGTGCCATATTTCTCTTCAGCCTTTGCCATGGAATGGGGTTAATTACGCGGTTATGGAGGACATTCTTGGCTGCAAACTATTTATCGGTCGCTTTTGATTAATGCTTCTGTCCGTCTGCAGAGGAAGCGGAACAATTCGGTATTTTGCGGTGAAAAATGTTGTGACTGTAGTGATTTGCATGTCGGGCGATTATTCTGTTTACCAATTGAAAGATTCCAGAAGCAACGATATAATCACCAACTTCCCCAAGTCTTTTTCGAGTAATTTAAATATTTTTATAATTTTCTAGAAGTCCACCAAAAATATCCCCAAAAACCAAACAAAAAAATACCAATTCATTCTGCCGCTGCTGCTTTCGGCCACAACCTGTAATCATGGCTAAGCAGAAAAAGCCGGCCAGACAATTCTAATTGTCAGCCGCTCTTTCGCTTTATTTTTTTTTTTGCTGCTAAAGATTTCGTTTCGTTTTTCGGGGTCGCAATTTTTCAGCGTTTTGCTAATGCCACACGAGAGCTGCTTTAAAGATCAGACAGAACCCTTCATTAGGCACACGAAGAGCAGCCCAACGACGACGACGATCGTTCGACAACTCATGTTTATAAATTGGTCTATAATTTCGTTTCGTTTCGTTTTATTATTTGTGCAGCTTACAGCGGGTACCCTCGGAGTTTTCTTGTGGCTTTTCTGTGCGGAGGAAAACGGCTAGCTGGCTGGCTGGCTGGCTGGATGTTTTTGCAGGCCCAAACTAATTGCCAAAAATCTCTGGAAAAATGGTCTAAAGTATAAATCTTTTTACTGCTGTGCGGAGTCTAAAAATAACATTCCGTTGAATGCCGGCGATGTTGTTTCAGCAAACAGTTTAGACGCTGGTTGTGGTGGTGGTGGGGGGAGGAGGCGGCCTAAGCCCTCGTCTGAGCCTACATTTGTAATGGGTCTATCTGCAAGATACTTAGATACATTGGCAGGTAGCTGGTCTGTGAGAGAGTTGAGGGCCAGAGAGTGAGAGCGAGCAAGAGAGTAAAAGAGGGGAAATGTCACGCACACCACTTCAGACGCTGCTCTGCTCGCACCAATACTTGCGCACCGGATCTGTCTCTCACTCATACTCGTGCAGCAGATCTGGTTCTCGCTCTCCCGCTGGTCGACCATCTCTTTCACGATCAGCTTTCGTTGTATCTGTCTTCCCTTTCGCACAGTTTCCGCAGCGATCTGCGCTTTGCCTGTGTGCGTGCGCCGCTCACTCACACACTCTCAATGGTCGCTCTCTGGCTGCTCTCTGGGTTGCTCTCTCTCGCGCGTTCTCTTTGTGGCCCGCTCTCATTTTGCTGTCATTGACACGCTGAGCGGCAGGTTTTCTGTTTCTGTTTGCTGGCAGCAATTATGTATCTTGTATCTGCAACTCGCTTGCTTGCTGTATGCTGTGTATCTGTTGGGTTGGCCGAACAGCCTCAAATGCCTGACATTTTACGCTACTATCGCCGGCGATTTTTGCTCGGATTTTCGGCCCCGTCGCGCCTGAGCACTCACTGAATCCGCGCTCGCCTATAAACAAACTATAATCCTTTCCCCCCGCCCCTGACAGTGCCACACAAAACCCCGTTGCGGCGTGGTGTGGTTTTCTTGTCCCTGATTGAGACAATATCGTAAAATATCGCCTCATGTGAAATTCGATCGCTAAGCAGATCCCAAGCAGCCCCTCTACAGCCCCCGTCCTCTCTCTCACTCCTTGCTGTATCGCAGCCGCAAAATTTAGTTGCTTTTGTCGCCGTTTATTGCCGCTTTAAGGCCTGCGCTCCTCTCCTCTCCGCCCCACTTTGGCCACTCAACTTGTTTTACCACACAAAATGCTCTCATTTGGCCATAACAGCCACAACCACAGCCCCAGTCGCAGCAACAACAGTTTCAGATATATTTTCCTTTTTATACTCTGCAAAAGAGGGTATTTATCGGAGAAGGAATCATTTTCGTCCACCCATATATATTTAGCCGTCCCTCAGAGTATGATCAGAATATGATTAAATATTCTGCCAGGTCTCTACCAGATGATCTGCATATGACCTGTCTTTTTGGATGTAAAGGAAGTATTACAAGAGGAAGCCAGCAAGGTAGGATCGCTGTATCTTCTAGCTGTCAAATAATGGGATCTGTGAGAGTATCTGAAGTTTCGGCCATCGGAGTTAGTATTTCTTTTCTTTTTACAATGTATTTTTTTGTTGTTGTCTTGGTCTGGCGTCTTTGGGCTTAAATGAAACTAAATGAGGCAGTAATCAAGTTGTGCTCAAAGAGTCTCCGTCTCCCGCCCCCCTGCCAGGCACCTATCCTACCTCTCACACTCTCTCTCCTTGTGGTATTTTCGTTTCGCATTTTTTTCCCCATATACTCGTATTTTTTTCTTATTTTTTTAATATGTTTCTTGTGGTTTACAGCAAATTTCACACTTGGTCTGGCGGTCTGGCGAGTGGGAAGTATCTGACGCTCTGTACTCTAGACAGTCACAAAACATGGCTGAGGCATGGGCTGATTGATTTTTTTAAATCGAGCAGAAAGGAGAGAGAGAGGGAGGGATTGCCAAAGAATGGGAAGTTGGGTGGGGCCTTGCAGAGCCATTGTGTTCGGGATCGGGATTTTCAAAGGAAACCAAACGAGTTGACAGGATGGATCCGCCATTCGGGTTGGAGATGGAGTACTTGCCCTGTGTTCCAGTTATTGTCGAGTCAGCGGACTGATTTATTCATTGGCCTCGACCCACACTAGCTTTCACTATGGATCCCCATCTCTTGACAATTTCATTTCAATATTTTCGTTACACTTGAAGGCGATCCCGGCTACCGCTTCGCATCCGAAATGCAGTCGGAGGAGGGACCATCCTGGCCACCACTTCACATGCGGCTGCTGCTGCTGCTGCTGCCACGAATTGTATAATAAATATTATTCATTTGGCTCTGATTTTTCGAACCAATGATGCCACTGCGGCCACTCGAGGCCCACTACAGAGGCACACACTCTTACCCATCCCCAGTCCCAGCCCCCAGTCCCAGCCATGACTCAATTAAGAGCCGCACGTTTATTGTGCTTGCCCGCGTAGTTTTGTCTGTTTTCTTCTGTTTTCTGTATTTTTTTTATTAACTTTATAGCCTGTTCAACTGTTTTTGTTCAACTTACTTACTGTTTTTCCCGTCGTCTTGTTTTTGTTGAAACGTCATCGTAAATTGCAATTAATTTTGAGGCCCGAACCGAGCCGGCGACAGATGATGGCTCATAATTTCTGCCTGTAGGTGTTTCATTAAACGCAGCCTTGAGAGTGGCCTGTCTTCAATTATTTTCACACCTTGGAGAACAGAGCAACAAAGTTTACGAAAAAAAACACGAAAGCGAAACTCCACTTAAAATTATGCCAATCACGAAGCCCAACTTTTGTTTTTGTCTTCGAGGGGGCGCACTTCACACAGTCGCGGCTCAATATTTTCGAAAAGTGTTTGAATAAATCACGCAAATATTTATATGCCAAATCATGGCCAAAATGGAACTCAATCTATTTTTGGATAAATCCAGAACTATTTTTGGAATTAAGCAAATATTTATTGGGGATAGGTTGAGAGTCCTTGAATGTATCACTGAAATATCTTTAAATAGTGGCGTTTTTTTTTGTATTACTTTATGGAAATATATTAAGTGCCTTTTATTCAAATTTCAGTTGGTTTTATCAGAGACTCCCTCTCTCTGAGGAATAAAGTGGGGCAGGTCGCGGCCTTTAAAAGTCTGCTGTGGTGTCTCCAGAACCCAACACTATCTCCATCCGTGGCCAGCCATTGGAAAGCAATAAAGTCGCCGCTCTATCCCATTCTAAGAGTTAATTTCTAGCCTTTTACGACCCCACCAAATGTCAATTGATACGGAATTTCATTTGATGTTACAGCTGCTTGAATGGGGCACCGCTCGCGTGTTGATACACGCCTACTGTTGCCTGTGGCAGTGGTAAGGGAGGCCGCCGAATGCAATTGGCCATTGCCATAAAAAACACTTTGTGGAAGAGTTGTTGTTGTTGTTGTACCTTTTTTATGCATCGTCGAGCGGAAAGTGTTGCATTTATCTGCTACAGAAAGCCCGGACCTTAGCGAGGATATCCAAGGAGTTGTCTCAGCCGCAACGCCTTGAGCACTGAGCGAAAAACTTTGATGAATAACACCTATAGATGAAGGGAGAGGCACCCATCACCCATTGCCCATACGAGATGATTCACCTCCCATTAACATGCGGCTGGCTGCCATTTGCTTCTGTGGGCCCTGTTTTGTAGCAGTTGGATTTGCATATCGCCCATCGAGCATCAGACATTTCTTGGCTCTCAGTGTGGCTGGTAGAAATTACAATAACCACAGCATAAACGAGGGGGAACGTTGTGAGTTGCTGCGGACACCGCAACTCTAGAGTTATACCCGATACTAAGTCAGTATGGCTCTCCTCCGGCAGACGCCGCTAATATTAAACGACACGACAAAGAGTGCGTGCGAGAGAGACAGAAAATCAGTCTGAGCGTGACGTCACGCGCTGCGTAGCCACTGCAAATTGATTTGTTTCCTTTCGCTATAAAAATGATCTGATCTGATCCAGATTCAGCAACCGGATAGATATGGTCATTCTCTATGATTCTGCGTTTTTAGTTTTCTCGAATCTGCAATATTGTGGATTCAACAGATTTTCGTCCTTTGTGTGGGCGGAAGGGGGTGGGGCGAAATTTTGAGATAAAGGTTTTATAGTGAGATCTAACAGAAGTGCGAATACCAAATTTGGTTACTCTAGCTTTAATAGTCTCTGAGATATGTGAAGATCCCCAGATTTGCATCCTTTGCGGGGGCGGAAGGGGGTGTGGCGAAATTTTGAAACAAACTCGTCTCGGTCCGATATATTAGGAGTGTGGATACCAAATTTGGTTGCTCTAGCTTTTATAGTCTCTGAGATCTAGGCGCTAATGTTTTACCCTAAGCAAAGCCGCCTATGCTACGTGTGTGTTAGAGAGAGACAGGGCGAGAAAAAATGAAATTGTTTTCTTGATGCTGGCTATAATAATAATACGATCCAATTCAGATTCTGCAGTCTAAAAGATATGGTTATTGTCTACGATTCTGCGTTTTTTGTTTTATCTTATCGTCGAAATTGTGGATGCCACAGATTTTCGCCCTTTGTGGGGGCGTAAGTGGGCGGGGCAAAGTTTTGAAATATTTTTGGAGCAGTGACATATCACAGAAGTCTGGATCCAAAACATCGTTGCTCTAGCTCTTATAGTCTTTGAGCATTAGGCGCTGAAGGGGACGGACAGACGGACAGACGGACAGACGGACGGACGGACAGACGGACAGACAGACATGGCTCAATCGACTCGGCTATTGATGCTGATCAAGAATATATATACTTTATGGGGTCGGAAACGATTCCTTCTGGACGTTACACACATCTACTTTCACCACAAATCTAATATACCCCAATACTCATTTTGAGTATCGGGTATAAAAAGGATATGCCCCGCCACTTGCTTTTAGACTTTGTCTCCCAGCCAGAGCCTGGGAGCCTGGGCCTCGGCCTGGGTCTGGCTTTGCCTCTGTTCCTTTGCTTTTATTATCATCGGGCTAAGTCGGCGACTTAAGGGACGACGGGACATAAAAAAACACACACACACTCGTTGATAGACGGAACAACAGGGAAAACTGGTAGCCTAGGCCATTAGACATAAAACTCAAGTTGGGTAAGTGCAGACTCGACTCCCGACTATCTGTGGCAGGCAGGATAGCGCTAGATAGATAGAGTGGAGGCGGCGAGAGGGAGTGTGTGGCAGGCAAAAGGTGCTACCACTAAAAGTTGACCCAAATTTTATCATCAATGTGACAGAAAGTAGCGATTAGATGATGCCTTTTATGTGCCTCGTCTCTCTGTGTTGCGGTTGTCGGTTGTCTGTGCCGCCGCCGCCGCCGCCGCCGACAAAGGTGGATTGAATGGATGCCACTGTGCGGGCTGTTCCTGGTCGGGTTACGGGCAACGGGTGCACTCCACACTATCCTAGTACTACTGCCGATATGAATGGGTTTTCCCGGGACCATAAAGCGTTGCTGATATCTTAATTTGCCGCATCTATCGGGGACACTTGAGTGAGTGAGTGAGAGAGTGAGACGAGTCTGAGACGCCACTCGAGTTGTTGCAGCTGCCGACTCTGCTGCTGCTGCTGCACTTGTTTGAATTTCCATGGGCCCATATCCGGTTGGCTCTCTGGCGAGGCGCCGCCCGAAGGCAAATAGAGGCGCATCCTGTGTGCCCCTGTCACAGGCCCTTGAGATTTGAAACGATGCAGAAAATCGCTGCCTTGCCCCGCCGAGCCATTTGATTTGTGTTTGCTTCCTCGTCCCATCTCCAACTAGCCATGAAATGTCCGAGCCTATCGGAAGCTGATAGCGGCCCGGGATGACTGGATGGTAACTCTAGACGTGGGCTGCTGCTGCTTCCTTTGAAGTGGTCTTCCCGGATAAAGTGTTTGATAATCCAATTTTCGAATGCAAATCTCAGCTGCCGTTGCCGTTTCCCGGAAAACTGTGGGGGCCTCGCATGGTCAGGAGAAAAGAAATTGCCGGAGCTGTTTACGTTGGTCCTTACGCCATAAATATTTATGGGACTTTGAAAGGTTTTCTTTGGCGTAGAAAATAAAATTACCCCCGTCCTGCTCTCTCTTTCTCTCTGTTCTGCCACTCAAAAGGCGGCCGCAAAATTGTGTGGTAGCCGCCGTCCCGCGGCGGTTTCTTTCAATTTATATCAATAATGCCGTTAGCCTTAGCCCCTTGGACTTGTTTAGCCAGAGTTTAGCCAATTTTTAATCTTTAGCAACTTTCCAAGGCTGGGATTTTCCTCGTAGTACTGGGCTCCATCGTACTATTTGACACGCAACACGCGGCAAAGAGGAGCGACGACATGGCCTGTCGTGCACTTTCCAGTGCTGGTCTTGGGGCTCCGCCCCCACCACCATCTTCCGTCCTACACCCCAAGTTTAGCTCAAAATCAACTGCTAACATGACATAACTTACGAGCGAGCGGGTCATGCAAATTCCCTCTTCTTTGGGCAAAGTTTTTCCTCTGTTTGGCTCGGCCCGTTATGGTGGGAACTAGGCTGAGACCGGGGCCCAGTAATGGATAGCCGTCCGGCCAGCAAAAAAGGGCTGCGACGTCAATTTAAGCCAAAAGTTATTGGCACTTTGTCAGGCATGGAGTAATGCACTAAGCCATGGCACCACGCATCGGTTATGCGGTTTATACGGAGTCCAAAATTGGGATAAATATATGCTTTATTAATGGGAAATCATATACCGAAACGTTGAGGATATTCAAGGGCTAATCCCAACAGACAATGACTCAAATTAAACGTCATAGCCGGTCCAATCAAATAAACCCCATAAATGACTTAATCTAGTCATAACTTTGCTTGCCATTATCCTGGAAAAGCTCTGCCGCATGCACCCCTGGGGCGGACTTGCTGCTGCTGCACTCCTTGCGTGTGTTCCACATTTGTATGTGTATGTGTACGAGCATTCGGCGGGGCATTGTTACGAGCTCTCGTAGCAGTTTGCGGCGGTATCTAGGCCTGGCCAGCACGATAATTGGCCGCACTAATTTACCTATTTCACTGGATTTTCCCGGGAGGGGCGGATGGCCCCGAGGCATGCCAATCGGGGACTAGAATCGAGCCCTTTGGGGCTACCAATGGCTGCGGGTTGGTTTTCTTGGAAAGCACTTGGATGTCAATTGGGGAATTGGGTGAAAGCGGCCTAAACCCTTTACTTGGCCTAACATCAGTGCAAAGTGGTGCCAGGCACGTCATCCGTCATCCACTCTGCCCTATCATCAAAAGGTGGTTTAAGATTTCCAAGTTGTAATCTGCAAAAGTTTGTCAATATTTGCGCTACTCAAACGGGGCGTTGTTGCCACATAATTGTGCTGACAGAAGACGGGTGGGGGCTGGATGCTATCTAATCTCTGTGCCACTCTTTCTCCTGCTGAAGCCACATCTTGCAGACGCAGAGGCAGAGTCAGAGGCAGATGCATATATGCTAATTGCATTAATAAATGAACAGCTAGCCGCGTGGTAGCTCGTGTATGTAGCTCTACCCTCCGGCTGCAGCGGCCTGCCACTGTCATTCAATTAAAAAAGAAAACAACGACACATTAGGAAAAAACAAAAAGGTCTTGTCTCCGGGCCCCCTGCCTCTTGCTGACTGGAAAAGCCAAGGAAAATATTTAGAAAGTAAAGAAAGAAGCAGAAAGGCCAGCCAAGGCCCAGGCCCAGGCCCAGCGACAACAATGGTGGAGCAACATATGTACCCGAAGGTAATTGTCAAGTAGAGCAGCGGCAGCGACAGACAACGATGGCGTGGCACGAAGCTGTCTGCTGCTGCACGGCCTGCTGTGGCACCACCGCAGACACACGGCCAGCGACGCTACGGAGACGTAGATGGAACGGACGGAACCGCCTCCCCCTGGCTCTTGGTCCCAGTACGGGCTACTGCGCACACACACATTAACCCATTGCAGATCCCCCCTCCCCACCACCAAATGACACACAAAAATGGTAACACAAACAAGACGGAAAACACACACACACTTGAATCGATCAAAACGAAGCTGAGATGCTCTTTGAAAGGCCCAGCCATGCCGTACTGCAGAATGCATGTGGATCCGGCTATACCCTCTCGAAGGCAGGGCACAAACAACAAACAGCAGCTATGTGTGTCTGGCTGGGGCCCGGAATACCTTGCTGGCAACACTTTTTGGTAACATTCTTGTGGTTTTTGGCCTTTCAATAGACCCAAAAATATGCGCGGTCGCGGCGGGTTGTGGTTTGTGGGCCCGCCTCCAGGGGTTGTCGGGAGGTTAGAGACATATGCGTGACAATTAATACAAGACCCCCCCACGGGGGTGGGGTACGGGAACGGGTTGCGACGGGTCGCTGACAAAGGTACACAAAACGGAACTGCAGACACACCGCATCGCTTGTGCTTGCTGTTGTCTTTGGAGGAGTCGTTGTCGTGTCTTCTTGGCGGCATGCAGGAATGGAGTGGAGTGGAGTAGAGTGAGGTGGAGGGGGGGTTGGCCGGAATATCCATGTTCCCTGCATTCAAGTGACAGTCACAGCGCCAGGAGCGACTGGATGTGGGTGGGAGAACAGCCGCAGACCCGCAGAGCCGCAGAGCCCTGGTCCTAGTGCTGTGCTGGGCACCTGCCCCATAAGCTCCAACTCCAAGTCAAAGCGAAACCAATTTGCGGGCATAAAACAAACTGTACCTGTACCTGTACCCTCACCAGTTCCTGCTGCCCGGCCTCCGTTATTACATGGGACCTGGACCCTAGGCCTGGTCGCGTGTCGCTTATCAGGCTGCTTTATCAGCCCAGGAACAGCAGCAGCAGGAGAGGCAGAGTCCAGTTGGGCAAAAACTTTGTTAGCGTCTTAAGTCCCGAGCTATTTTGCTACTTGTTTTCAGTTTTCTGTCCCCTGTCCCCAGACCCTTTCCTGTGTGCCTCTCCGGACCGACCCTTAAGGTGGCATTATTATTCCTGCTTCTGCTGCTGCTACTGCATATTTTAATTCTGCATTGGTTTGCCGCTTTTCCCCGCTGCCTCGCTTTTCATTATACTCTCGTATGCATGTACGATATTGTGAAAATGCATTTCCACTTAGATCTTTGCTGATTGCGGGTCTCTCGCTCTCCCTGTGTGTGTGTGTGTGGGGCAATTGACAGAACTGGTGGCATATGAGTTGGAAAAAGCATTTCCAATTTGCCACAGGGTCTTGGTTGGTTGGGGGTGGCAGAAGTCATTACTTCAAAGGATATTCGTGCAAAGGAAAGGGTTTTCAAAGAAAATACCTTCAGTTTGTACTACAGGATGTACTTTAGGATGTGGAATCTGAAGATTTAAGAACCTTCCACAGCTGAAAGAACTCCCCCAGGTATCCGGTTCTTAAGCATTCACTACATCCTTATTATTCCTAGAACTACGAAGGACAATCCATTACAAATCGCTCCCGATGGGGCAGCTAATTGCGCGACAAATTTAGAGACGATTTCCACTTCAATTTCAGCGGAAACTCCTCCTGGAGCAGAGCGGATATATCCGCCGACTCCAGAAACTACAACGAATTCAAGTGGGAATCGAGTGCGCACTTGCCACAGAGGGGAGGGGCTCTCGATCTTTGGCGAACGCGTGAAATAGATACTTAAACGTCGGGTCCGGACAGCTGTCAGGATAATGCTCGCATTGCCCGTCGAGGGACCTGGGCAGGGGATGGCATGGGGGTGGGGGTTGCATGCAATAACTCAATTTGCTGCGGAGGAGTGCACATACGAGGAACAACAGCAAATTGACAGAAATATGAGCACGCCAAATGAAAAAAAGATGGAGTATGGGAGTAGGATTGAATGAAAGGACCAAACATCGACTGGCACTGTAAATGGTACTGTGAATGCGCTCCGCGAGATGCATTTTAAGTGGCCCCCGACTCTGTGGCAGAGTCATAAATTTGTCATTGATTGCATGTGAAATTTGAGGAGCAGCAGATCGGTTCGGTCTGGTCTGGTTGGGTCTTTCTGGTGCATCTGCCTCTAGATGGGTACCCGTCTCCCTTGTTGCGTTGTTTGTGTATCTGGCTGTTTGTGTTTGTTATCCTTAGAGCAGTTTTATTGCTTTATTATGTCGCTGCGGCATCCTCATTGTGTCATGTTGATGCTGAGAGAACTCCTCAGCCTGTCCAGCCTGCTGGGGATCTCTCTGTATCTCTGTATCTCCTCCGTCTGCCGAGGTGCAATTTATGCGGGCCTACAACCAAAAGCGAACACTGCACGGATTTACCAGTTTCTCACAACTTAAATTACGCCCCGAAAGAATATTGGATTACATTTAGTAAGTTTTTCTGTATCCTTGCATCAATATCTTCCCACTAGAATGCACTCCTAAAGGGAATATGTATCTGCGGGGAGAGGATATCCAAAGTAGCAAGAGGACGAGGACGTGGACGAGGACGAGGACTCTTTGGTTTGTTGCTCACTTAACTGGAATAATTGACATGAACGATTCCTTGGCCCAACTCTTTTGTGTGGTTTCATATTTTAGTACTACCAGACCCAAGTGAGAATCCTCCTGCCGCTGCTGCTCCTTAGAGGGCCCATCCCCTCTCCCTGAGCAACGCGCCCCGCAACCGCACGGTTGAGTGGCTCCGCTCAAGCTGCAACAGTTTATATTGCATTATTCTGCTTGAATGGCATTTTCACTCGAAGAGAGAAGAGAGAGGAGCCACATAAAAAAAACAACCAAAAAGAACGTCGAAAGGAGCGGCCACAAAAAAAAGCAAACCCAAAGCGGAGCAAGAGGGGGAAAAAGCTCGCACTGCCCCAGCGAAAACAAAGTGAATTTCATTATGCCATTCCATTATGGAATTCTCCTTATCCCTGATGCCCGGCCCTTTCTCTGTCGCAGGACACGGTCAATTTGAATTATGAAAATCACGGCGCAAGGAGTCTGAGGAGCCCTGCGTCTGCAGTGACTTTTGAATGGGTTTTACTTCCATACCATTGAAGCGTTAACGGCTCCAGCTGTTGCCCACGAAAGGACACAGGGACACCCCCCATTGTAATCCTTCGAACAAACTCTGGGTTAACGGATAATTCCCCTGTGTGTGTGTTTGTGTGTGCTAGGGTCCTTCCTTGGCATTTTGTGGCACTTTTAATGGTATCAGGGCCATCAGGTGTGCCTTCTTCTGCGGTCCAAATGGAATTCTCACCGTTCTTTTTTTGATCAGAGAATTCCCAGGCTGGAACAGCTGTTGGAATGTCGAAGGATACAGGATTCTGTGGAGAGATTCGGAATTCCACATCCATTTTCATACCCTATTCCATCTAATCGGAATCTCTTGGGAGACCTCTGAGAAGACCCACTCTTTCTTTTCTTTTTTCCTAGCTTTCCGTGGCACGTATTGTCTGGGCAACGATCTCGTTGGGTTTCCTGCCAGCTTAATGCCCCACATAAACCATTCCCTGCCACAAAACTAAAGCAAGACAACAGAATTTGTCAAGGCTTGATCATGATAGTGACACACACACACACACACACAATAGGAGTACTCCTCGTGGCAGTCTTCTCTTCCTTGTACTTGGACTTGGCCTCATGCGCCTCGTGCGTGCTAATGGCCAACAATGTTCGGTTATACCCACATGCCGCGGGTAGCAGCACAGCAAGCTGCAATCTGCAAGCAGCAACAAAAGCCAAACAAAAGTGTGGCACAAACTTTTTGTCACACGTAGGTGTCCGCGGCCCAGTCATACACCATATATAACAGGGACAGAGTCAGAGGCAGAGCTGTAGCAGCTTTCTTTACCCAGAACGATGCCATCAAACTGAATGGACCGTGGACCACGGACCACGGACCATGGACCAAGCGGTGGTCAGGCTAGCAGCCATAATATCACTTTGGAGTCCGCTTATTATACCCTGGCTCTTGGGCGAGTACGAGGCTATATCGCACACGCTGAAGGAAGACTTTCAGTCCTCGGCTCTGCTTCAAGTATTGGGTATTTAATAGTCCGAATACCCCCCACACTAGCCATCCCTTTTCCCCACTTTGAATGCTGGCAAATCGACAAACAAGGCCCAAAGAATTTTCTACGTTTTTACGAGCACTCGTATTGTGATCTAATCGTCTCCCGCTCACTCGCTCAGAGACGAGACTGAAGGATGTTGAATGTTGAATGTTGGGCTCTTGAATGTTGGCTGGTGGAAGCCCACGCTCTTGCAGTTTTATTATTATTGGTTTCTGCAGCATTTACCGGAGGAGCTGTAGCTCTAGCTGGAGCTGGAGCTGCCTGCCATTTGCATTTCTTATTGCCTCGAATTGTCATTTGAACGGGCCAAACACTCTAGCGATAATGCGCGAAGATCGCCTCGAGCTGCGATCTGTGGCCTGCCCCTGCTCCAGCTCCTGCCCTGCCCATGCCCATGCCTCTTCTGGCAGCTTGCCACAAAATTAATTGCTTTGCTGATTTGAAGCTACAAATTTGTGTATGTTTGTCTGCGGAGGGAGTCCAGCCACAACTCCAGTTCAAGTCGTGCCTTGTGACCTTGCTGTGGGGATGAGCGATGTAAATTGTAGATCTCAATTGGGCTTCGCATGTACGGAGCAGTATCTGGCGGACAACCTAATAAAAGCCCTTGACCATCCATCTTCGACCCCAGATCCCAGACCCCAGAGTCCCGACCCCCGAGCCCCGACTACTCGCGAGACGAGTCAGAGCCGCCTTTTGATCAGTCAGTCCGGATTAGCTAGGCGCGCCATTTCCTTTGCCATGAGCTTCCCGACTTCGATTGAAGCTCACTCTCGTTGTTTATAATTAACTCAGTGTCCATGACAAGAACTTGGGAACAACTCGGACTCGGTCCGTTCCTGGGCTGCTCTTCTGCTCTTCACTTCACTCCTGTCACGCGTGCCTGTCACACACGCTGGCCACTGCCTCCTCTACTACACCCATTTGCCAGTTCCAGCCTCCAGCTCCAGCTCCAGCTCCAGTCCCAGCCCAGCCCCGTTCCGTTCCGTTGCTGTCTATGGGCTTTGATAAACGAGCACATCAGAAATGTGACTTGTCATAAATTTGCCTGCGTGGCCATTACTCATGTGTCATGTGTGGAGCGGCTGCAGCCTCTTGCTGCATCATGTCACCCCGCCTGCCCCTTTGCCGGCCCGCCGCCTGCTTCATCCTGGCTGTTTGGTAGGTGCCATGCAATGCGCGATTCCCGGCAAGTTCGACAATATGCCAAGTATGTGAAGTAATCGCCGTTATCAACTTTCGTGACATGATCAGAGTCGGAGTCGGAGTCAAAGCCAAAGCCAGAGCCAGCGCCAGTGCCAGAGAGCACTGCTCCACATTTGCGAGACTCCTTTCTTGGCTTTGGTTACCATTTGGCAGGTTGGCTTATTAAACCCATCGATATCCGATATCCGAGGCTAGAGATGCACTCCAGAGGCCCATGAGAACGAAGCCCAGACTCCAATCTATCCAAGTTGATTGAAAATTCGACCATACCACCAGCAAAGTGTCGTTCATTAGTCTTGCGATGTGTAATGTCTAAATCGGTAACCTGTAAACTGTTCTCACATCAGACGGCGGCCCTCTTGCGGCACAACAGGCGAGCTTTGCTCATTAACCCGATCGGTTGGGTTCTTTTCGGCCGTGGCCCCACAAATGAAGTCATTAAACAATCGACGGCAGCGCGGCATGGATCTGGATCGGGTTCTGACTGCTGTTCTGACTGCAGATGGGGGATGCTGCCACCTGTACAAATTTCTCAATAAATTGTTCACACTTAATTTCTCATCAAGACAATGTAAAGAGTCCAGGCCCAGTTCCAGGCCCTGTTCCAGTCCCAGTCCCAATGCTTAGTCCAGTCTGAAGAAAAATGAACCACTGACAACTCGTGCTGGGTGCTGCTGCTGCTGTTGCTTCCCTCCCCCCTCCCCACCCAAAAGAAGCGGCATGGCCGACCCCAGCGGAACTTCACGCCGCATGCAGCGCGCTGCATAATAAACAAAGCATCAACAACGGCACTGAAAAGCAACAACAGGCCAGGCCTGTGTGGTATCTACTCGAGTAACCTGCAGTGCATACATTTAAAATTTATTAATTGGTTTTTAAAAGCACTCACACCCGTGGAGCCATTCATAATTCCGAAAAACACTCTTGAGGAGTCCACTGGGGACTGGGGCGTGTGGAGTTCCTATTCCAAGTTCAATTTCCGCCTAATTTCATGCACTTTTATGCGGCTTTTGTGTGGATTACGCAGCAGAAAATGTTGAAACGAAAGCAATATACGGAAACCGGAGCGGAAAAAGATACAAAATATGCTGGGAAATACATAAATGAAATGAATCCAGAAATGAGCATGTTGTTTCTATGTAATTTGGCAAATACCCAGCGTGTAAGAGTGAATGGGAATGGGAATTGAGCATGGGATGGGATGGGCGGGAAGTGCCTTTCAAATTTGTTGAATGTGGGCGAGGTCTGTTAATTACTTTGGCAACAAAATTCATGTTTTACCAGAAAACTCTCATTATGATTAAAGCGAAGAAGGGTATCCTCCCAGGATACTGTTTCCATTCATGGTAGCTTTTGGAGTCTGCTCCAGATCTATGCTGTGGGTCAATGTCTTCTTTTGGCATAAAAACATGAATGAAAGTTGGTCTGATTAATGGACATCGATTTGGAGTGATAGTAGAACAATTAATTAGCATTTGCAAGACTGAAACACTCTTTTGGCTACCTCAACAGAGCCCGCATGAGCAGAATTCCTACCAAAAAGAGTGCCACATAAACTGCGCGCTAACAGCGACGCTTACACCGCTTCCCATAAATATATATGCAAGTATGTGTATGAATATCTGTCTGAATTTATGTATGAATTCATAAGCCATAATGAATTGCTTTTATAGAAGGCTTCAGTTCGCCCCGATCTGGTCGCCTGCTGTGCCAAAAGCTGTGGCTGCTGAAGAAGTGCTGGGACCAGACCCAGACCCAGACTCAAACTCAAACTCAAACTCGAAGGCGGCATGAGTAAGTGTTTTGCTTAATTGCCTATGGCTTATTAGGCACCACTTCGGACACAGCGGACAGACAGCGGAGAATAGTCAAATTAATTTTGATAGAAAAGCAAAAAATCACCAACAGATCTATAGATCTGTATGCGGTGATTGGGAGATTTGTGTTGGTCTGTGCGTGGTCTTCTCCCCATTGCTGACTCTGGGTTTGGGTCTGTCTAATGATGATGGCGTTACGAATTTCGACTGCCTGCATTGACCGCTGGGACCCACAACAATTACAAACCGAAACTTTTCTCCATTCTCTGGCCATTGTGCCGGACACAAAAGAATCTCCAGCAACGGTGGCAATAGCCAATCGAACAAAGCAGAATCATTAATTAAATTCCTCTGGCTTTGAGGATCGATCAGAGGAGTTTGAGCTGCAGCTGATGGGGGCCAACAGATAAAGATTTGGCCATTTGGGCAATAGAAGGGGAATAGTATCGGGCAATCGGGAATATCTCGAATAAAGTTTAAAGTTTGCATTACATACTGGGGTTTTTTGCATAACCTTTTTTCCCAGTGTATTCTGTAGAGATGATCACAGGAAGATCTGGATTGGACTGGCTTAGGTTAAGTCTTATGCTTAGGTGTTAACTATAAACAATACTTGTCTGGCTGTTCGAGTATTTACGACTTCCCCCAGCTCCTCCCCCTTCACTTCCTCCTCCTGCCACCCCTTCATGCCCATGAGCGTAATTGCGCAAGCGCAAAGGCACAGAGAACACAAATTTTTAAAATATTCGACTTGGCATCATTTTTCAGGCTCCAACTCCGACTCCGAACTCCACATACAATTAACCATGAGCAGCAACTATCTTGTTACCTGACGCGTTTTTATGATTTCTGCATAAAATTAAATCGTTCTTTGCACCTCTAAGTCCCCCTTCTCCTCCTCCCTCCTGCACCATTCGCAACAGGTTGCCAGGCCAAGCAGAACTAGTTTCTCCCTCTCTCTCTCTCTTGCTGCCTCTCTCTTTCTTTCTGTGCGCGTCTGCTGCTTTAATAATTTTTAGTTTGGTTTAATTATAGTTTTGCGCTTAATAAATTTCCGCTGGCTGCCAAGAAGAAGGCCCTCCTACGGCTGCTACTTCTAGCCCTTTTGCAAAATTTGTTGCCATTCCTTTAGCGAAAAAAAAATGGAAACGGCAGCAAAATAAAAGAAAAATATTAGCAGCAGCAAAGAAAAATGCTAGGCATTTGTTTTTAAATTTACAATGTTAGCCAATCCTGATGCTGGGTCTCTAATTACGGGACATTATCAGAAATATCTAGGAATAAAATCGTTAATAAATTATGAGGACGGCAAATTCCAGCAAGGAGACCAAGAAATACCCGTTGCTGCCTGTAGAAATTTTTTGCAATTGAATTCTCATTTGTCACTTTAAAGCTGATTAGCGTTTTCAATGCTGATTACTTATCAATTAATCGGAATACACTGTATGTACAATATATTTCGTTTCATTTGATTGGATCTCACGGAAACATTCCATCTGTTTCATGTACGATAATATACATATTGGTTTGGCACTTGGTTTAAACATACATAGGTATATATGTACTTAAAATATATATGTCCACATGTATGTACCAGTATGTATGTGCAGATATTTTCCATGGGCATTCGTTTATTATTAATTGCACATTTTATGCTTCATTCACCTTTCAATTAATTAATAATCACCATGCTAATAAGGTTTTTTTGTTTGTTTTTTGTTCTCATCTGTCTGTTGGCTGTTGTTTTTCCGTGGGAGTTTTCCCATAAACCCCTCTCCGGCCAGCCATCATCTGCCACCAGCTTACGTTTATGCAACAGCATTACGTTAACTGGAAATGCTGTGCGCAAATTAATTTTATTTAATTGCATGTCAATGACATTTCTTTTTCCATATGTTCGAGGAGAGCCTCTTTCTTTTCAATGTTATATGCATTTGTTTACAATTAATTTACAATATCGATGGATTTATTGAATGCTTCAATTCAAATAGTAATGAGTTCTGCCTTTACCTGCGCCAAAAAGCATATTGTTTACCCACGTCTGTTTGGGTCAGAGTGCATTAGCCTTAAATGATCCGACTGGCAGACGGAGACGGAGAGGACAAGCCTAGAACATGGTTTTTGGCTGCCGGTTTTTATGGCGGTTCTACATGTCCGTACAAACGGTAGACATGGCAAATAAAAAGCCTCTAAATAGAGCATAAAATGCAGCAACAAGACCCAGACACCAGACCCCAGAGCCCAGACTCCAGAACCAGAACCAGACGTGACCAGCTTGCAGCTCCATATAACCATATAGACACGAAATTCAAGAAACCAAAACGATCTCGACACACTACATGAAATTTCTCATTGAAGTGCGAAACGCCGCGGCGTCGGCGGCAACGCCTTAGAAGTAAGCGCCGCTCGCACAATATCCGGAAGTGCACCAGAGACTCCTCCAGAATCTGGACTCCTGTGTGCGGGGCGAGGGGCAGGCGTTTTCTCTATCTCTAATTAACAACAACAATGGACATGTTTCTGTGTATGGGCGGGAGATGGAGATGGACGCCCCCCCAATTACCATTTCTGAACTTTTACGCACATTTGTCAAGTGGCAGTCCTCGAGGGGATTGAGATTGTGACAGGGGCTTCTTTTGGGCTCTGTCTAATTGCAGTTCCGTTAACGAGCTGCGGTGGTTGCATAACGTTTGTTTGTTGCCACAGCAGGAGGAGGAGGGGCCGAAGGAGCACTGCACTTTCGAGTGCCTTACGCATAAATGAAAAATTTTCTTAATTATTGCATTGATTTGCATGGCAGCGACGAAGGGGAACCGGTCGGATGGTGCACTGGTGACAGCCACTCGAGTGCAGGGACTGCAATTTGTCGCCAGTGTTGCACCAGGGGCCAGTGCTCGAGTGGCTGAAGTGGCGGCTCCGGGCCCAGCTCCGAGCCCAGCTCCGGGCCGCAGTCGAAATTGTGTGAGAGCGTGGCGTGCGTGCACGAGCTGTAGTTTGTGGTGGCTGCCACTCGGCATTGCCTCATCGCAGTCGTCATCTCTTCAGCCCCGTCAGCGTCGTCATCCGGCAGAGGCCACTTCAGAGTCGAGTCCTCTCGCTTTGACAATGGCTTTGGTGAGCGGCCGCCGGGCAGCACCGCTAGCAGTGGCAGCGGTGGCAGCTGGCACGTTTGGTGGTCGAATGGCACCACCACCGGCGGGGGCAATTTCGCTCAATATTTATGATTAAAGCTATCGTTTGACTAAGTTCCAAAGATTAACACATTTTCAGCGATGACACGCCATTCAAGCCATCAAACTTCTAATGTGACCAAGGCACGGAAGGAGTTACGGATACGTTGAACTGCCAAACGAATCTGGATTGCCCTTTAAAGTATTGAAATCCTGTATTGTGGGTTAAGTTTTGATTAAAAATATACAAAATTTAGCAGGAATTGGCCTTAAGTTGGGAACGAGTCATAGGTCTTTTGCTTAAATCTTCAGAGAGAGAATCTATCTTAATGGGAGTCTCAAACAAATCTCACAGATATTCATAGCTCTGTACATTTTCTAGTTTTAATGTAAGCAATGGGAGCCTTAAGGTTTTTCCTGTTCGTTTAATACCCAGCACAAATACTAAACCCCCTCGTAGTAGTTGGTATTAGAACTAGCACAGCCATTAAGGTTGTACGGAGGGAGTACTGTTGATGGCAATTAAAATATTTCTGTGCGAAAAGCAGCGCTGTACATTGCGACTCGGAGGTCCTGCCACGTCTGTGCTGTGTGTATATGGCTTTCAAAGTTGGTAGAAGATCAGCGAGAGGCAGAAACAAGTACAAAATAAATAAATAAAATTCCGTACATAATTCACAACATGCCAAACAGCAAACAGCAGGCCACAACGACAATGCAGTGCAACATGTTGCATTGTGTTGCCATGGTATTTATGCAAATTTGTAGTGCTCCACAATGTCCGGACTCCGAACTGTGAATACGAGTTGTTTATTTATTTCCCTTTTTTTCTTTTTTTTTACATACGTCCACAGATTTTTCTGTGTTGTTTAATGCTTGAAAAATGTATGCCTTCAAATAAATATGCCTACGATATGTGTAAATCGAGGCAGATTTCACGCAGAACTGAACGGAACGAGCCCTTCTTGCCACACATTTTATTTGCACTGAACCACAGATATTTCTCCAATTGATTTTCATAAAGAAACACTTTATTGTAAATTAATTTAATCATTGAAATAACAAAATTACATTCCGGGCAGCATCATATTTTCGAGTTTGTATTTCTTTGACAGACAATGTCTATTACAATTTAATAATAAATAAAAATACCAATTTTTAAGGTCTTAAACTAAAACCAAATATTAATTTCTGAATACATTCAAAGGTTTACCCAATAGTTTTTCCTTTTAAATCACTGGCGAAAATGACTTTAACGCCTACGCTTTACAAGCAGCAGCTGAAGGCTGACGGAAATGCAACACAACAGTCGGCAACAATGTGCAACAAGGGGCAAATAAAACGCTTTGACGCATGCATCGCGCCACACAGCCAATTTGGCCAAAAGGTGGACCAACATTAGGCTGTCTCCAAGCGAGGTGCCTCCACTGATTATCGGCATTACTTTTGTGTTTTTCGTATTCCGCTTTTCGTCTAACCCAAAATTAAGTGGAAAATCAATCACTTTCACTAATTTTAAAGTGATTTTTTTACTCGAATGCAGGAAAATGGGGCTGCCAGTCGGCTCGGATCGACTGGGACTGGGCTTGTTATCATGTGTTGAAACGAATGCCGAATCGGAGTGGAGTCGGGATCGAGACTATGGCCTGACGGAAGGCGAGAAAGAAACTCTCAAATGGGCCTAATGACACGACATTTGTTGGGCATCGGCATTGAAATAAAGAGATTTTTAACTCGCACCAAATGAAATTTAAATTAAAGAGTGAAATTCCCCCCAAGACCAGACGAGAATATTGTCGGCATTAAAGTGCGGATTGATTAATTGCTGTCTCTCTCCTGCTCTCTGTGTCGTAGGCGATTTTTAATTTGGTTTTCAGTGGCTGTTGTTGGCTGCTGTTGCTGCTGTTTGTGGCTGAAACGGTTTGTGGGCCGGGTCGATTAATCAGGAAGATAGTGTCGAGAGGTGACCCTCCCTCTCTCTGGGGTCTGGCGTATGGTGTCAGGTATCTGGGGGTCTAACTAACGGTTTCTTTCAAGAGTTTTGAATTTCGCACAGAAATAATTTGCCAATCGTGAACGGAAGCGCGGTGCATGCGTCATGAGAGGTGGCAAGAGCTAACACTCTTCAGCTGCACGTTGCACGTTGCACGCTGCACGCCCTGCTCTTCCTCCACTCTCCTCTCTCCACTCACTCCCTGTGTCTCCTGGCCGGGTCGTGCGTGCCGCCGCGGATTCGGTTTCGATTTTGGCCCAGACTGTTGACTGTTGAAAATTTCTTATTTATTCTCATGTTAATTTTCTCTTGGCCTGGCCTGGCCGCAACTTGCGTGACTTGATCGTTTTGGCCAGATATTATTTTGTTACATTAAAAAATAATTACCGCATTTGCCTTTGCGTTTCTTCTTGTGGCAGTTCTCCTTCTCCTTCTCTCTTCTTTCCCTCTGTCCCTCTTTCTCTCACTGGTTCTTAATTTTTCTATATCTTGGCTATAGCTTTGAGGGTTTTTGGAGCCAAAAAATTGGTTCATTTGGCTGGTGGCTTAATCATTTCGAATGCGTTGCTAATTTGTTGATTGCCACTTTGCTGTGATTGCATTTTCGTCTAAATAGAGCTGACAGCTGTATTTCCATTTAAGTGTGGAAAAAAATGTTTTGATAATCGTACGACCAAGCAGTTTCCAATTTAAATATAATTATATTCTGCAGAAACGTAAGAAAACTGTGCGATTACCCGGCCAAGGGATCGATGACCGATGTGACCTCGTTTCCAGAGCTACAATGGTGATCATTCTAACTGAGACCTCTTTCCTATCACCAGCCATTACCAGCAATAAGCTGGCAATAGATGCGATTCCATTTCCGATTTCTCCACAAGTGCCCTTTATTTCTTAACCCTTCCACTGTTCGTGTCCTGCCACAATTTCTGTCCTTCCCCATCCTGTCCTGTCGTGCCAGACAACCAGGGCAACAACGAGCATGTTCAGCAAACAACCGAAAGCCAAAACAGAGCATAAAATAAAGTTTTGTGACAAATTTTTCATAAACATAAACCCCAGCGCCATACATTTTGATGGTTTTAATGGACAAAACTGCGCAAAATGATGGCCGCGAAACGTGTTGTTTGGGAAGCCGAAGCCGAAGAGACCCCAAGGGAGACGGGTGGGGCAGGGACAGGGACAGGGAGCAGTCTGCGGAATGTGTTGCCAGGCACCTTCTGCATTCTGCCCAGACATGGATGTGTCTGTGTCTGTTCCTCCGCCTGGAGCTGCAGCTCCATCTCCACAGCTCTCCTGCAGCTCCCCGACAGCGAGTGACAGCGGCAATGTGCAGGCGCGCGCCCATTTAAAATGCAGCAAGTGTCACCATTGACTGAAACGAGGCGCAATAAATATATATGTACAGGGGGCGCTGGCTATATACAAAGTGGCAGTGGCAGTGGCTTGGGCTGCTCGTCTTGGCCTGGCTTTATACGGGCAAGGCATGCGCTGCATATTGGCCACAATGCAGCAGAGCAGAAAAAAAGAACCAAGTAAACGGTTGTCACACTGCCTTTTGCCTGGCTACAGGCGAGTGGGGGAGCTGAGAGGGGGCTACGGCTACCCATCCCTCCTCGTCATTTAAATAACAATAAAATTTGATGACAAGCCGTAATGCAGATCCCCGTCCCTTTGCCCGTCCCGCTGCAGTTTCGATTTTGGCCATGGTTGGAGCTGATTGGCTTTGCCAGCATAATAAAGACATTCGATGCCTTTTTAAGCGTTTCACTTTCGCACGTAGCCGTCGTGGCAGCCCGTAAAAAGTTTGCACCATGTCCGGCTGTAAAAATAAATATCACCAAGTTCTCTCCCAGCTGCCGTTGGATGGTGCTGTTGCTGTTGCTCCAGGATGACAGTCGAGGGGAAAGTTGAACACAGTCTAGACAGACGGACCCAAAGGCCACCCAACCATCCAGTAAGTCGCTGTGTTGGGGGCCACCCAGCCAAACGCTTTCCATTTCATTAGACAATGCCAAGTTTTAATTAAGAAATCGTGCTCTTCGACTCCTCGCCCGATACTCAGCTCAAATCACAAAAAAACGAGCTAAAAGTTTGGCCAAAAGCACAGGAGAAAGAAAAGCAGAACAATGGCAATTAATCGAGGACCGGACTGAAAGTACAGACAAGCCCGAAATTTAGTTCCTGAATTGGAGAACTCTTTATATAATTTGACAAATTTCTCAGTTGCAGTGGGTATTTATTACACTTACATCTTTCTGTTGCTCAAGTACTTCAATACGCTCTTTTGCGTACTCTCACAGGATATTTCTTCGCATAAAGATGGCTCTCCAGCTTACGATTTACCTGGCTCTACGCTGAAGACCTCTTCAAAACTGTTTTTTCCTGGCTTTGTCTTTGCAAATCCCATCAAGCATCCATTGTGCTTTACAAGCGCTCTCGGGGTTCGCCTGCCCCAAGCTGAAATGTCGAATGTGTTCTATATGCCACATGGTGCCCTCGTCCCGTGGGGGAGAAGGCAGAATGGCTATGGCTCCTCAATGGCTGTGGCTGTGGCTGTGGCGGTGCGGTGTGAACAAAATGCACGTTGTCAGAGGATGCAAACAAGTTTGTGTCTCTCTTTCTATCAACTCGCTGCTGCCACAGAGTAGAGGGCCTGTTCCACTAGTAGATGTTGCTCTTGCTGCTGCCTGCCTGCAGTTGCCATCGCCGACGCTTTGTTTGAAATGTTGCTGACAAACCACTCGAAGTTTTTTCCTCTATGGCTCGCATCGTTTTTTCGGGGGTTTTACCCTGTCAAAGGGGTATATCGGCTTTCTCAAGAATATCGTCTGAGAGGTTTGAGACGTGGCTGTGACGAAACACCCAACAGTGAATCCTCATAGAAGGGTATCTGATCTTCGTTCCGTTCAGCCATATTTCGGTTTTCGTTTTTACTTGCCGCTGATGTGTTTCATAAGAAAATCGAGTGACAAGTCGGCCCTCGCTTTCCACTTTACCCAGTTGCCGAAATTATGCCGCCTAGACTCGCCTGCAGTGGAATGGAAGGGAAGGGATGGTGGGGAAAAGGTTAAAGTGTAAGTGGGGAAAACAAATTGTTGGCTGGACCAGACAGACTGGCTGTCAGACAGCAGTCCCCATCCCCTCCCCCTCTGTTCCCAGCAATCACTCTGACGGCGATGCGTTCACACTTGGACAAGTGTCGAAAACTGGCCTACTCGGCAGCGGCAGCGGCATCGGCATCGGCGGCCTCATAGTTTTTCTTCCCGGCCTTCAAAGAAATGAAGAACAGAACTTTGCGTGGTGATGACGATGATGCTGGGCGGGGGGGCATGGCATGCCAGTGGGGACAGAGGCCGAAGAAAAGATGAAGGAAAGTTTTGTTCTCCTCGGTTTTGCTTTTTGTTGAAACATTTTCGTAGAAAATTATTTCGAGTGCCCGCCCGGAACGTACCGGCCTGACAGCTGTGCTCGGCCTCTGCCTCTGGCTCTGCCTCGGCGGCTTTTTATCACTTCACTTCAAGTTTTTCCCCATCATCGGCTTCTCTGCACTGCCTCCTCTTCTCTCCGTTCGTCTCCTCTCGGCCATCTTCAATAACAATTTTCAGCCCGGCCACGGAAATTCTTGGGAAAATATGCACATTCAAAGCGGTTGCTTGTGGCCCGCATTCGCTGTTCCCAGTCGCTTTCGGCGCGGTTCCAGCGAAAGTGTGTGGCAGGCGGTCCCCCAGCTACTCGCCATCCTCACTCTCAAAGAGCCAATACACACACACACACTTTCTAATCAATTATATCGCACTTATATGCAAATTTCTCGCCGGCAAACCGAGCAAACAAACAAATAAATCAATTTCATTCCATTCAATTCAATTTCAATAAGGCTACGCAGCCAGACCCAAAGGCACAATGAACCAATTTGAAAATCACCTTTCTCGCCTGCAAATTGCGTTGTCAGCTCCACCACTTTGCCATCGCCATCCCCATCGCCATCGCCCCATCGAAGCCAGCCAAGTGTTTCACTTTTTGCCTAGTTAACAGCTTTTTCTGTTGGGGCTGCGTGCTGGCTTGCTGGAGCGGGGCTGATTCGCCCTCCGAACCGACCAAATACCGAACAGAACGCGTTTCATATTGAGGCGAGAAATTGGGGAATATCAAATTTCAAAAGTGAGCAAATCACAAAACGGAAGTGAGCTACGGCGACACTAGAATACGCTATCAGATGATGCCGGACGATTTCATTCCATTCTATAATAAATACTGAGTTAAAGGAAAGGTTTCTGGCAGCCAGAAAAGGAAGCTTGCCATCGATCTTAAGATCTGCAAATCAAATATTTTAATTGGAAATCGTTCATTCTTCTCTGTCTTTTGCAATCGATTTCCACTCTCAATCGTTCAAGACATTTCCACAGCCGCATCATCAGGCAAATCCCATTCGAACAATCGCATTCCTGATGCCATTACTCATCCTGGTCCCCGGGCCATGCTCTGCTATGCCCTCCACTTCTTAGATATTCAAATCCGATCATTCATTCGTTCGTTGAGTCATTCACACAGTTGGCAAAAATCCGAACGAATTCGAGTCCATATCCCTGGAATTTCCTTCATTCCTTGGTCCGCATATAAATAAATGCCTTATCATTAAATTTCAATTAAATGACAAAAATAAAAGCGAAAATGTTTTGAAGCCAAATCCACATTGCGGAAATTGTGTTTGTGTGTTTTCGTGGCCTCTCTTGTTTGCCCCCCCAGCTCCATCTCCGGCACCGGCACTGGCACTGGCACTGGCTTCATAAATTTGTTTATATTTTTGTACATTTTGCATGCTCAACAATTGTAGACACCGTGGGGCGATGACAAAAACACGAAATCGGTCTCCATTCATTGACAGTTCCAAAAAGCAAGACCGAATCGCAGATATCGGTGGCTCTATCAAATCTACAAACAAATTTTTGGCGCGTGTGTCGGAGTCTGCCCGTAAGCAAATTTTGTAATACCCAGTAATTGTAGCGATGACAAGGGTATAATGTGTAGGTGGAAAATAAAATCTTTTATTTAGATGATTATAGTTCCAGCCAACGATATCTATACCCAAGGAGTTAATCCTCGAATATTCTATATTTAAGTGCATCTCTCTCAGGAGTACTGGGTGGCAGATGGTCGAGGCACTCCCAAATAGCGTTTTTTTTTTTTTTTTTGTTGCTGCTGCTGCAATATGAGGCTCAAATCATGTTAAACATTTGAATATGTTCGTCCGATGTTGCTGCTGCTTCTGTTGCTGGGGATGTATGTATTTCCTTCGAGCTCTTTTGACAGAGAGGCAGACAGACAGACACGTATGGCGGCCGAGAGAGCTGTGGCACTAAATTTGATCTCTCGCGTTTTGGCACGAACTGTAATTGAAAATTTCGTATGTATTTCAAGAAAACACCAACGAGCAACAAAACCCGACACTCGAAACACTTGGCTTTGGGCTTTTCACGGATATCTATGGGGCTGCGCTGTTGTGGGGAGCGGTAAGCCTCGGCTTTCTTGTCCGGTTACGTGAAATTTCAAATGTCATAATTTCTGACAGTTTGATAGTCGTACAAACCGAGAGACAGCCACAGTCAGAGTCGGAGTCAGAGGCTGCGGTGGACGAATGAAAGCTGAGGGTAGCTGGAGATTGTTTTTGGCCAGAGGTTTTACCAAATAGCAAACAAAGTGACAAGTTGAACCACATTGAAAGCTCAGCCGCACACTGGTTCAATGATGTGTATAAATAAACCGAAGAACAGAAAGAGTAACTCCAGCCGAAGCGATAAGAACTTTATCCCATGCGACATATCGCTTATATCTAGGACAACTGTCCAAAGTTCAGTTCTCCCAGGTATTTTCCCCTTAGAAGTACAAAGGTGTTTCCATAAGTCGTCTTTGGCCAACTATTCTGTTGCCCTATTGATTGCTAACGTGAGCCCGGTGCCAGGGCTTGTTGGAGTCTTTTGGACCACACAATGAGCTTAGTTTTGGCTTGAATGTAAATATTGCATAACATGTAAAGTTCTGCTCAAGTCTTAACGGCCTCCGCCTAGAGTTGGTTACGTTTTAGGGCCATTCCCAGAAGAAAGGAATACCCAATTAGGCCCTTTCCGTCTTTTGGAGGTTGTAGCACTGAAATTTACACGTTTTCTAGTTACTTGGCGGACAGCTGTGGGCTTTTTGTTTTACATTTGAAGCGAGAAAACACGGCAAGTCGCGCAGAGAACTTGCCTCGGCCCCAACAGGTAAGCGAGAGTGTAGATTTTTGGGGTTCGTCAGGCCTGACATTGACGAAGTGGTTCTTCGAATGAAATTGTCATAATTTTTTCGGGTTTTCTACATGTCTTTTGATGCATACAAAGCGCTAATGTGGCCCACTTTGTCATACTTTTCGTTAACAATTGATAAAAGCCACGACAAACCCAAGCCCAAACCCAAAACCAAACCGAACTGAAAAACTGAACAAAACCCCAAAAAGCAGGGCGAATGAACCTTTTACTAACGGTGCATTCCGAGCCTTAACAATCGAGCAATTGTTATTCCATATACGAGTACATTCATGAGTCATTCGTTTTCTGAACAAAATTGCTTCGGAGGAGCAATCGCATACCCTTTAGCTCCATGGTTATGGCTGGGGCGAGCGGCGTCCTTGACCGCAGCATATCACCGTTGAAGATTTTCAGAAGTGAACTGGGATTGGAATGAGGACCGATCTCCAGTTCCGCAACGGCCTCGCCGCCGGAACGTGCTGCTGCAGCGGCTTTAGGTTTCGTGGAGTCTTCGGTCCGTACAAAGACCAGTACTACGAATGGAATGAAGTTATATGTATCCTTCATTATTTCCTTATGTTTCTACTTACACAGGAAAGTGGCCAGCCACAGGAGGTACGATTTCCACATCATCTTTTCTACGTACAGCAAGCGAGTGACTTTTTACCATCCAAAACTAATGCTATCACTTACTAAGGCTATTTTCCGTGGAAATCAATTTGATTCGCTCCCTTAGAGTGTGCCTAATGACAAAGAAAAGATGCCTCTGATTACTTCTTATGTAATCCGCTGGCGAAAGAGTTTAAGCCCTGGCACGTATCCGCCAAACTATTATTTCTATCTGTATCAGCGTCATCTAGCCAGTGAATTGTCGTCTGATTGCCAGAGTTTCTACCGGTGGTTGGATCCGTGAGAATTGTTGTGTTTTACGACCCATCTAATGAAGAAAAGGAAATTCCCCATCCACACACACAGCGCTCCAGTTGACACTGACCGCAGATCCCTATCTCAATATTTAGGTTGCCGTACAAATAAAAGCCAGAGCTGCGGCAGAGCGATGGAGGAGCACTTGAAGATAAATCAAAAGATGCGAAAACGAGTTGGAAACCCTAAAGGCAGTAGTGAGCTGAGACGACGACACTTTTAGGCCGCGTTCGGAGCTCGAGGCCAAGTCTTAGGCCTATGCCCGTGTGCGAGAGATCCCAGCGAAATGATAAATGTTCCCTCTGTGTATCAAGTGTGAATTTTAAGTGAAAAGCCAGCCTACATGCTGTGCCTGCGGAAAATGAAAATGCCTCTAAAAGAGCCTCTATGCGGAGTACGTGATCCAAAGTCAAATCAAGCTTGAGATATGCCAATAAATGATTTTAATTACATCAGTTGTCGGTCCATCAAAAAACATAGAGAATTTTCTCACTCTCTCTCTCTGTCTCTTTCTCTCTCTCGATGCGAAGGCGGCCTCTTCTATTGTTTTGGGCCAAGTTCAAACAAGAAACTGTGTTCTTTTTATGGGCCTCTTGCCACCGTTCAGAAGTAGAGGAAATGCGCTCTGGGCCATAAAAGCCAGACATAAAACCAAATACAAAACCAACCGAAAAATCAAATAGAAAACCCAACCCGAAGCCTGAACCCTAGAAGAGTTGAACGAAGCGACCAACGAAGAAAAAAAAAAGTAGAATTATGTTTTCTAGAATATTTCCCGCTTGGTTAGATTCCATATAATTCCGAACCGATAGAGCAAACCCGAGGATCGTAAAAAGTGCGAACTGTAAATCATGACAGTTTTTACAACCCGCTCGTAGCTCGTACTGGCGACTCGGCGGCAGCCACCGCTACCTGGCATTACGGCATTACGAGCGTCAAAGAATTCTCTGCGGAAATGTAATTCTCTTTATGAACTCCCTGGTCCAGAAAAGAGAAACAGAAACAGAATTTGTATTTATGCACCGCTTTAATTTCCCGCTCTATTAAAGCAGCAACCATTAAAAGTTCTTCAGACACGAATAATCGAATGTCGAATGAATCGGGGGCACAGGCACGGGCACCCACTGGCGGCGTTGGATATTTTCAGGGGCTTTTACCCATAAATCCATATAATAATTGGTTATGAAATCGTTCATTGCAGAGCTTTGAGCGGAGCTTAGACATGAGCCCGCTTAGTCGTAGGGGCGGCGGAGCGACGGGGCTTATTTATGAATCGATGAATTTACGACCGTTTTGTGGGGGCTGGTTATGCGAGTAATGCATTTGAATTTACGAGACGGATTTAATCAAAGGCATAGACAAAGGCAACACAGGCAATGGATATGGCAACGACAAAGAGGTTTGAGCAAATGGCAATTGTCTCCCCAGATCTGCTCCCATTCGATGCCGAGGCCCGTTACGATATTAATTGCCGGCCATTAGCAGCATCACTCAACTTAAAGCATATGCAACAACAGCACCACGGACGTGCCACGGGGGAGTCTCAGACAGATGGAGACGGTAAGGAAAGGAAACTATCTGTAGACTCATACATCAATGCCGCTAAATCCACTTGTCAGGAGGTACAAACGTGAGAATCGTTCAACGTACAAAACCAGAGAGACAGAAACTGAAACAGAAACAGATGCAACAAAAAATAAAAAAGAAAAAGAAATATAACAAAAGCAAACGACAAACGGCAAACAGATCGGGCAACGAGGAAATATTGTCAGGCAACACTCTTTAACCCATGAGATGTAGATGTATCTGTATCTGTATCTGCATCTGCATCTGTGTGCTGTATGCTGTGTAAATGTGTGTCTATTGGTTGCACTGTAGCTTTTGCCTTTTCCCTGGGGAGATTTGTGGCCGGGACACCTGCAGCATTTGAGGGCCGCTCGTCGCTGCGGCAGTGAAAGACTTTTTTATGCTAAATACCATCGCAGTTTATATTGATGACGACAGCAGCAGCAACAGCAGCAGCATCAACCATACTAAGTATATGCAGATCTACAATATAAGTATACATATAGACATACATCTATACGTATGTATATGGAAGGTAGGGAAATGTGTGACAAAACACCACAAGGAATTTTAATCCCAAAATGATTGATAATCATTTGCACGAGGCAGAGAGAGAGAGAGAGAGAGAGAAAAGCTTTATCACGTTCCATTTGACTAGGTGTAAAGTCCATGGGGTATTATCAGCAACGCCCAACATCGTCTTCAGCATCATCGTCATCGTCATCATCATCGGTATCATCATCATCATCATCATCGTAGTCCCACTCTGCCCCGCCTGGCTTTTGTTTGCTGCTAATGTTTGCACTTAATTCACCAGACAATAGGGAACCAGGGATCCGGGGAGAGTGGATCGGAGGGAAGTATTTTCTTTTAGCTTTTACCCACTGAAAACGTGGGGGAGAACAGCAGCGGGAGGGGTCGGCGAAGCGAAGACTGTGGCTGCCAAGGCGAAAAGTCTAAATTATGTCGTTGCCGCCTGACTGTTGCATAGGAAAATGCATCATTTTGTAAGCTTAAGCAAAGACGATGCGCTTTTTGTGAATGGAACACCGGCACACTGAGAGAAATGAAAAATAATAATATCAAGGAATATTTTGGAAGAGTATTAGAAGTGGAAAATGGCACTGCTTCACTGCTTTCTTAGTGCAATTTTCCTGAAATAACTATTTTCTTAGCTGCATAGTCGAATTTGCCATATCATGTGGCATATTTGACTGCCAACAATATGTTTCTGTCCGCCCCATCCCCGACAGCCCCTGAGATGAACATTTTCCATTCAGCCAAAGTTTATTTCCATCCATTTAGTCTTTTGTTTGTGGGTCTTTGGATGGTGACACTTTTTTCTTTTTTTTGGGATCCAAACTATTTAACCTGCCACACACTTCCCCCGGGGCACTTTTGGTGTGGCATCTACAGCTGACGATGAGTTGAAAATTGAACAAAAGACGATGCGAGTCATAATTTATCATGATGCTGGGATTAGTTGAGATCTGTTTTACAACTGTTTATTTTTAACACGTTGCACATACGCCCTGTGTGTATCGCGTATGACAATGCCACTGCCACTGCCACGGCCCCTGCCCCTGCCAATAGACGAGTGCCGAGTGGCGAAGACTCGGGCTAATGTTCAAATTTATTGACTATCAAATGCTGAATGCATTGTGTGTGCAGTGGCAGTGCCTACTGCATTGGTTTGTGCCACTTTCACGAGAGCCACGAACACACCCAACCTGAATTATCGAACAGTGGACACCCTGTCATTGTGGCACTTGGATCTCGGCATAGATTTCCTGGGTCGTTCCTCGTATTTTCTGACAAAGTCAATTGGATCGCAAAGATTGGATCGTTGGGGCATCTCGCTGCATGCCGCTGCTTGGCCTACAACAGGCCTCCCCTCAAAAATCAACCACGCCCCAAAACTGAAACAAAGTTGAGTCCTCCATAGCTTTTGGCCCAAAGTGTTTGTAATTGTTATGGCCAAGAGGAGAGCGACCGCGAGAAGGAAACTCGTTCTTTCACTTTGGCCTGCAAGCGCGAACTTTATGGCTACACCTACCCAGAAACCAACGGCAGATGATCATCTTGGCAAAGGCCTCACCGTCCCCAGTCCCATTCCCATCTGCATCTCCTTCGGCTTTGAGTTCTAGCGGTAAATAAAGTTTTGGCAATACGGCCGCGCCCACTGCTTGGAGACCAGAGAGACCCCAGACCACAGACCCCAGGCCCCAGGTCCCCGAGAGCCGAGAGACCACCTAATGAAATGAATTTCACCTCTCTTTTGGGGCGCAGTATTAAGAAATTACAAGCAAACGCTTGCCCCACGCACTACGAGGAGGAAATTAATTTGCGCGTTCGCCAAATTTAATTCAATTTTTTTTAACAGCTCGGACCAACGCGGATGTACTGCCACGCCCCGAAACGAAAGTTGACCCACTGCTGGCTGGAATGTTTTGCTGGGATCGGTCCTGCCTGCATTCCAAATCCCAGGCCAAAGACTTCGGGGAGCACGGGGTACGAATTAAGACATAATAAAGCTGTCCCTCAGTCAGCCGGGCCCATCCGTCAAGAGATGGTGCCGTCTGGTGCCGTTCTTGGGGCGTGTAACGCACTCCGAACACCTTCGCCCCAGACAAGACGTTTTTGGCTTAAACGATATTTTTCGGCGAGGAGGGGGTAAGACACAAAGTGGGGTCGTCATACTTGGGAGTTCATTTTGCAGTCGCGGCTCAAACTTGGCTGACGGCAAGGGAAGGGCCGATACGGGAAGGGACTGATACGGCGGGTTGGTTGGATATGGTGCCTGTTTGACAAACGAGTGTCATTTATCAAAATGTGACACTATTTGCGCCAAGTCATGTGTTAACTGCACTTTATTTTATTGTTATACTCTCCAGTCGAGTCTCTCGTGTGGTGGAGCACAAAGGCCAGCCCTGCCCTGCCTCCCGCTTCTCGTCTTCGTCCTCTGCCATCGGTTTTCAAGTGCTCTCATAAAATATATATCATAATTGAGGGTTACGTTGTGGCTTTTTCTTTTCTTTTTGGGGAAAAGGCCATATAAGTAGTACAGCAATTGACTTTGCCACCAGGATGGAGGATGAGGTATGACCAGATACCGGACCAGAGATACGAGTAAGAAAAATTGGACTGTCCAGCCCCCGTGGCCTATGTTCCTTGCACTCTGATTCCAGCAAACTGATTTCAGATTAGCTGGAAATACATTATTGGTAAATTGATATGAATTTTCATTCAAAAATGCATTTATTGAGGACTCTTTTGGACAATAGCTTAGATATTTTTGTGGTATTCCTCCACTGAACCTCATAAAGAAGTAATTTTCTTCCTTTCCAATTTATTAAGTGTTTTTTTCTTTGGTCGCAACCGGCATTTAATGCCAATAATATAAGTATTATGATTATGTGCTCGAAAGTTACAGCGCTCGTCGCGCTCTTAAATGTTGTCTTTACCCAAGAGACCCAAACAACGAAAAAAAAAAAAAAACCCCCCAATTCCCGAAAAAACCAAAGTCCGAAGAGTAATTTCTTGCACGACATTAATTTCTTTTAAATTACGCATAATTGAAGCACGGGCACTCGAACTTGATCGATGGCCGCATCGAAAAGTCGGAGTCGGAGTCCCCCCAACAGCAGCAGCAGCAGCAGAGTACTCCACCAGCGAAACAAGTTCTCCCGACATGTGTTTGAGAGGTGTGTGCTCCATCCATCCGACCGTCCTCCTCTGTGGAGTACTCGAGAGTACTTTGAGTGAAATTCCCAAAAAGAAAAAAAAGATTGCTCTGCTCTGCCATAATTATTTCAGTTTTTATTTGTGGTCGCTCATATTTTCCATATACGATTATGAGGGCAAGTTCTTGGACTGAACAGGGCACAGGCGGCGACATTGACATTCGAATTAGACACCTGACAGCAGCAGCAGCAACAGCAACAGTATTTCTGAGTACGGGGGCTCTAAGACTCTGTCATGGAGTGACGGTAATTCGACGATTTCTTCTATTTTCTTCCATTGAAGCCTTGGCTGCACTACTTTGAAATTTGATTTAATTCTCCGTACACTCTTTTTTTTGGTCTCTCTGCCCGTGGGCTGAGCGAGATCTTGGCCTGGCCTGTCAGTCAGTCTGAAATTTCATATTGTGCTCGGGTCTTACGGGTATTTAGTTTTTTTTGTTTTTAGTTGGGGTTTGCCGTGGCTTTGTTGGCGCGATAAGCGGATTTTTTATTACATCAGTTTAGTGTCACATTAGCGCAGCACTCGCTGGTTTGCTGGCTTGCTGGCTCGCAAGCTGTGGGGGCGACAGATCTGTGTGGATGCCAATCCATTCCCATTCGAATCCATCCCATTGATGCCCAGTTTTATGGCTAAGCAAGGGCCAGGCCAGGCCAGAGATAAATTTTATAGCCACAATTCCTGGGCCTTCAACAAGCTCTTTCGTATATCCATCTCAATCTGCATCGTGATCGGCGGGGAATCGGATCGGATGGGATGGATCGGATGCCTGCAGCTCGCATCCCATAAAATCTTTCAACGCGAAACACAGAACTTATGAATTTCTTAATTTTTACGAAACGCCCGACTCTCTCACAGATCTGTCTGTGGCCTGGCTTGGTCTTTTTTATGGCATTTCGTTTTGTTGCGATGCTATCTGTTTCTGTTTCTGTTTCAGGTTTTGCTCTTTAAAGTGTCTCGCAGCAGGGCTCGGTCCCGGTCGCGGTCCCGGTCCCGGTGTCGGTCGATTCATTGCATGAATCATGGGCCAGTTAAGAGCAGAATTCTTAAATGTTCGCTTATAGGGTCAACGCTTTGTGGCCTGGCACTTGTAACCCAATTTCATTCCCCGAATTAATTGTAAATCAAATGGCAGCCCAGATTGTTTTATAAGAAATATAATTGCATTTCGGGGAATATATATACATATATATTTAATGCCCAAGATTCGCTTTGATCAGAGTCACTTGGTTTTAAAGTCAATGTTCTCGAAATACAGTTCAAAATACTTTATTTGATATTCGATGCGAAGATGGTTTTGTGTTCGTCCTGCTGCTATTACCTCGACCTCCGTTGGGGCTGCTTTTGGTCCGGAGTCGCAATGATCCCGTACTATACGCTCATGGCATTTCTGATGTTCGATGATCTCGAAGAATCCCATGAAGCCCTCGATGAAAACATGGACGCTCGTCTGGAAACTCACGGCTTTTGGGTGCTGGGCATAACATACACAATAATGGGTATACTCTCTTTTCCTCTGCTCTTTGCTGGCCTGCTGGTAAGCATGCTCTTCGAAGGATCTGCTTTGAAATTCTATCGAGTTTTTGTATTTTCTCCGAGCAGAATATCTCCTGGCTTTGTGTCGCTTTCCTTGTGTTGCAAATACCACCGGTCTTGGTGAATTGCTACTATCTTTTGGTGGCCATTATGTATGGCATTGAACTCGAAACGTTCATCACCTATGGAGTGCCTCAGGGTAAGTTTCTCCCATTGCAGATCGACGACACGCATTACACATCCCATTCGTTGCAGTATTAGTGATCTACATCGATCTGGTGGCATATTCTTATCTAGAGGAGAAAAGGATCATTGCCAACAACCGAAAATATGAGGCTGAAGAAGTCCCAGTAGCATAACATTGAGGTTTTTCCATTAGCGTATGGCCATAAGCTGCTTTCGGCAAACCAGTTAGCGAATTCCCTTGGGGAATCGTACGATCAAAAATTTACCAAATTTAAAATTAAAACCACATACTAAATGCTTTTTCCGGTAGAATACACAAACAACAGCGATAAGGTTGAGGCTCTCTGCCTGCAGAGAGAGAAAGAAAAATGTCAAGAAATAAAAACCAAAATGATTTATCATAATGGGAGTTTCGGAGTCGGAGTCAGAGTTTGAATCGGGATCGGAATCAGAGTCTTGTGCTCCCAGCGGCGTTGCCTAAACGGGCGATAACGATGTCCGAGAAGACGACGACGACGATGATGACGATGACGACGACGACGGCGTAGACGATATCGAGACTGAGAACGGTGCCTCTGGATGGTTGTCCTCGACCGGGCCGAAATGTCAACTCTTCATATAAAAATTAACGAAATATAAATTAAAAAATATTCCCTACCTCCATCGTTGGGCGATGAAATGAAAACCAGATACAGAAATATTCGTTTCGGTTTCGGTTTGGGCTTGGGTTCTGGAATACAGTTTTTTGGTCGTTGATTCTGTGCCTCCGCGGTGCCCCACACCGCTGGCGATTTACGAGTATGTCCCTTCTGGTATCGGGTTACGCCTGCGCGACATTGTTGCACGGGTTGTGTTGGGGTGGGGGGAGGGGACCCGAAAACCGACATCAGAAATTATGAATTGGCCGTTGTCTGCTGGGCGCCCGTTTTCGGTTCGGTTCGGCTCGGGACGGATCGGATCGGATGGGGTCCTATCGGTGGAATGCATCGCTGCGTTTAAGGCCTTTATCTATGGGCCAATGCATTTTTATCTAATGGAGGCAGCAGCAGCCTCTACCCATTGATTGGGGTCTGGTTTCATGTCTGACTTATGACAGTCTCGTATCCCCGGAGCCCCATACACTCTGATAGCTTCATAAGCTGCGATAAGCGCGATCCGAGAGCGCTAATTGCTAGCAAAACTTTTTCGGGGCGCCAGAGAGACAAGGGATATCGGAATGGGGAGACTCCGACTTCAGGTGGCGGCGGTGCAACATGCGGCGGCGTATCACCTGCATGTTATCGCCAGACAAATGCATTTTGCAAATTATTAACATATGTGGCGGCTGCTACACGACCAGGCCAACAACACCATCAACAGCACCGGCAACGGCAGCCGGCAGCCAGCAGCCAGCAGCATGTGCAGATACAGATACATTTGTATCTGACGCCAGTGGGTAGGAAGCTGCCGCTGCTGGTCCGGCTCTGGTTTTCGCTATGGCTGCAGCTAATTGATGTCGGTGCACAAAACTTGATTTATTTCTATTAATAAAGCCCCCAAATGGAAACGGTAGTGGGTCGGTCGCAGCAACGCGGTGCTGCAGGAGAGTGCCGTGCGGTAGATCGGTTTGGTGTCTGTTTGGCCAGATAGCGATACATTTTCGGCTGCCATATTTGGCCAGAGACCCAGTGGGAAATGCTCACCAACCGCAAACGCTTGTTCTGCCCATCAAATGGTAATAGAATTTCAGTCGGCTCGAACTATCGAATCGGCTTTTCCACTGGGTGGATATAGGCCTGGCCAATAAATCGCTTGTTTGGCCACAATTACACACACGTAAGGCAAACCGAAAATGGCCAAATCAGAAATAATCTGGCAACAGTTGTTGTTGTTGTTGTTGTTGTCGATAGAAATCACATAAAAACCTGGTTGCATAAATTTTAACACCGATTTTAATCGACGGATTGTCGAGCGAACCAGCGAGCAGCCCCAGCCCCAGTCCCAGCCCCTGTCTCTGGCTCTCCGGCTCCCGCTCACGCTCCCAGATAGACAGCTCATTGAGGCCCGGCGATCACACTTTATGGCCAGGTTTTTGGTGGTAATTACCAGCCGGCAGCAGTTCCGGTCTGCGCTGCAGTCAGTCTATAATTTCGTTATAAATTATTGATATGTCAAATCAAATTCTCGGCCGGTTTTCTTTTCGTTGGGGTTCGAGTAGTTCACAAGATTTATAGCCTGCAATTTGGTCTCTGGGAGAGTTTTTGGTTAAAATACTCGTAAATTGGGTGGCTGGGCCAGCAAAGTGGTGGTCGCTGAAAGTTTATCAAAATATCTGTGAAATGTATATAAATTTATTGAGTTTCCCTCAAGTACGAGGGAAATGCTTCAAGAATGTCTATGATATTCTTGATATTCGTACGATTTTTATTGGAATTTCATGGCGAAATTTCTATGTGGATTTTATAATTTCTGACATTTCTAACAACTTCTCCATCGCACCTCGTACATATCATATGCCGCAGTGCACACATAAATATTGTTATATGAGGAAGGAGAGACGACGACGTGGACCGACCAACAAGACAGATTACGACGATGGCGTCTGAGGCCGGCGGACATGTACAACACTTTGCTTTACATGGCGATACGGAAAAATACGCAGCGATTTCCCTGCTAAGTTTTTCCGGGGCATGCACATTATCCGCTGAGTTACCTCATGTTTTGTTTTTGGACTCTATTCGACATAACTGGAGCGTTTTTGGCCACCGCCACAACCTGATTTGGGGGCGACGGCGACCCCAAACAAAATGCCCAACTGCTTGTCTCAGGCATTTGCATTTCGATCTTTCTGCGGCGGCTAACTGGCCAACAGCCAGAGCAAGAGCCAGAGCCAGAGCCAGAGCCAGACTAACTAATCCTATCGTAATAAAAGTTTTCTGTACAAAATTACAAGCACTGTTTCGCGAGGTGGGGGAGGACATGGACATGGACGTGGACGTGGACGCGGATTTGGATTTGGACAGGGAGTATGTGTGTACCAGAAGGCAATGCCAATCCAGGCTGGGTCGGTGTCCGTATTTCGCATTCCCATTCGTTGAACCACATTAGACTTTCACTTTTAAGCCGTTCAAATGGCCATTTGGGCATTTTAGTCAGGCGACTGCGCTTTGAATTTATGTTGATTGGCCGCATTTGTGTTTGTTTGTGTTTTTTTTTTTTTTTGGCTAAATGTTGTTAAATTGTTTTTCCGCCGAAATGACATGTTTTGACAAATGATCTAGGCCGCGCTCGTGGGTAGTACATTATAAAATAATTCAACATAAATGTGGTTGATCTTGTTGATCTGTCATTTTGATTCTGATTGAAACTCTCAGTCTCTAATGAGGGATACCCTCACTGCAGAAACTCTGGTAGTAATAGATCCAAGAGATCACGTTAGTGGGACAGAAAAGTAGCCTCCTCGAATCCTTTGACAATGCCGTGCCCTGAATCATCCCACAAATAAACACTAATAAACCAGAAAAAGGGGGGGGAACAAGCCAGGACATGCCAGTTGGGTGATTGGCTCTGTTAGGCCATCCTTCCTTTCGCGCACTACATAAATTTCAATATTTATGGCCAAGTTTTTTTCCAACAGAAACAGCCACACATGGCCAAGATAGACATCCACAAAAAAAGGAGAACGGAGGGCCCAGGCCAGGGCTCGGGAATTGCGATTCGGATTTGTAGGCGTTTGACAAGCTGTTGTGCCGCTAGTGGGCGTAACCCAAATAGAGGCGTTGACGCTTACTCTTTCCCATCTCGACAAAAATATACGACTTTCGCTTCCACGGAACGAAGGGACAAGGATCGGATCTGGGCCAGAAACAGTGGCAGGATAGCGCAGCCTGGAATCGTAAATCGCTGCGACATAAATTCAGTGCACTTTCTGACGTTTTGTTTGCCTCTAGGAGCATGTGGACGAGGACGAGGACGAGGACGAGGAGGCGTCCTCCTACCTGGCTGGATGGCGGCGGCACCTGACACAAAATTTTCCCTGCTTCTGCTTCTGGTTTTCCTGGCCAACGCGCACGCTAATCTCTGTAAACAAATCACTGACTCTTTGTGTCCTGCGCCTGCCAGCCTGCCTGCCTGGGCGGCGTGTCCTTGGGGACATGTTGCTTTAATTGCTGCCAGACGTCGGAATTTATGGCCATCAATAAAGTGTCAACTTTTGTGTGTGTGTTTCTGTTTCTGCCAAAGCGAAAAACGGCCAGAATAAAATGCGCTTCTGGCTGTAAATCATCGCGAAGCGACTTTCCTGGAAACTAGCTGTGGCAAGGGAATCGGCCACTGCCACAGCCACAGCCACACAGCCTCTGACTCTACCACGGACTCTGCCTCTGTCTCGCTGGCTCTGTGGCGATGCTTAACTTGCCTGAGACACGCTAGCCGGAGACGCTGCTGGACTGGCTCTGGACTGAGTTTTGGCATTTGCATTTCAATTGAAGCGAGTAATTAATGTATCGCATATCTGTAGAATTTTAATTGCCAAGTCAATGCACTGGCCCGGGGACCAAGATCAGATGCATCTGCATCTGCAGCCATGTGGCAGCCACTGTGCAGGAAAGTCTTCCATTTGTTTTGGATGTGCAGCACTCGAGGGCAGGGCACTCCACTCCGATGGTACGATGTGGGGTAAGAGGCGCGCGTGTGGTCTCGTCACGTACCACTGTGCTAAGCCCCGCAACGCCAGCTGCCGCACAGAGGACCCAACAATTAAAATATGAAAGGGTTCTTTTCTCTGCCATAAAACTAAAACCAAAACTATTCACGTTGTAAGCTGACAAAACCGCAAAGCCGAGGGAGCAGCGCCCCGGCATCCAACTGACCAACCAAATCCCTGGCAAATCATGAATCCCTGCCCTCCACTGGCTTCCCGGAGTTCCTTGATCCGGGCTGTATTACACAGTGTTTGTGGAAAACTAACAGGGGGAAAAAAATGGGAAAACAAACGCAGCAAATGCTCTTGGACTGCCTCCGCTGCCTCTGCTGCCTCTGCTGCACGTGATGATTGCATCATTGTGTCAGCTTAGTACGTGCTCTGCTACGGGCTTGTCACATAAAAAATGGCATACAATTCTCGGGCATTCAATGCAGTTCCAGGAGCCCCCCATCCCATCCCAATATTCATCCTCTCCACTCCGGAGCACTAGAAACATTTGCAAGCAGTGTGATTTCTGGTCGTTTTGGACAGATGTTTGGTGAAGCCAGATAGAAAACAAAAAAGGAATGTGGAAATGTCTTGTTTTGCCAACTTGTGGTGAGGTCTACAAGAAGGTCACAACTGGTGGATAGAGGGGGACAAAGGACTTGACACTTGCGTCTTGGGATTGGGATTGGGTCACAAAACGGGTCATGATCCGTTATTACTTGGAGCAGATTCCGGCAGTTATAAGGTGTGTTCCTAAGAGTTCCCTGTTACGACTTCCATAGTCCCTTTGATAGTGAGATCTAGTGAGTTCGTTCGCAGTGACGCCTCAGCGTCTGGCCCGAGTTTTGTTCTTTGAAGGCAATGCCGAAAGAATATTTTTATACGCTGACCGATATCCGCTTTATTGTTATGCAAAATCCGGACATTGAATTCATAAAAAGTGATATTAAAAACGCATAAAACCGGGCATCCCGAGCAAAGCCATGACTTTCGCCCGCTCCCCACAAAGCCAGGCCCTATCTTATTTTTGAGCTCCACAAAAGAGCGCCCGCGAGGAAGAAGAAGTTTCTCATATAATTTATGAGAAATGCGAGCATTAAACTTCATTAGATCGACATTTAAGGGGCCCCATAAAAAACAGGAGAAGAACCGAAACCGAAAAGTATCTTTCGCTTTTTGTTTGCAATTAGTTCGAAGCAGAAGCCGCATAAAAACTGGAACTGGAGCTGGAGTCGGAGCTGTAGCTGCTGCTAGTTCATTGAGGAAGCATCGAACCCAATATCAAAGGCGCACATAAATTTATTTTTAAAGAAATGCCGAGGAAATGCACCACCAACTGCGTCATTGTTGGCGGTTGCATTTGTCAAGCGGCAGCAGCAGCAGCAGCAGCAGCAGCCGTCGAGCAACTTGCTCCCAGCGTGTGTTCCCCGTGCAGCTCCACACACAAAAAGAAATTGAAATTAAAATATTTTGGTAGTTTATGTGTGCTGTCGATGCTGGAGCTGTGCCTCTGCCTCTGCCTCTGCCTGTGGCTGTGCCTGGGGAACACCCACCGAAAGGCTAGAGTCGCTCGATGGAGAGGTGGCAGCCATGTGTAAACATTTGGTGGCCCTGTCAAAACTAATTTGGGTGCCGCGCCGGTGATGCTTCGGCGTGGGCTTTTGGGGCAAGTGCACAGTACTGCCAGTCCCCCTTTCAATGGCGGGGAATCTGTGCGTGATCAACCGAGGCTAGAGAGCTTCACAGCTTCACACTTGATGGCGAGAAGTGTTGAAAATGTCATAAATTTCATTGCCATATGCGGGGATTGGAGCATGTCCCCCCTCCCCCTGTTCAGATGTGGCCGCATGTGGAGGGCCCTTGGGGCCGCATGTAAATGGCATCAAGGAGGCGTAACACTTCAGCCTGCAACTGGGCCTAAGACTCTCTGCCGCTGCCTTTGCCTCTTCGTCTGCTGCGACTTCAAAACTCAACACCCTGCCACGTTCCAGGCGATTTTTCACGCTACCTAAACACGCGTTTGCCTTACGGGCCCGGCGACCTTGACCAATGCGCGGCGTGAAGCGGGCCATAAAGATCAATTGAGAAAATTCTGATATTTTGGGAAAGTTTGTCACCCCATGGGAACGGGAACGGGAACGGGAACGGGAACAGGACCTCCCGGCCGGCGTGTGTCGCGACAAGCAAACGAGCTGTCTGGAAATAGGTGGATATATCCCTGGAAATATTAGCGGCTCTCAGCTATCGCTCTGTTGCCCTTCGATTTGTCATGCTCGAGTGTCCTCTGACGTCTTGACTTGGCCGGAAACAGGGTCTCGGGCGGGGTAGGACTGCAGCTCCTCCATTGAATGGCCATAAATCAGGAAAGGTGTATGCAGGACGCGACTTACGCCCATTCCTTGGCTCGAGGCGCGTGCCTTCTGCCTTGCGCTGCCCTGCCCTTCGCCGAACTGCAGTCTAATGCCCTTTGGCGCATATTTTACGAGCACATCCATTCTCAGAAGTCCCCGTACCTGTTGCCGCGGCAACAAGTGTAAAACTAGCAGCCATTTTGCTCGGACATCAATTCCCGGCTCTGGAGCAACCTCCCCAAAGTCAAACTAAAGCTGGAGAGCCACTGAATGGACCACAAATCAGAGCCAGAAACAACCTTGAGTCGAAACGGGAGGTGGAGGTGGAGCTGCGACTGGCCTGGGATGGAGATGGGATGGAGGGAGCAGCAAGCATCCATCGCGTAAATTGTGGCAGACACTTAAGAGCCGAGACAAGATTAAATGTTAAATTACGTTAAGGCAGCGTAGATAAGCCGTGGCAGGAACAGGAACGGATCCCCTTCCCTCGCTCGTTGCAGACCCCAGAGTGCGTCTGCTCAGGGAGTGCCGTGTGGTGGCTGCTCCGCGCCCAGGTCCAGGTCCAGGCCAAGGTGATAATGATAAGGAAATGCAATCGAGTGGAGTTCGCCAGCGACGATTCGCGCCGTGGAATCTCGGAATGGGAATGGGTCTCGGGCGCTATTATCTGGGACCTGGGCGCGTATAAAGTATGAAAACTGATGCGTGGCATAAATTATCAGCACTTACAGTGGGCTGTGTCTAAGAAATTTCATACAAAATCTATGTGAACTTAAAAGGTAAAGAACATTAAGAATCCCTGTAGATCCCTATTATGGAGAGAGAAATTATGGAGAGAAATTCAAATATGCTACTTGCTTCTACAAAGAAAAGTCTTATAGGAGTGAAGATAAGATATTTCAACTTCTAATTCCTCTGTGAACACAACCCGCGGATCATTCACAGCCCAATGTTCGTACTCTTCTTTAGCAACTGAAAGAATGATCTGTGGGTTTGTTTTTTGGCCCAGAGTCTTGCTGTTTCGCCCACTGCTCATCAGCATTTTGGCCTGTCCTGTCCCTATCTGCGCGCCCTGCACTCTGCTGCCTGCTGCCCGCCCGTGTGTATAGATGCAGTAATGCACTTGAATCCAAATCACAGTCGGCATCGCTATCATCATCGTCCGGACTCCGGGGCGAGGGACGGCCAGCGCCAGCCGGGCCCCCTGCCCGAAGAGACGCGACTTGAGGACTGGCTGTGTGACCCAGGCAACTGACTGATAAGCGAAATTGATTTTTGCAATTATTTTCAGCATACTCGCGGCTCGGAAAATGTGGCTGGAAAATGTGTCAAGCGACGACGACCTCATAATTTTATGATTAGTTGAAATGCTTGTTAGTGGGCAGCAGCAGCGTCTGCCTTGAGCCCAGGCTCCTCCTCCACGTTGGTCAAAGAAGGCAGCTCTTTCGCTGCGGCAACATCAGCCGCCGCATCTGCAACACGTACGCACACTTCTCACCCATGCTACAGAGGCAGAGGCAGCAGCAGCAGCAGCAGAAGATGCAACAACGGACCGAGGACGAAAAACCTTTGCAAGAAAGACCGCCGCGCCGACTGTCCGTGATAAATTGCAATGATAGCAAAAGTACTTGACTGTTGCTGTTGCCAGTTCTCTCTTTCTCTCTCTTTCTCTGTTGCCGAAAAATAAAACGAAACATTTTTTGGCAGACGTGTCCCCGGACCGGCAACGCGGTAACGCGGCAAGAAAGCAAAAATTAACCCCCGGCAACGGCGAAAGAACGCTTCGTGTTGCATGTACGAGTCAGTCAGTTTGCAGAGAGACCCAAAAGATGATATATCCGAAAATTCCATATAATGACTGCCAGGCAGCAGCGCCGCAGCAGCAGCGGCAGAGGCAGCGGCGGCAGCAGCAATAACGGCAAGTATCCAACGCGCATTAGAAGGAGGAAAAAAAAAACAGAGGAAAAACCCCCGACCCAACCGGCGGCCCAGACATGGGAACTATTTTCACGCTCAGTTGCAATCTGTCAATGCCGTTCGCCACACCGAGTCATGGCAGCCAGCCCCGACCCGACACCGGCAACAGGCACGACACCTTTTTGTGGCATGTTGCTGTTGTAGCTGTTGCTGCTGCTGTTGCAACGCCCCGGCACTCTGGCCTGGACAGTCATCCCAGCCTGCTAGCCAGCCAGCGAGCCAGCCAGCCAGGCGCGCTGATATATCAAAGCCAAACCATCATCATCTTATTAAAGAGTGCCAACTTAATTTGCTTCTCCATGTTGCCAGACAAGTTGTTGCCGTTGCCACAGCCGTTGCTGTGGCTGTGGCTGTTGCTGATGCTGTTCCTCCTGCTGCTGATGGTGCTGAATGGGGTTCGATGCTGTGGTTCTGCTGTGGTGCTGGTGCTGCGGCTGGTGCTGGTCTAGGTGTTGCTGAGGGGCGTTGCTGCAGACAGTTAGAAATGGGAGAGGAGTCGAATTCTGAAAAGCCGAAGAACCAATATCCTTGCCTGCAAATTAAGGCCAAGAGCTCTACACATTTATTGGAAATACGACGGGGAATTTCCTTCATATCGAATCGGTTTTAATTTTCGTTTATCATGTATCATTGACCATCTCATGGATACCCAGAAACATGCTCAGAATCCGTTTTCCTGATGGCCGTTCTGTGCGTGTGCCAAAATGTTGGATCCTGAGCGACCCTGCCACATCGCGGAGAGCCACTTCACCTTCACCTCCATTCTCCACCCACTGGCAGTGTGCACTCAACACCTTTTGGGCTGCTGCCGCGCTCAAAGCTATAATTAATAGATTATCATCGACAACGTTTTAAATTCGCATTAAACTCGCCAGCGAGCCAAATTGCAGCGCCAAAGTGGAAAATGGCAAACTATTTTCTAGCAATTTTTGCAGCATATTTTCCCCGCAGCTTCTTCTTCATCGTTTTGCTCCATTCTTGCCATTTTCCAGGCATTATTCCTTTGACTGCTGTTCGCTTTGGTCACATACGCGGAAGTGATTTTTCCACTCCAGTGACGTCGTCATCCTCGTCGTTGCCATTGCTGTTGCCGTTGCCGTTGCTGTTGCCTTTGCCGTTGCTGTTTTCTGCTGGGTGCAACAAGTTGCAGCAGGTTGCAGGTTTTGTGGGTGTCTGCTGATGATGTTGCCTCACGTGCTGCAGCTACACCAACTGGCCTTTGGTACTCCTCTTGTGGCCGTCTCTATTGATAGACAAGATCGATGATGTAGCTGTTGCTGTTGCTGTAGCTGTGGATTCGGCTATAGTTGTGGATGTATTCCTTGCCAGTTAGTTAGTCGCTGGATTCTGATTGAGAAAAATGTTCCTTTGTAGCTGCAACGCCCTTGGAACGAATACCGTTTCGGTGCGGCTATTTATGCGTGAAATATTACGGGACTCATTTGACCGACCTTTAGTGTGGGACTGCCTGGTGAGAGCGCATCCAGCGTAAGCCTTTCCGCACGAGCTCCACCAATGGCCAATATTTGGCCAAGAAATTAACGTGATTGGGCTCATTAAGCAGTCAACTTATTTGGCCAGGGCCCACAAAAAGCGTCCCGTGTTTAATAAGCAAATATCAACACCTCTCGGAAAGGTGCTTGCATGCAGTTTGCCGCATGCCGCATGCCTGACCTCACATAAGGTTTTTGCCAATGCCATAGATGCCCTTCACCACCACCGTGGTGGCAGGGCTGTGGAGAGGTCTGTCGTCGGAGAGTCATCCATCTGCTGGGTCTCGCACTCCTCCTCGTACACAGCAATCAGCAAAGAAAACAATCCCCAACGACGACGACGGATGGGATGATGACGATGCTGATGACTTGAGTAAATATAATTTTTCAAGATCAATGTTTGTTTACAGAGCCAGAGCGTAGGCCAAAACTGCATTATTGGCAGCATATTATGCCCCGAACCGCTCCTCAACAAAAAAAAAAAAAAAACTCGGAGGAAGTACTCGGGGAAATATGAACGAAAGAAAGAAAGAAACAAAGACAAACAATGGCCAGAAGCAGCAAGCAGTAAGCTTTGGGACACGCAATTGCAATTAATGGTAACCGAAAACCCAGTGGATGCCTCTCAAGTGTGTGTGTGTGTGTGTGTGAAAGTCTGGAAGGTCTGGGAGGCGTCACTGCACGCACACACACGAAGGTTTCAGCTGGAGGAGATGTGGCCAGCAGATGATGAAGAAGCCTCCTCAAGTGCTTTGGCAACTTGACGGCGACGGAGACGGCAGCCAGAGAATTAAGACGTCAAGCGACGTCAATTGCCGCTTGGACCCGGAAAAATGTCTATGAAATACTCGCATAAACAACGGCATTGATGAGGATGCTGATGATGATGGTTCCGATGATGACGAGACTGCTACGAGTGTCACGAAAGGCTCACCAACAAGTTCAATGGCCAAGGATGTGTGTCTCAGTGCCTCAGACAGAGACAGAGTCAGCGACGGCGAGAGAGAGATCTAAACAATGGTCAGCAATTGCGTGCCACATGCATCAACAGCGGAGTTGCGGCCACTGCAACTTCAACTGCAACAATATGAGATGCTGATTAGGCATCTGGTCAGGTCTCAGCCGCAGTCGCAGTCGCCAAAGCTGCAGACACGCATGTCCATAAAACGCTAAATGCATATTGGAAAAATAATGATGACAGTTGCGCCTAACTAAGCCGCACAGCAGCACACACATCCCCGTCCTCGGCCATGCAACAGACCATGCAACAGACACTTAACAAATTAAGATGCTGTGCCAGACAGCTAGGCTTCCATCGGTAATGAAGATGCTGATGACACTGATCAGCAAAGAATGGGTAATCGAAGAGAGTTCTCTTCTCGCAGCAAAACCTGATAGTTGTATCCAGGTTCTGCCCATATTGGTGGACTTGCAACACGAGACAAGCCTTGATTTGAGTCTTTGCCTATGTAGAACAACTTACGAGTACACGTACAGCTCCGAAACGCTGTTGCACAGTGTAATTGAAGCTGAAATTGCCTGCACCTTATGTCACATTACGACAGCGTTGACAATGCCACTGATGCCGGGTTGCCGGGATGCAATGCTGAGAATTGGGTCAGTTGTGGGGCTCACGTCAAGGTGTTGTTGCAGCAGTTGCAGCTGCAGTTGCCACATGTTGCTGACGAGACAAGAGACAAGCGACTAAGCTGCATCTTAATGACAGCCAGACAAGCGTGCAGGCCAGGCCAAACAGACGCAGTGAGGAAAGTTTTGGGGCAAACAATTGCAATTGTCTCATTAGCGAGACAGAACCAGGCGTTGTCTCCTCTCCTCTCCTCTCCCACCCACTCTGCCATCCATCCCACCTTGATTCAATTGCAGCTGCTGTTTGTGGATATATGTATGTACATATATACCAGTAAATGGTTACTGGTTTTTCTGTGTGTGTTCCAGCCCCGTAATTAATTTGCGTCTCGTAATGATTTCTGTACATTGTTTCTCACACAAAATTTGCATAATTGTTTCGCATGGTTCATGGCTGTCGCGTGGGTGTTTCGAGCCCGACTCTGGTCGAGTTTGCGGGCGCTATCTCGTATGGCTAATTTCGCCATTGCCACTCGCAACTAGCCTCGATTAATCAAGAGGCTAAAACAACAGCCGACTGCTCGCATGAACCGCGCCCACAGTCCTCCAGTTCGCAGTCCCCAATCCCCATCTGAGTCTCCTTCATACAGAGTTCTGTTTGTTTATTTTGTGCGAATTTTCGCTGCATTTTTCACAGCATTGCGCATTTGCACTGTAATTGATCATGTTTGCGGCCGCCTGGCAACCGTATCTAACAATTGTGCTCGTAAATTTTCCGTTTGCCCAACAGGAAATTATGGTTAGAAAATTCGCTTGTTTGTGTTGCTGCTGTTGTTGTTGTTGTGGTTTTTTTTCGTTGCATATGCACTCTGTATGGCCATTAGCCTGGTTTACACTGGCCGGGCCCGTGCCTGTGTCCGGGCAGATAATCAATTTGCTTTCTCAAATGAAATGAATTGCCCATTAATAATCAAATGATGGCGCATTTAAGTTTGGTTGAGCAACCGTATTGACGGTTCGAATGCAATGCATGCTGTTAAACGATTTAAAGTGGAAATTAAATAATTTGTATTTCAAAGAGAAGAATGCGAATACATTCACAGGTTTGCATTTGTTGTTCTCCGCTTATTGTTGCTGCTTTGTACGACGTTATTCGGGGCCTTGCCTTCCGCACTCTCTCTCTATCTCGTGCTTGCACTCAGCATACGACCGACGACAGCTCTTATCGGCTCGCATTTATGATCGTGTTTGATCGTGTCTGTCCCTCAATACGCACTCTCCCAGCAACACGAGTACGTTCGACAATGGAATGGGAGAATGACAAATGTAACAGATCAGCAACGTAACGGAGACAAGAAAAAGAACAACATATGATACACTGAGAATAATCTCGTTGTCAATTTATGCACAGCCAAATGATTATAATCTAATCTGAAAATAATCCAACGATACGACACCTCCTAATATGCTGTGGGTATACGAAAGTTGATTAAATTGTAAACAAAATTATAATTTAAAACATAATTGATCCATCATCACACCCCTAGTCAATTCATTTCAACTTTTCACACACATAAACCTATCCACGCTCGTCTGCATTACATTTTCTATATTAGATAAGAATGTCTGTCAAAAATGGATTTTGAATAGAGTTGCTCTGGCTTTTAATTAACTTTACCATATAATTTTCGATTTTATGGCATTTTGCTGTGCCAAAATAAATTGCAGCGCTAACCAGTTTCCCCCCCAAAAAAAAGGTGGTGGCGCCCACCGTCAGTTGCAATTGCAATTTCAATTGCACCACTGAACCACTTTCCACTCATGTGGAGCGTAGTCGACGGAGGCGTTACGGTGCGGTAGGGGCGGTGCTCGGCTGGCACTCTGCATATGCGAACCGACCCCCACATGTGGCATGCGTGATATATATTTTCAATTAGTTGGCAACATTTTGGAGCAAAAACTAGTTGTGTTTGAGTTACTTTTTTTGCTGGCCAGCAATTAATTTAAGCTTAATTTGAATGGTTAACTTTTTGCATGCCCTGCACCGCGCAGCATTTTTCCAGCGCCAGCAGCAACATCGACCTCTCGCTATCTCTGAAAATTTCTTTTTAGCTTTGGTTTCATTGAAAAACTCTCGGATCTGCTGATTTATGAACTTTCGTGCACGGCCACAATAAATTCATACATACATACATATGTATATCGAGCGGCAAAGTGAATGCAAATAATTTCAGCACTTTGACTCATTAACGCGACGGGGAGTTTTCATTAGCTCTCTGGCAGTGGATCGTTTGGGGCCCTGACTGGGACTGAGGCAGGGGCAGAGGCAGAGGCTGCGCCAGTGCATTGTTGGCCATTAAAAAGTTCGGTTGAAGGTGCGGCACAGTTTGGTTTTTATGATGCGAACTTTTTCAATAATAATTATAATTATAATGAAATGTGCTGGGGGCTGTGCGCTGCTGACCTAAATCTGGGATAGTTGCACAGATTAACACCGAATACCATTTGAAAGTTGGCCTGAAATTGGGTGGAGGCCGGTGATCGTTTAACCGCAAATAGTTTACACGACCATTTTACTTCCATTTACGCACCTTTTTCCATGGGCTCTAATCCAATTATAGGATTTTGCGGATGCCTGTCAGTGGGGCATTGGAATTTTTGCAGATGCGAATGCCGCCACAAGTAATTTTCACACTTGAGTTTTCTTGCCTTCGACTCGACAAAGGAAAATTTGTGCTCAAAAGGATTTTCACGCTTTGCCATTGTCCAGGTCCAGGTCCGAGGCCAGGTCGTGTCCTGTTTGTCCCGTTTTCCCGGTGTGTATTCGTCATTCGTTCCAGATCGCATTTCAAATTGGATTTTGAGCGAGACGAAATTTCGTCTTTTGCCAGTTGGCCAAAAGCGAGGGAGAACAGCGAGCCTAATTTCAGAATTGGCAGCTGCATTTGCCCACAAAATCAGTATGATGGATCCCCGTTTGCCGGCAGTGACAATCACAGATTTAGAATACAATATCAGGCATCTGAGATTTGACGACTAGTGTTTTCACAACTAATGAACTTTGATTTGATGGCCCTTTGTAGTTGGCCAAGCGGGAGATTTACGCGCGCCTTTAATGGCCGATGAGAGACGAGAGATCCGTCTTTCTGGAGGGGCAACACATGCTGCGCTTTTGCTCAATACTTAACCTGGTTTTACTTTTAATTAAAAGAGCCACAAACAAATCTCAAGCCCAAACCCGCACTCAAACTCTCATCAAATGGCGTTAAATTTCGAGTCCATAAAAAGCCAAACGCAACGGGCGTCGAAAGGAAAGTGTTGAGGTTGGTACTGGCTTCGGTTTTGGGTTTTGGATTAGGCTTTGTTTATGGATCCACCTGGAGACCGCCCTGCGCCGCCTGTTGCCAGCTTATCGACCCGACTGCGATGCGATAATGTTAATGATGGCCTTTAAATTATTTTATGTACTTTGAAATGTGCATACAAGTTTGTTGGAGCTGCAATGCTGTGGCTGGCAGTTAAGTCGAATTTGATTTTAATTTTTATGACAAGTTTTACTTTCCTCAGCGTGTACGTGTACGTGTAAGTGTGTGTTCGTGTCGGATCTGATGTATAGATCGATCCAATATAGAGTGGAGCAAGTAAGACTACATATTTGATAAGCATCGGGCGACAAGGGAAAGCACTCTGATTCGAAACGAAACAGATTAGATAATCCTATCCTGAATAATTAAAGTTGAAAGGGAACTGCAGTCGGATGTTGGTTGGTTCTCCTCACACGTTTCCATCATCGCTATAAGGTGGCCCCCCAACCTGCAGCACAGTTCTGTCTGAAGTGGCAGACCTCACCCAGATCCCACTCCATTCCCACTCCCATTCATTGCCCGCTAATGTGCTGTAATCTAAAGCTAAGGCGCTTTGGAAATCAATTACAAATGTCAGTCATTGTCGGTATTGTGCCCAATACCTCAGACTCGGAGTGTGACAGTTTGGAGAGACAGACAGACAGACAGACAGACGGAGAGACAGTTGGGTAAGCCAGTCAGTCGCAGTCGCAGTCGCAGGTCCAGTCGTCATGTCAGTCGGCTAATTCCCCAGACACATGCGCGTACATATTTTTACCAATTGCATTCCTACTCCCAACTGTCGCTGGCATTTGAGGTGTGCTTAGCTTATGACTGATGGGTTGACCTTTGGGTGGCTGCAATTGGGGCTGAATCGGGCATTGTGCTTGGTGCTTGGTGCTGGGGGACTGAGGATTATGTCTGGCGGTTGGGGAATGACACCAGCGACGAGGTCTAGGCCACACAGGGCTCCAAGTTCATTTATCAACTTGGCGAACTACTCTTCACTGACGATGACTTCCAATAAACAACAATTAATCAATTTGTAAATAATATTTCTGCGCCTACGCACAGCCACAAAGAACGAACTCAACTGGAGCTGAAACTGAAACTGGAAGTGGAGATGGGGATGGAATTGGATGAGCATGTGGTCTCGCAATGGAGTGGGCCACAGAGCTGTGAGCAGTTCATCAATTAGGCGGCGACTCGCCGGCAACATGTGCGCCTGATCGAGCAGCATCCCAATCCGAATGGCGCCACAGCTGAGAAAGGGGACTGGGACGGGGTCTCAGCTCGTTAGTTGTCCTCGGTTTCATTTTTCATAATTTCCACACTTGCCGGGAGTGTCCGGAAAACCCAATGCCAAAACTTACGACTTCCGCTTGCAATTGATGGCTAGTCCCGGCCAGGGGATAAGAGTGGGCTGCTGCTCCTGCATTGCCAATGCCAGAAGTCAACTTAATTAATTTCAGAGCCAACAGCGCCGCCGTGCACTCTTGAGAGCTGCTGCTGCTGCTGCTTCTGCTCCCGTGCTCCCTGTCTGGTCTCTGCCACTTCAGCAAAATCCATTCCGATTCAAGTTAAAGCCACAGAACTGGCGATAGAACGTTGGGGCCAGGCCCTGGTCCATGTCCAAGCTCTTGAAGCGACTCCCGGCTCACACAAACAGGAAGTGCAGGCGTTTGGATCTGCTGCTGCTGCTTTTCTTTATCTCGTTATTGCCGCTCCAGGAGCTGAAGCTGCAGCTCGAGTCGAGGCCGTGGCCGGGGTTGGGCCTGGCGGGCTGTGGCAGGTGTTGCAGATATCGCTGATTAAATGGCGTACGCCAAATCATGGCCAAAAGCGTTCAACGCACATAAAAGCATACCCCGATTGCTGGTCAAGGGGGGGGCCTGAAAGGGAGGCCAACGCGATTCTAAGTGAAACTTGAGCTCATCTCGAAATGTACGAGGGGGAGGCGGCCAGCAACGGGAACTCTGATTAACATTCACCCGCTGGGTGGCTGGCAAAAACTACTCTCGAACATAAACCAAGAATTTGAGTAGCCGGCGATGAGAGATTACGATGAAAGGAGGAGCTTGAAGTGGCAAAAAAAGTGCACCAAAGAGAAGGAAATCAGAATTTAAAATGATATCGGAGCCTATCGGAATAGTTTGCTGATGATTCGTCATGCAATAATCATAGATATTTATCCGGATACTTCTGGACCACCCAAACTCCGAACTTTCTTTCTTTGCAAAACACTTGGAGAGCCAAACCACTGGCATCAGTTGTTGAAAACATCAAACGATGAGACCTCCGTGCCATTGAAAGTGAATGTAGGCCGCTTTGATGGGCCGCTCGCTCCATTTGCCTCCTTGGGCCAATTGGTCGACTGTACCTCTGGCTTCCTTATGGACGGGCCAGACCGCTTGACGTCTCCGTTGCATACCACCCCGACGGTGCATGCTTAATATGCGGTCTCTGCCCGCCCACGCTGCACAGAGAGCCCATCTCTCCGTCTCACATGTCTGCCAGCCGAAAACTGCCAAAAGTCACACATTCTCGTATCGAATTGTCAATTAGTAATGCCCGAGGAGACAACTTTCCGGCTTTGGTTTGGCTCTGAGGCTACGACTACTGTCATCGGCCGCAGGCAAGATGAATGAGGCTGCCCCTGCCACGGCACACTCGATCGATGATGTGGACCTACCGCAAATACTATCATTGCCAAAAGACAAAAAAGAAAGGTCACAATGCGGGAGTCAGGAGTCAGAGTCGAGCCGGAAGATGCTCGGGCAGCGTGTGAACCGTGTAACAAGTGTAGCAAATTTCCCGGCGAGCAGCACACAAAAAATGTGACACAAATTAGTAACGCCCCGGGTCCCGCGTCCCGGGTCCCTGTCACTGTTCGTTGTCCCTCGTTTGGGAGTCCTCTCTTTGCTCCTGTCGTGCGTGGGTGTCGTCTCTATGTCTCCGTCTCTGAAGCTGCCGCCTGGGTTGTCTTTGTGGATTGTGAGACACTTTCATCACTTCTTAAAGCAAATGCATGTCATCCATGCCGACTCTCGACTCTCGGATGTCGACTCTCCACTGTCGACTGTCGGTGGGCGTTTGTTTTAATAGCTCCGCTCTTGTCATCTTTCTTTGACTCTTCTCACTCTTCCGACACTCTTTGGACGGCTCTTTGAGCCCACACACGTTTCGCACTGAACTCATACATAAATTATGAGCAGGAATCAAAGGTTCCATCCCAAATGCCGGGCCATTGTATGTATACACTTGCAAATTGAGCATCCGATGGTTAGGGGGCGGCGGCATCTGTAGTTATTCATTAAATTGGAAGCGATCTGTCTTTGGAACAGTGTTGCAAGTAAGAGAATGCGGCGTACGAGTGTTTGTATGGGAACAGCACTCACTTCACCACCAGAAAGAGCATGTAAAAAAGCTTTAAAGTGTTGTCAACATGCGGGGTCTACACTTATGTACCTACCTGTCTGCCGTCCTAAGCAATTACCTGGCCATCTATCCCCCCAGAATGTCAGAGCCAATTTGTGTGCTCCAAGTCCGGCAGCTGAAGATGAAAGTGCTGAGAGTGTGGACAATGGACGTCCGTCCTCCCTCCCAGCCTGTTCAATATGCGAGCTATGCACAATGACACAGATTTTCATTTTCATTAGCCCCTTCCCCGAGCTCCCCCCGAGCGAACCAGAGCCGATGAACTGCATTGGCCCGACCCTCGACTGAGTGAATGACTGAGTGTCCGACTGACTGGGCGATTTCTCTGCTCCATGTTGTGCAAGGACTGATTAGAGCTCTGTGGCGCCACCAACAACAGCAGGAGCATAACAGTACGTAACAGAACACCAGCAACCCGTACCCGGTCCCCGGCAGCCGGCCCCCTGCAACAACCCACCAGAAGGCGAGTGACAGCCCGGACCTGAGCCAACGTTGATAAAAGAAAAGGCAGCATCCAGTAAACCACAATACTGAATGTAGACCATGATGGCTCTCCCAATGAATGGCTCCTGGACCAGACCGAACCGAACCGGACCGGACCGGGCCAACATTGCACTTGATTAGTGCCAGCAGAGCGCCGCAATGCGTGGGTCTGGAATGGGGTCGTGTCGTGTGCGGCAAGGGGCAGTGGAGTGAAGTGGGGGCTCTGTTAACGGAGCACCCAAATCTGGTTACTGGCCAGCTTTCGGCAACGGTTGCTCTTGCATGCGTTTCATTATGTCAAACAGTCAATCATGCAAAACAGTTTCAGCTTCCAAACATCGAACCGGGTACACAATCATCTAAGCACAGTGGAGCGAGGGCCCATGCAAAATTGAGTGGATCGAATATCTCTCTGGCTCTGTAATCCTTTTGCGGCATTTAAATGCAGTAACAACTATCCATCGTACAGGGTCGCATAATAAGTATTGTAACAGTGTCTGATAAATCTGACCCACTGTACCGCTGGCCTTGCTTCTCTGGCGATGAACCGCACTGGCAAAAGTCGGACCCCTGCAGTGGTCCCAGACCCACCTCATCAGGGTCCAGAGTCGAGCATGTTCAGCATATGCAAAGTCAGGAGCCGAAATGCACTGCTTTCTGAGCCTGCACTGATTCCCATCGAGTATGGAGGAGCAGGAGCTGGTTCCAGACCACACACACGCAGATACACAAAACAATTGGCAGGCCGCTAGGGGAGGCTTCAGAACAGTTTTCTTTCTGTGATTTTCCGTTTGGCAATTGAGCGCAAACAATTGCACATCGCTCGAGCGGACAGAAGAAAGAGGCCGCCGACCCCGGCCCAAACCCGAATTGCGTCTGGGAAGAACACTTTAAGGAAGCGCAAGTGCAGCCAAATGAGTTTCAAATGAAAACAAATCGACCGACAAGCAACAAAGGCCAAAACGAGCTGATTCGGGCCAAGGTAGAAGGATCAAACGGAGGCCCCGGCCCATGCAAAGTGCAGCAGCAGCAGATGAGTTTAGGTGTGGGCCCATGAGCCGCAGCACAACAAAATGTGGCACAAACAATGGATCCGACAATCAGAGAGGAACAGGGGAGTGGCATCAAAAGGACAACAGGAACAGGGGCGGCAGCCCCCGAACCAGAGAAAGCCTTGCTCAGGTGACAATAGCAATTGACAACGACCATGGCGACATTTTCCCAAGGCTTCTGCCGCTGCCTCGGCTGCTGCTCTATTGTCCAGTGGCAGAACCAATCCGTTGGCTCATACAGGGAGTGGGCTCGGTGCGCCACACGCAAAGCCAAAACGATGACGGTGACAATTTGTTGTCTTTCGGGAATCGTATTAAGGTGGGTCTTGGCCCTCTGCTGCCGCCTCAATCTGCGTCATCGTGTGTGGCTCAAAGAAGTGCGGCCTGTGGCAATTAGAAGTCTTTGGCCCTTTGTCAGTCCACCGCTCGCCGCTCAACCTTGGCAAATTAGTTAATAAAGGTGGGAAGAATGTCATGTTTTATTGTATATACGAGTATATACAGGTTCTCATCTTTTGATGGCTGCCGCAATGAGTTTGCGAATCTTGAGGACTGGAGACGGCTTCTTTGAGACATTTTCCTCTCAATTCAGTGGCTTTTCGTGTATTTGGTCTCTTTCAATATTTTGACAGGCGCAACAATCGCATAGAACATGTCACAGGCCATTCAGATCGGTTGGAGTTAAGTTCCCACGTTTAAGGTGAAAGTGGACGCAGTGTCCTCCTCTAAGACATTTTCCCCCCATGGAATATCAATGTTTGTGTTGCCTGGCAATCAGCGTCACAAAGTCTGCCGCGGGCTGGCGCACAATTTTCTGTAACGGGTTTCATTTTTATTAATTACCCAAAGAGGAGCCTAATTACGCTCTCGAAAAGGGGCAAAGAGCAACAGCTGTTTGGGTCTCAACTTGAGCCTTTGGCTTCATTGGCACATTGACGCGTTCACACCTTGCCAAAAATGATGGCCTGAAAGGAGCAGCACTTAAAAAAGAAACACCCGACAAGTTTAATAAATATTTTAATATAAAAATTGCGGCTATTTAAGAGGGTGACGCCCCTTAGCGCGTATAGCAACATTGTTGCCAATAGCGACCGGGATGAGATTAAGACCGGGTCCAGGTCCTAAATACTGTGCAAGTGAAGTCCACCTGCACATGCCTCTGTCAATGTTATCATTCATAATTTTACACGCTTGTGATTTTATTACCGTGAAATTGCCGATAATTACGAGAGGGCTCTGAGGAGGGATCCTTACAGACATTTTCATGCGTTAATCAGGTTCCGTTCTGGCCAACCCAGCCTGCCTGCCTGCCTGTCTGCCCTTTGTCGTAGATCTTATCGGCTTAATCAGGTGGGTCGGGTCGGCCGATTGCGGGCCGAGGAAACTTGGGATTGGCAATCCAAGAACTCTCGCAAAAACTCGAAAAACTGTTCTCATTATGCGTCGGGACAATGACATTTGGTAGTTTCCCTTAAGCCGCTTGGCCCAAACTTCATTTTAACTTTAATTTGGTATTTCCCCCCTTAACCCCTAGCCCACAGTGCCCGCTCTCTTTTGCTGTCTTGTTGCAGATTTGTGTTTGGCACAAATTGGCTTAAGCCCGCACAAAACGTTTTCCATCAGCATGGCAAAAGTTTTCCGGCACTGCTTTTCCGCGCTTTTGTCACAAGTTTTCCTTTGCCGCTTTCTGGTGCACTCTGATTCCCCTCCTCGTCCCCCACGACTCCCTTCTGGGTGCGTAATTGCATTGCATGTTGCGCTGCATTAAACATTTAATAACTTCTCTTTAGATCTGCTTTCGTTTTTTGTGGCTTACGTTTTCTGTTGGTTAGTTTGTGCCACAAAAAAGCGCTTCATCATATGCAAATAGGGGTTTCCATCATGTTTTTAATGCCAGAGTAGAGGGACCTAATCGTAGGTACTTTTGTTTGAGAGATAGTTTTCGTTAGCCACAGATTTAAGAGAAAGAAAAGAGTTGACATATTACCTTAGAGCCCTTGCGGAGCTCTGACAACAAAAGGTAAGAATCTTCCATTTCCATTGATATTCAAATGGTAGGAATATCTGCTTGGGGGTTTCACTACGGAAAGGCAACTTTCTTGAACCGGATTCAGAGATCGGTTTCTCTTTCTATCACTTCCTGTCCAATGTCCCTATCCCTGTCCCCCCTACTAGATGTTGCTGTCTTCCCGTCTTGCGACATTCCCATTTCGGAACGCTTATTAACAATGGCCAATGGACAGGGGCAGGGCATTAATTTCTGTTTATAGCACGTGACATTTGTCTTAGCTTCGGCCAGGCCGGGAGCCTTTAGCCACGCTTTTTGTTGCCAAAGGATAATGGCCGTCCCTGTTCCCGTCCCGGCTACCAGGTGGGTGTACTAAATGCCGCTCAAGGTGATTCTACTGCCACTGCAACTGCCCTGCCCGACCCATGCCTGTCATAATTTGCTGTGACTAAATGCGCTTTGTGCGCGTGCAGACGGGAAGCCGGAGCTGCTGGACACACGTACCGCGATTGGCCACGCATACGCAGTGGTCGCTGGACGCTGGACTCTGGACGCAGGGTGGACGCGGGCCTAGTTAGTGGGATTGGCTTGGAAATGTCAACTGCCGGCTGGATGTCTGATTTGGCACGCCTGAGGCTGGCTGCGAAGGAGCACTTCGCTGCAATCAACTCTGCTTAGCTCTCGGCCCTAATGGCAGGCCATAAAATGCAATTTCAAGGCTTCTGCTGCCGTTTCGGTAGTCCTTCGACTACTGAAATTCCTGCTGCTGCTGCTGCATCCTTTGTACCCAATTCGGGGAACTCTGGCCTACTGCTGCTCATTCGTTGCAAATATTTTGGTTCAAATAAATGTCAAGCTGCGGCAAAATGTCTCGAAGGACGTCTCTGGCTCGTGCTGGGCACAATCCTGGAGGAATATTTTGTTTTGTTTTGTTTTGGACATTATTAGGAAGCTAACTGTTGTTTAGGTTGTTTAACTATCCTGCGGTTTGGCTCAGGTGCAGGGCCGGCAGCTGTCAAGGAGGAACAAAAGTGCTGGAGAGGGAGAGCCAGCTATTCCCCAGCTGCCTCACGAGAGAGGCCTCCCAGGGCTGGCCAGGTGATCCCGCCCCAGACAAAACCGAAATCCCACTGAGAAAGGTTGTGTCCAGAAGCTGTAATACACTTTCGAAATCAGAGAAATAGCCCCCCCCTTTTGCAATCTTAACTTGTCCATCCCTGTGTAATTGATTTGGCCTAAAATCTGGCTGAAACTAGAACAGCTGTGTGGCAACAGCAGCCCCTTTGGTTTCAGGGCAATCTGCAACAATTGCAACTAATTGGGCCGAACAGAGTCGAGAGTCCTCCACAGCAGACCAGAGCAGAGCAAAGCAGAGCAGACGAGTCTCTGCTAAAGTCTAAGCTGCACTAAGTATTGCACTTGGAAAATTGAATATTAATGCCCTGGATTCCACTTGAGGTGGCCAGCAAATTGCATCCAAGGCATGCCACAAATTACAGACATGCACTCCCAGCGCAAACTCTCTTCAGAAAACGCAATTGAGCGAGCAATTTTACTCTCCTCGAACGCTGCGAGACGCATTTCCATTCGCCATGCCATACAAGACAACGCCTGGGATCGGACCGGATCAGAGCAGACCCAACGGCAGCTGCCTAGACCCAGAGCTGATCTGCCCTGAGCTAAAAAGGACATTTCATTAGCACTTTTGCATCTTTTACGCATCTCACAGTCGCAATCTGTGAGCTGTGTACTGTGTGCGGAGCGACCACTCTTCCGAGCCAGTCGAGCGTTGAAAATTCCGTTTCGTCACAAGCGATTTGCTCTTTTCACGATTTCCTCCTCTGCGCAGTCGCACAGCCAGCAGCACTGGGCTCGTGTGTGTCCCATCGCATCCGATCCCATGTCATTTTATGCCGCCATCCCTGTCCCCGAGATGCAATGGCACGTTAAATGTGTGTCATCCTCGTAAATCCTGTTTGAAATTAAGTGCATTGCAGGGGTCCCGAAACGAATTTCTTATTTGATTTTGTGCATACTTTGTCACTTACAATGTGTTAACTTCTGTAGGAAAAACAAATTTCCCCATTTCGCAACGCTTTTCGATTTTGAATCGCTCCTTAGCTCTCCCTCCCCCACACTGCCGGTCGCTCTCGTCGTGGCAGATGCAGCAGATGTGGCGCAACAGACAGAGCCTCTTTTTGAGGGTCACTAACAAGGTGTGTCAGGAGACGAATGGGGCATATATTTCCATAGGAAATTATTGGTCGACGTGGTTCGCTGGCAGCTTAAGGATTGTAGGAGTCCGTTCAGGTTGAAATGAGAAGTAATGGAGTATATAATCCTTATTTTTACTGGAGTTTTCTACCCAATTCAGGAGAAAAATATATCAAAAAACATGCTAGTTTCGCTTTTCGTAGGAATACTCGAGGAATTTTAGCTAGTTTCTTAATCAGTTTTGTTAGGATCCTCGGCCAGAGGTGCCAAGCATAATTGAGATCTTTCAAAACAGAAGCTTACCTAGCGTAGACGCTTAAAATAATAAACAGATTGCCCCGCTCTCAAGTATTGTCCAGCCCTCTCTTCAGATAGACAGACAAATAACAAACCATCGTGCGGTAGGTCATACCCCGACCAGACATGGCAGTAACCCAAAAAAACAACACATTTCCCTCACACTCGCACCCAAGTGCGAGTCCATAAGCCCGGCCAAACACAAACATATTGAAAAACGGAGAGCGATTGTGTCCTTGCCAGGCCAGCAGGACAGCAGTACACCAGGAGGAGGTGCATCAACTGTAGCCACATATGGCTCACACACACACACAGGTATGGTTGGCTGCACAGCATCAATTGTAAAAGGATTAGGGCTTAATTTGGAATGCGCATTCATTTCCAGCAACAGCACTGGGAGCTTCTCTCTTGCTCATCCTCATCCGCATCCTCATGCGATGCCCCTGCCCGGCCAATGGCATACTGATGCCCATTCTATGGCTCTCATTCTCATCTGTGTAAGCGGATTTCTGACTGCAGCTTGCTTTCAGCTCAGTTCGGGTTCCATTCTGTGGCGTTTTTTGTTGTCCCATTTGTTTGCTGTTAGTTGGTGTTTTCCTATTTTCCTATTTTTCCTTTTTTCTGGATTTTTTTGTGTGGCTCTCATTAGTTTTCAAATGGCCTGCATTAATGGGTAAAGAGCCAAAAGTGCGAGAGAAGTGGGCTCAGGTTATGCGGCATGCTGGAAATTGCTCAATTTGTGGCATTAAGCCCCCGGTTTTGGGTTGTCCTTTGTGTTGCTCTTTTGTGTGGCACACTGTTTGTTATTGCAGTCGCTGCTCCTTTCCTCTTGGAAAGGGGGGGTCCTCTTGGGCACGACAATGATTCCCAGTGTGTGGACAATGCATCGGCTTAGACCAGGTGGAAAAACACACACACACACACACCCTCATCATGAAGGGGCTTACCCCACAGTTTCATCTAACTCGCTCAACTTTTGTTAATACTCGTGTGTGTTGCGACGGGACCTTGTCACCCACACACAGGACAGGATCCTCCCATGGTTTCAAGGCAGTTCCAACGCAGCTCACATAAATCAGAGCAAAGAGTACGCTCTTTCTTGGCCAATCTCCTGTTTTGGTTCGCTCTTCAATGGCGTTCTGGAGGCAAATCCGCTTAAAGAAAGGGCCGCGACAAAAATCGAAATTGATGCGCAGCAATGTTTGACACAGAGACAGAGAGAGCGAGAGAGAGAGAGGGGCTGACTGGTAGTGGAGAGGCACATTCTTCTTTGCAATTCGCTCTCGCTTATATGCGGCGGGCACTTTGGCCAAATTCCTTGCCCCTTTCCTTCACACGGGGCACGACAAGTGGCGGAGCGGGAGAGTCGTTGGAACAGAAACACATGTCACAGATTTGTTTCTCTTTCTGTTTCGGAAGCACTTAAGCACTCAGCAAATTTGTTTGAAAAATCTGGAACTGGTAACTGGGAACTGGGGGACTGGTGCTGGGGCTTCGCCATCTATGGGGCAATAAATGCGGCGCATTGTTTGCTCTGGCGTTCCCGATCGCTCGGATGTGTTATTTTTAAATCCGTACCGAGAGATACATCGAGGAGGAAGCACAACAAATTGACGATATGCCCCTTTGACACTTGAGTCCATTATTTATGCGCAGGCTCGCGATTATTTCCACATTTTACTGACTCACAGCGGGACAGGACAGGACCCAGCCCCATTCCCAGTGCCAGACGGGGGCTGACGGCTTACGGATTTCATGCACTTCCATTTCACTCAAAAATTCGTCGCTGAGAGGCTCGTTTGGGGCCAGAGGAAGTCCACTTGCCGGGTCTTTGTCTTAAACGCTTACCAGTCCTTACCCGCTCTCCAAAACGCTTTCTTTGGGTGATTTCTCATCTGCGTTTTGTTTGGGCCTCACTTAAGCGCATTTAAGGCTTAACGGTACCATATGACATTTGATAAATTACCAACTTTAAATTTTATTTGCAATTTTAGAGCCTTCCGCCAATCTCATCTGCATTTTGCATGTGCCACAAAGTGGGGCGTCGGCTTTCCATTTCTCCAATTAGCCCTTCAGAAAGTATCCTCAGAGTGTGAAAATGGCATCCAAATAATCTTCAGGAAAATGTGCCGAAATGACAACAATTTCGTAGAATCTCCAATGCTTCATCTGATGTTTTATCAGAGACTTGCAATTCAGATTTGCCTGTGGGCTAATCAAAACAGGAGGAGTGCCGTTCGGACGGGGCAGGGGCACATGTTTGTGAGTGCGAGTGTTTGGTTTTTGTGGCCGGGCTTGTGCGTAAATCATGCCACCATATATCCACATTAATGAACTATAAAATGCCGCAGCCAGCCCAGAAAGGAGGCTGCCACAGTTTGCGTTTGCTGGGTGCTGCCTCCTTTTGGCCAGCTTTCTTGATCGCCATGGAAATGTCTTTTTGAAATGCATACCAAAAGCGCACTGGGGCTGGACCTGGAACTGTGGCTCTGGCAGGCCCCATCGCGTTGCGATGGCATAAATAAATTTATAATAAATTGCAAAGTTTAAAAATGACGATATATCATTTGTCGCAGCATGTGTCACACACTGTCTCTCTCCTGTCCGGGAATGGGTTCTAGGCGGAGTGGGGAGTGGAGAGCGCGGAGTGCGACTATGTTTGGCAACTGGCATCTCAAAAGTGCGAACGATTCAATTAATCTTGACACTATTTATTATTATTAGGGAACCGAACAGAACAGAAACTGAACCTGAACCCCGCCAACAGCAATGGCAGCAGGACGAAGCCCCAGCCGAGTCCAGCCCAGCCCAGGACTAGATCTAGTTCGAGTTGTGACTGCCCATGTAGTTGTTACATTAATTAGTGGAGCAGTCTGGGGTTGTCCGGCCAGTGTGTTGCCATGGCTGCATTATCATATTTATTAAGCAGCCGCATCGCCCGCAGCTCCTCCTGGACTGTGCCTCCTGCCTGGTGCGCGGTGCTTGGTGCTTGGTGCCTGGTACGCGGTGCCTGGTGCCTGTCTGACTACCCGCGGCTATCACAACAACGAAAATTGATTGCTTCTGTTGTTGTGGATGGCTTTGATCGTGTTAAGATAGGTCTGGGACGGGCCCGACCTGGTCCTCGTCCTGGGCATCCTCTGCTCTGGTCACCAGCTCTGACTTCTATAGAAAGTTTTATGCATAACTTTGGCGGGATCCCAGGTCCACCATGGGCATCGTAAATATCTTTTAGTGCCTTCCTGTTCCTTTCACAGTTCTGGGGCCCCGGCCCCGGCATCGGCATCGGCATTGCACGCATTTTCATTCTGCTGCATGGTGCATAGAGAAGGGAGTACCGAGTATGGCAACTATTTTTGTGACAGATCATAAATCAAAAATCATACACGCTGCTGCCCCAGCCCCAGTTGCTGCCGCTGTCGCTGCATTTCAATATGTTGCTCCCCACACACACAGCCTTGCAACTTGCAACGTGCAACTTGTGACTTGCAGGTGTTTGTCCCAAATGAATGCCTCTCCTTGCGATTGTAAATTAAGTTCCCTCCCGTACACGGCTCTGACGACTGACACTTGCGATCCGCCACTGCCGTTTGCCGTTTGCCATTCGCGGTTTTATTATTTCTCTCCTGCATATTAATATTTGCTGTGGGCAGGCCGCTGCTAATGGGGCAGAGTGTGGGATTGATATGGGAACGGAGCGCACCACTTGGGGGGAAAGCACTCGGATTATGATGATGAACGGTGAGTCATTTTCCCCTAAACAAATGAGAGACCTTTCGAATTCGAGTAAGTGTACGGCATTCGTTTTAATGAATCAGTTTTATGGAAATCTGTTGGGAGGGAGGATTCATTAAAAGAAAGATGAATGGGAAGCACAGAAAAACCTATTGCAGGATTTACACATTAAAATATGTTAGTTAAGCTTTAATGAATGCAGCACCCTCTAACATATATAAATAAACAGTGGTATTGCAATCAATCTAAGCCAAATTTCCTTCTTTCCCCAGGAAAATACCAGGGATTCCTTTGAACAAAAAAGGTACCTCCCAATAAATACAGAAATCACCCAGAATAATTGCCACAAATCCAATAATATGTATTAGCATCTCCCAAGCACTTAAAATTGTTCTTATATTTATTTAAAACCTTTTTCAAAATATTTATGGGCAGAACGAATATTATGTACATATTGAAATGAAATTTCATTTGGTTCATTCATAAGAATCTCCAGAGGATGATATCATTCAATTGAGGCAGAAGAACTGACACTTCCTATGCCAGACACGTAACCGAAACCCGAAACCTAATCGTCCTAACAGATCTGTGGCATATGCCTAATAAATCTCGTTTCCCAATGCAGCCCCATCCCCAGCTGCAACCCCTCTGCCGAGAGGAGTCCTCGACTGAACTGAATCAATTGCCACTAATTTTCCGTGCGTTTTCTCGAGCGCGCTGCTGCGACGTGTGATGCCCGGGATGCGATTACGATTTGACCCACAAAAAACCAGACGGAACGGAAAGTAATCGGAATAAAAAATCATATCAAAATCACGTAGCTGCGTCTCGCAGCAAATTGCTTCATTCATGGCCTGCCAAGGCGGTCAGCAGTCAGCAGTCAGCGGGCATTACCTGAAGGAATGATGGGAACTGTACGCACTGTACCCTCATCTAATCAAGGGTCTATCGCATCTAGCATTATTCGGAGAATTTGGAGCCTGGAACTTGGTGTGAAGTCGGGCCAACTACTGGAGTAGCATTTTAATTGGTTTAGTACTTCATGGAAGCAATTACCCCATGGGATGCATAAAACTTTTTGTGACAGTTTTGTGGAACAGCCCTAATAGTCGGCAGGGATAGCAGGAGTGTGGTTTTCTGGGAGGGGGTGAGGGTAGACTTTGATTTTAATGAATTTAAATTATGACAGCTGCAGTTCACGACGAGCCCAGGCCACAAATATTTTATGGCCTTTAAATGTTGAAATAAATTCGACTTAAAAACGCCAACGGAAATGCAGAGAGAAACGAGTGAAAGAAAACAATTCCATTCCAGTTGGAAGTCTCAGCCCAAAGTCCCAAGTCACCAGTCCCAGCCTGACTCTGGCTGTGGCATTGGGTTTGAGTCCCAAACTGAACAACAAATCCATTAAATTGTGTGATTTGCTTTGTGTGCAAGTCAAATGGTATTCGTATTGTTGCGGGAGTGGAGATCGACCTGGAGATGGAAATGGAGATGGAGGAGATCTTTTATGATTTAAGCCCGGACAGAGAGCAGCGCGTTGGAGAAGCGTAATCCTTTAAGTTATGGCCGCAGTCGATGCATTGATGGAATTTTATTTATTTATACGCAACCCTTTTGTTCAACGAAAACGAATGGAGGAGCCAGCACTCCTCCCCAAAAGCTAGATCTTATAGGGCGACGGTTTATGGGCCCCGGCCCCGGCCCCGGCCCCGGCCCCAACCCCGGTCCCGCTCAGGGTAATCCCGCAGGAGCAGCAGTCGGATCTGGAGCCTCGGTTTTTATGGCTGGTAATAGTTGAGGGATTTCGTGTGCTGTTGGGAACACTCCCTCTACCTCTACCTCTACCTCTTCCTCACTGTAGCTCTCGATGTTGATGTCTTATATAACACAGTGTTACTTTTGACACTTTTATTGCCGCTGCCCTAGACGAACCCATGCGGACGGTCGATCACAAAGGAATCCGAAATCAGTCAGCCAGAGCAGAGCAGAGCAGGGAAGAGCCTTTGGGGATTGCTCGAATGCCTTGGTAAAGTGGTAATTAAATTGGCTGGCCATGTGAGGTGCTCTTCTTATGTGCCTGCCTTGTTATGTCTCAATCTAAGCAGCCGTCACATAATTAGCCAACACTCAACAGGCCACAGCCAACAGCCAGGCAAAATCGCAGCCAACGCTGCCGCTGCTGCTGCAATATGACAAATTAGATAACCGGTTCCTTATTTCTTGGCCAAGATCTTCTACGCATGCCCAACCGACTCCGAATCGAAATCCAACGCCAAATCCCAGCTCCAACTGCGGCCAGGCTGCCTTTTAATTTTGGCTCTGACAGTCGCAGCAGCTTCGGCGCATTCGCATGGCAAATTAACACCTCAAACGGACAGGCCAGGCAGACGGAGTCGCAGTCGGAGCCCCAAACCCCAAAGTCATTTGCCATTGGATGTCTAATGTTCGGTCCGCTGACAGCCGCGAATTGCATTTGACGCTCGGCAATTGGACTTGACGGGGCCCCCAGCCCCCAGTTCCAGTTGAGGCGCATTTCCTGCGTTCTTTTAAACCTTATTTTTATTTTAACGTTTTTTTGTGGCTAATTTGGTTGCTTGGACAGGAAGTGTTAGATACAAATGATGGAGAGGCTCCCTTCCCGATGATGCCTGATGGAATGAGTGGAGTGGACTGAAGTGAACTGCTCGAGATGGATGATAATTCTGCCAAGCGGTAAGTTGTCAGGGAAGTTGTGCCATGCGAGTAAATATGTCTATCCCAATCCCTAAGCCACAACCAAAGGCTCCAAGCATTCCCCAAACATTGAAGGTACACCGCACTTATCGGAGCCGCCATCGATAGCACTCTACAAGGAAGTCAATGGGTGAAAATTAATTAAAAACTCATCAGATAAATGTGGCCATTGTTGCAGCAGCAGGCCGTGGCATAATTATTATTACGATGGCCCCGGCCCCGGGACCGGGCACGGGCGAAAATCGTTTCTAGCACTGCTGCTGGCCGAGAGGACCCGGAGAACCTTTGGGTCCCTCGGACCTGGGACTGGTGCTGGTGCTGGTGCTGTGTATGCCCAGTTAAGTATTCATAACTATATTTATCAGCCATCAAAAATCAATTGCACTCACCCAAAAGCAGAGGCAGGGATGCTGGATAGCCGGATTGGGACCGGTCCTGTGTAGAGCCGTATCCCGGGGTCTTTGCCGTGAGGCGTTCGAATTGCGCTTGTTAACATTTTTGACCGCCTGCTGGGGGCCAACGAAAAAGCCAACAAACCGAACGTGTTACGCATAATAATTTTCGCAGTCGAATAAATACTTCAATGGCCTGGCGATGCCTCTACACTGCTACTCGAAGAACTCCTCGTCTCTGTTCTCTGTTCATCAACAAATTCGTGTAGTTTATCTTGGAGCCAGCATCGCACTCACGTTGGGGACATTGCCAGAGACACAGACAGAGGCAGAGACAGGGCCCTGATACAGGACAGGCACTGATAAGATGGTCTCGGATTCGGGTCCATGTTGTGTGACTCTCTTATTGAAATAACAGAAATCATAATGTTTATGCCATTAAATTGTTAACAAAGCGTACAAGCTACTGCCCATTGCTCGCTCAGGTAACAGGTAACAGAGCGAGAGAGAGAGAGAGAGAGAGTTAGATGCGGACTGGACCCCTGGATCGGGTCCCGCATGTCAGCACGCACATAAATTATCGTTGATATATATTTGGGTCTGTTCTGCGGACTTGTCGTGTGAATGTCCAGAATCCAAGTCGGGCAGGCAGCTCCTCCTCTCCTTTATTTATTTGCCCTGCGAATGGGCCAAGTCTCGCTCCTCGCTACGTGACATTCACGCTTGGACGTCCGCATTTCCACTTCCATACGTGACCCACTGTCGGGGTTACCCCGCAATCGTATATCTGCCATTGCCGCTGCTGCTGTGTATCTTTTCACTTTGCTGCCCTTATCTATTTGGCCTTATCGCCTGACGGGTATTTCTTAATTTTTCCCCCTCACTTGCTCGAATTATTTCCTGTAATTGCGGGCGTATGGCCATGGCCTGTTCCCCACCCACCCGAATCGAATAGAAAACCGAGAAACAGTAAAAAATAATCAAATGCTTCCTGGGCCTCTAAAGCTGGCCCAATCCATTTCACGAGATTTCCAGCCATTTCAGGTCATTTCCCTCGGATCTTTCAGGCGAAAGATGGGAAAAAAGGGATGCGCGTGTCGCTATTCGAGTGTCAACTGTAGCATTGGCCAAGGAATATTGGGCCAAGGGCTTGGGTACGGCATAGCCCTAAGGGATTCTGTGGGTAAGGGCAAGCGGACAACACTCTTTCCAATTTTATTTATGACTTTATCTTTCACTTTGTTTGTGCGAGATTTTGTTTATGTTTTCAGCTTTCCTGGGAATTCTCCGAGATTTTTTTCTCTCTCTCTCTCTCCTCTAACCTCTGGTGGTTGTGTGTGCGGTCGAATTTGTTGGTTTTCCATTTCGGACCGCTCAGGGGTCTTAATCACGTGCCCCAGTTCGTCGTAATTATACCTCAGAGTGTCCTCAGTTTGTGGTCTCTTCTTCAGAATGTGACTGAACTTAATTCAGCCAATTGTAGAGGTTTTTGGAAGTCATTAGATTAAATGTATTTGAATCTGAAAACAGAATTTGGCATTGCAGGTCTTTCTGTCCGAATAAGGAATACATTTCTTGCGGAAACTGCAGATTGTGCTCCTTAAAATGTGTAATGAAAATTGAACAATTCAACAATAAAAGTCTTCAGCTCTAATTGAGCTGAATGCTCCACAAAACATTCTCAAACATTGATTTAAACAAAGGCTGATATAAATCTTTTATAATGCCGTTGATTATGATATCCACACTGAGTATCTCTGATCTCCCCGATGTCCTCCTCCCTCTGAATTGCTCAATGCCTGTCTGTCAGAGACTGACGGAATGGGCCCTCTAAATGCTGCAATCAAACGGCACAGAACACAAAACGAAAATTTGATTAGCGCAATTAAATTATTACATGCCACAAAACGGGGCAATTACAGAGCGGGGAGTGCGCTGGAGGAGTGTCTATCAGGTGCAGGGAGATGGATGTTTGCCGGCCGGCAGCTGGCTTTGACCCACGCAAACTTGAGAGAAATTCCAGCCACAAAGCCAGCACAAAGGCAGAGAGCCCGAAACCACAAATGAACGACATTAGTTACACTTATTCGTGGCCGACAGAGAGAACAAATAATTAACAAATTAAATGAACAAATGCCGCGCCAAAGATGTTCTGGGCAGAAACGATTTGGACGCATCTGCAGCTCGAGCGGAGCCCGACGCCCAAGAAAATTATGGAATTGTCGTGCGAGAACAATAGAACCAGAATCTATCTTCTTTTAGGATTCGATGTGCGGGAAAAAACAGACAGAGGCCAGACGCTAATTGAGGTTTGGGGATTGGGTACTGGGTGTTGCGGTACGGACAGACTCGGACTAGATGCTGGCCAAGTTTACACAAGCTAATTGTTATACAACCTCTTGGAACTTGTGAAAATCTCTTCATCATCGGGGGAAATGTGGCAGGCACGCACACATATACTTGTCAAAATATATACCCTTAACAGAATGAGGCATGTTGATACGAGTGAGGCATTAAAAATGCATTTTGACAGGCCTTACCTGGACACGGGCTGAGGACTGAGGGCTGGGATCTGTGCCTCTACCTGTTGGCACTTTGCGGCTTTGATCGATAATCGCAGCCCACGCAAAAGTGTCTGTCACGCTAAGCCCTAATGGCATTACAATACACCGACCCAGACCCAGTCCCAGACACAGACCCAGTGCCATACTCAAACGAATCGTTCCGGGCCGGGACTAGTTTTTGCGGTCTGGACAAACAACAGAAAATAACATAAAACCGCGATGAGGATTGAGGATTGAGGCAGCTGCTCCTCGCAGCCATGTCCTCGCGCTTATCCTTTAATGTGCTTTTGTCTGCGACGGACGGCGTCGGCCAAATCCTCTCAAGTGCAACCGAGCTGCTGCTGCATCAGATTAGAACAGGTTCGCCTTTGTCTCCCTGACAAATAAATCCAAATTTTAATGCTCTTCCACATTGATGGAGTGACGACTGCAGAAAGTTTGTCCGCAGCCCAGAGAGAGGATTTCCACTCTCTGCTAATCGCATTGACTGAAAAGTTGCTGGCCTAAGCCGCGTGTTGTTTCTAACTTTGCAATTAAAATCCCCTGGAAGCCGAAGCCCAGGCCCGAAAACGCACTTCACACTTCCCCAGTCGAATTTCCATGGAAAACTGTCATCCAGTTCCCTCTCGAGCCACATCCAGATCCAGAACTCTGAAATTTCGATAACAACTTGTCACAATTCTGACAAGTTACTGAAGTGGTGCAGCGTTCTCCATTGCCGCTCTGTGTTCAGTGTTCTCTGTTCTCTGTTCTAATGAAGAAATTATCTATAATGATACGCGGAAAATGCAGTGTCTGAAATGATATAATGAAAATGAAATAATTGTTCTGTTATGATAAAAATCAAATTATGTGGAAACTGAAACCTGCGACTGAAAAGGGTACGCCAACAAGGGTTCGTTCCCTCCGCTGTACAGAATGATTATGGGAATGACGTATTATTTTATGATAAGCATGTGAAATATTTGATGGATTTATTACAGAAAAATATGGCTAGCAGACAGTGAGCAGGGGGGGCCGAGTGCCGAGTGGGGGATTGAAAGAGCGTGTGCGTGTTCAGGATATGTCACTCAGCTGCAGGTGAAAACTGTCTCTCTGATGACTGACGGAGAGAGATACTACTGCCAGAGACACTTAACTCCATCAGCAATTGTCTGTGGCTGGAATCGAGTAAGTTTTGTGCATCAATCAAAGCCATTTCCATAGCATACTTTACGGAGAAGGTGTCAGGGGTTAAAACTCTTTTCTTTAATCAGCTTCTTCCTCAATTTGTTGGAATTTAACCACTTAAAGTACCTCCCTTGGCACCACCTGCCCCAACAGGTGATGCAGTTGTATTAAGAACTTATGCATCTCCCGACCACGTTCCAGGCCGCCACTCGAATCGTCAACCATTTGTAGAACAGCTTGACAGAAGCCGTTCGTGGAATTGGATGAGTGTCCCCGAACCGAGCAGAGTCGAACCGAAGCAAAATGAAATGAACCCCAAAGTGTTTTGAGAGCTAAAAGCATGTTATCACTCATCTGTGTGTTTTTACATTGACATTGGGGGACGAGCACGGAGCGAGAACCTAATCAATATGCTCGTCATTTGCGCCAACTTACATTTTCCTTTTAACCAAGTACGTGTCAACGGGGCTTAGCCCGTCTCTGACTCTGTCTCCGAGTGCGTATCCGAGCAAAACCAAATATGTATGGTACGCATTTAAAGGCGAGGCACACGGAGGACATACGACAAGGACACACGACTCAGGCCCAGACATGGACATAGACAAAGAATCGACCCTACTGCTGGCATTGTAGCGTGTATCTTTGATATCTCTGGAATTAAACTTTGATGAGTTATCGCACGAAGCGAGCGGGCAGCAGAAGTAACAGCTATTCCATTCAAGAATTAAATAATTATTTATACTTTTTGAAGTGCAAGGTGTCTGTCGCCTTGGGCGCTGCCTGACTCGTAATTTATGTTCATGACCTTTAATGGCCCAACATCTTGGCCCGGGCACAGAGAGCGCCATCAAACAAATTGCCACGCCGAGCGTGTGTTGTATGCACATTGAATTTTGATATGGATAAGGATACGCTCCCTCTCCCGTAAGATTAATTGATACATGTCCATTTCGTGTTGACAAGCTCCCTGAATGGAGGGAAATCTTGGAAAGCCCGGCCACAAAGGAAAACAACAATAAAAGGTACGACCCGGACAACGACTACGACTATGGCCAAAATAAATGATGCACAATAAGGGCAGGACACTTTTATCGCCCCCAGCTGATAATAAACAATCTGAGGCAGGCCGTAACATCTACTATTCCACGATAGGCGATAGACGGACAACGGATAACGGACGGCGGGGCCCCATTGTCGTGGCAAGACATACAATATGTGTGCGTGGCCGCCTGCCGACTGCTCATCCATTTGGATGGGGACGTCCCATTACGTGCCGTGGGTTGCTCCCATCGGAGAGAGACCCCCACTGCATTAACAATCTATCAATCAGAGCTTTTAGCATTACAAAAGATGCTCTGACCATTGTCCGCTCTACGATTTTGAGAGAAATTCGATAAATTTGCACAGTATACACGTTGGAGTCGGATTTCCGCCATCTGTAGGTGACTCTGTCGGGCCACGGGAGTTTAATTACCGCACGGACCCAGCCAGGTGGCACGAGGCGAGCCTTGGCCCCAGCCACCGTGCGTATACTTGACGGGTCACTGGCTGACATGCGGCGCGGCTCAATCAAAAGGCTGTCACGCCGCTCCGGACATTCCGTGCTGAGCCGAAGCTCCTGGAAAAACTTTGTCAGCGACGCGCCATAATGAAAAACCGCGTTTCGATATCCCCACCCACCCGCTTGAAGTGCCACGCGTATCTACGCCCACTTAATTAGTGCCCCGTCTCATTGCCACGTCACGCCAGTACCTGCCAGCCCATCACCCACTCCCAATATCCACATTGTGTCTGTCTGCCTGTCGGTATGTCGCTCTGCCGCTCTGTCGCTTGATTGTTTTTGGGGTTTGACCCATTTGCGGAAATGCAAAACAAAGGAGGGATCCTACCAGGTCGGGAGATACAGTGCCCGGACTGGGTCCGGGTGGACCCCCAACGTTGCCACTCACGTATTCCGTGTCTGTGCACCGTTGACAGCTGTAATTTCTATGCAGCTTTTGTTGCATTTCCAATGAACATTGACTGACGGGGCAAAGGCACAGTGATCCGACCCACAACGCGCCGCCCTTCTCTGTCACTATCTCATAATTTAATTAATTAAATTCAATAGCCCCAGCAGGCGGTGCAGCAGTGGAGGGGGGCTGAGGTCATAATTACGTCCTGTCGAGCACCTAACGAGCTGACAATTCAGTCCCAGCCCAGAGCTGGCCACGAAGCCGCCACCAATTGAAATTATCAGTGGAAAGATATTCTTCGGGGTCGATTCGTAGGAGGAAGGGCCACACAGTGGATCAGATACCGAGTTACTCCATGCTTCAATCTTTAACCGTATCTAGTAGAAAATATTCAACGGGGACACTTATATTGTGGCTCCCCTGAAGCATCAGTAAACGCATTCATTCGATCTAAATCCCATTTCGCACATCCATCGTGTTGTATTTCATAAAATCTCTCTCCAATTTGCCGCCCATTGTTCGGGGCGGCTGGTGTCTTTTGCTGACATTGGGGCTGTCTCCACTATTTGCTGGTGCACCTCCGAAACGCACAATTATGAGTAGATGGAGGCAACGCGACTCCAACAGCGCCAGAGCTCACAAATTGGCAATTTGACTTCATCCAGTCGGTGCCGCGCAGCACCGCCCTGCTGGGTACCCGACAACGTCGTCCGGCCAGTCAATACGATGATTTAGAGCACGGAAATCGTTGTCGCACAGTGCTGGGGCAGGGAACTAGAACTGGAGCTGCAGCCAGAGATAGAGCATTGGGTTGGGGTTGGGGTTGGGATTGTGGTGGGTGCTGACAGCGTCGTCTGGAAATTTGAGCTCTTGTTTTCGCCTGGTTTCATAAAAAACGCATTAATTCTAATTGGCAGCAATTGCATTGAGCCGCCCGCCCGGTGAGCGTTTAGTGTGGCTATACCAAACCCACAACTGACTCACGGACCGACAGACCCCACCCATCATCATCATCATCATCATCATAGTCTTCGTCGTCAGTGTGAGAAAGTGTTGAACTGGTCAGAGAAAGATACACACCACACTAGCATAGAGAGAGGAAAAGAGAGACAGAGCCTGCCTTGCGTTCGGTTTTGTTTGCCTTTCGGTGCGCGGAGCGGCAAATGTACAAAAGGTAACACAGAAATATAGTTACACTACGATTTAGCGGCAGTTCAATCGATGAACAAATAAACTTTCTGTCTGTACCTCCGAGGGTTTCGGGTCTTCTGTGTGTCCTCCCAATTCTCGTCTATCTGCTAATTGTGTTTTGTGTGACTGGGTCGAATGCGTGCACTTTGTTTTAAGTGCAGCCCCGGAGATCTGTCTATCGTTCCAAGGTTGAACGGTATGAAAATATGAAAATTGTGCGTTCAATGCAATGTTCCATGGAGATGTATATAAGCCAGCAATGCTTATCTAAGAACCAGCTTAACTATCAAAATCATGATATTCTGTAGCGCTGTAAGACTTTAATATCCTAAGGACCTTGTATGGATTCTCTTTGTTCCGCTTTGAGATGAGGAGAAGAACTTTCTCGACTCTTGGTTATGCAAGCTGTTTTCAATCCAATTCGGCGATGCGCAAAAATCAGAGGCCGTAGAGCGGAATGGCAACCGGGTTGCACTTAAAATATCAACCGCAAAGTGTCAAAGAGTTGGACACTTGAAACGAAGCACTTCTTCACCCACTTGAGACCCCTTTCGGTCTGCGGGCAGAGCGGCATTAACTTTTCGCTTTTCCTAAGGAATTTCACCCGAGCGATGGCTTAGCGCGGATGCGTAGGGTGGGGACTGGGGAAGACATGCGATAATTAATTGCTTCATTACCGCAGCCACTGAAAGTAATGCAAAAGAACCACAAGAGGCAGCAGCGGCAGCAGCAGCACAAATGGGGCAAGTTTGGAGCAAGACTGAGGGAGAGAGCAGTCCGATTTGATGGACGGCCATACACCGGGAGTTTGACAGGGCAGCTAATTGAATTGTCTTCCCGCAACGGCAGCCGGAGCGATTCTAAGATGTGTAGCTATCAAAAAATAAAATAAAATTCAACCACAGAACCGAAAGAAAGCCAGGCGCAAGAAAAGAAATATTAACTCGGTCGCAGCCATTTTCAAAATGAATGGCAGCCACCGCCACCGCAGAGGGGCAGATGGGCAAAGCGGGTGAACGAAATAGTTTTGAAAATGTTTTCAAATTATTTTAATGCCCCACCGATGATGATGAACTAAATGTTTGCCGACTGCCGCCGCGTTGGCATAACAAAGCCCCGTTCCCGCTCCCTTGCCATCCCAGTCCCACCCACTAATAGTGTCAAAAGTTTAATGATGAGCCACCGGCTGTCAGTTTTTGGGGCCGTTTACCATTAAGAAGTACAAAAGAGGCTAACGGACGGACTGCCTTCATTCCGCTCTCTGCCAGCCATGTTCGTGTGCGGAGCAGCTGTCAGTGAAGGAAGTGACAGCCACTGGGCTGCTGTCCGTCTGTCACTTTGCAGATGGCGGCGTAGCGTCCTGTTCCATAGATCGCGGAAAACGGAAGTGCTTGTGGGGGAAAGGGAAGGAGGGATAGAAATACGGTTAATTAATGTATAGGAAAAACAAATTTAGCAAACCCATAGATTCTATTTTGGGTACCCTGCGTACTTAAAACCTATGCACATGGCACAGGGCACAGGACATTTCCTTTAATATTCACATATCATCGTGATCTATTCCTAAAGATCTCCGCAAGCAAACCTAATCTTGATTGAAGAGTGCCATCTGTGGCACAAAAACCGCACATTTGTGGCCCTATCTCGATCCCACCCATGCCTCAATCTCTTCCATTAAATCTGGAGATCTCACATTTGCCTATCAAACAGTTGTGCGGTGACCTCAGAACTAACCTCAAGCCTGGGGATAAAAAGAACAGGGTCTTCCGACTGTCTCTTTTACCTCGAGGGAGTCCCCTGAACACACACAGATAGCCATCGGAAGGATCCTCATGTGGCTGACACCTACAAGGGACCAGCAGCATGCACACAAATCCGCACATGTTGCTGTAAGACGAGGTGCTGGAGGAAGAGGATAAAGGATAGGGGGAGGAACTGTATACGTGCGTGTAAGGAGAGCAGAGATCCGATCCCTATGCATATTCTGGCTACTATCGCTCGCCTGTGATCGCGCTGTGGATGTGCCTGGATCCAGATAGCATCAGGTTGGGTTTCTGCCGGCTCACATGTGTGGAAGCGAAGCCCAAATTGCGTTGTTAAAATGCGTAAGGCGTTGACAATGGGCATATCACAAGCAGCAGCAGCACACATGGTCGGGTTAGCTCTGCCCAGGAGTCTAGTCGCAGGACTTGTTCTGGATCGTTTACAAAGGCAAACAAAGAGCGCTGTCTTATCGAGGATCGGCTAGGGCTCCGAGATGGCCCTATGAAAGCAGTTGATAAACACTCGGTCTTGGTCTCGTTCCCAGTCCCAGGGCCGATCAATGATAGCCAGACCTTCCCAGAGGAAGCAGCTGCTGCAGCTCAGCACCTACTCGGGTTTGCCAAAAATCTGTCAGCCTTGATCGAGGCGTGAGCTTGGTGCGCATACCCTGTAATTAAGGGCCGCGACTTGCGTCCCAGCAGGTGTCAAAATAATTAGGCGCCTACTTAGCGTTTGCTGCAACGGATGCCAAAGGAGAGCTCAGGGCTCAGAGCTCACAGCTCAGAGCTCGTAGGTATCCTAAGAAGAGCTTTCAAGTGACCGATGTCCGATGTCTGATGTCCGACCAATTACCGATGATTATCGTCAACACCTTGCACTCAGGGTGTCAAAATGTGCGCAGGGCATCATGCAAAATGGCAAAAGGCACTAAACCCCGAATACCCCGAAACACTAATTACGTGAGTGGCCCCGTCAGTCAGTCAGTCATTCAGCCAGACAGCCACCAAGTCAAAGTGAACGAAATGCAGTCTGAAATTATTTCAGCGAGTGTGAAGTTGATTGTCGGGCACCATCCATTAATCATTTGGTTGTTAACAAGGCACTTGATGGAAGTGACAGACCCTGCCTGGGACGCGGACTGGAACTCGGGTCCGCTCTCAATCTGTTTTTGGCTTATCCACCTAATGATATCTGCTGTTTTGGCAGCCTGGAGTCCTGGTGGATATATTCACTGGAGCTATGGATATGGGAACTCCTTTATTATAATCTTTCTGCGGTTCAAGAGTAGATACATCATAGTTTCTTTCCAATTACTTATATTTAGTTTATGTTCGAAACTAGTTTCGGGCTTCTTTCAAGGGTTTCGCTGAAACTCCAGTTTGTCATTTGACGAAACCTACATAGGGGCATTTCGCGAGGAGTGCAAGCTGTCCTCTGCACTACCACGAATACTAGAAGACAGAGTCAGTGACTAAACCAAGTTTAAGCCATATTTTTACTCACTTTTTAAGTTATTTGCAGCTTGCTGTCTGTTGAAGAGATTGCGAATACATTCGTTGGCAAAGGTTAAGTAGCATGTTCCATTCTTGCCACACATCGGGCTGTGTCTGCCAGGGCAGACCTCGTGTCCGTGTATTGTTGAACAAAAAAGAAGCACTAAGAAGAGCAGTTTAAAGAAGAGTTTCTCGAAAATTCGAAACTGGAAAATACCATTTAATAGAGCTAAATAGAACCTCATCTTAACAAGGCTTCTGGATTTTAGATGCGTTAGTTCCACTTGGACTGCCATTCTTTTCATGGATGATGTTTGAAATCGATTTGGACATACTATTTGGAGATTACTGTACTGACTACTGTTAGCAATTAGTGCTACTCTTTCCGAATGAGAGTTTGCCTCGTATAAGATATTTTTACACGATAAAAAGCGAATTGATTAAGGCTCATTTAAGCCACGAATTGAGCCGCAATAAATAACACAATTAACGATAAAAAAAATACCCGATGCGATGCCCAGTAACCTCTTTTTCGAGTTATTCGCGCTTACTTACCCACTTTCACCGTATCTATGTACGAGTATCTCTTTGTCTCTGCGTCGCGGAGTTTGTGGCCCACTACTACTAACCCAGTGGCTTGGCCTGGCCTGGCCTGGCCGAGCAGTCTGATTAATGTTTATGGTCACACCTCCATCTCGCTGTTGTGCTCCGAGTGGTGCTGCTCCTGCTGCAAAGGTGCCAAAATTTTACACCTGCAGCACACGCAAAATTGCAAGTCAGACCTCGCCGAAAGCAGCAACGGCAACAGCGGCCACAATCTGCCCTGAGATACGAATCCAGAGTCGGAGTCGCAACAGGAAGCCATAAATAAAAATTAGACAACGCGTTATAAGAACTACTGTCAGACAACATATGATTTGGAAACAATTTTCTAACGCCGACTGAGGATGGGACGCGCTCCTTTCCATTCCCATTCCGATTCCGATTCCCATTCCCATTCTGAGTCGGTCGCTGCAGGTGCCTGCAGCTGATTGGCCTCCATTTAACGCTGCGTGAGTTGGCTCTCCGTCTGCCCTGGCGCCCTTGGCCAAGGCAGTTTTTCTAGGCGTTAACTGTAGTTCGAGGGGCAGGCGGCAGGGCATGAAACAAACGCAGCAGGATCTGGCACCTCGGCGGCAGCCAAGCCAGCGGCACCGACGCGCAACTGGATGCGGATGCGTTGCCAAAAGTGTTTTCCTAAATTATGGGTTCGCTTTTTGGTTAATTAAAAAGGTTCGAGAGCAGCTGATGATGATGATGCGGATGATGGAGGATATCCTTGACCAGCAACACCTTCGGTTCACAGCTCGCTGTGATACGGCGCCGGCGGGCAATTAAAGTCTTGTTATAGCTCGGTAATACACGTTTATGATCCCCCATGGAGGGGGGAAATACTACATATATGTATGTATCCAAAATGATAATTTTTATATTATGAAAAGAAAAAGTGAAAGGAGTGATTCCTGCGCCTCTGCTAGACTGATCTGCAATTAGTGATCATCTCTGGGATTGGCGAATCAGCCCAGCTGCCAGCGGATGATCCTCACAAAGAGATCCGCTCGTAAAGCATCACTTGAACTGATGACAATCAGCGGGCACTTAGACTTGGTTCAGATCTTTGCGTAAATTGATATTTTCCACTCTTCAAAGAGAAATCTAGAACGATGAAATCATCGTCTCAAGTCTAACCACGTCAAACGACAAAAAGATGACATAGAGAGGCATTCTTTGCTTTTCAGTTTTCTGTTCTCTTCTCTCGATTCCCATATTCACGATCGTAATCACATCTCGGGCTCCTCCCTACCTGTTCCAACAGAGATAACCACAAATTGTTTGCTGGCTCTTGCGAGGCTGTTTTCAATGTTTTCAATATTTTCCCTTGTGCGTTTCCAGATTCTCATCAGCATGCATCGTTGTCCTTTGGGTTCGTCCGAGGCATTGTCAACGGCTCTTTGTCAACGCAATGTCTGAGAGGGGCTGGCTCACGTACGAGGCCAGGAATGGAACTGGTAATGGAACTGGGAATGGGTCTGGGTCTGGGACCTGGGAGGAGTTAGACAAACCGCCGTGGCAGTTACCCAGAGATTGCCTATGTCTTTGTTCTAGCAGATATCGATCATTAGATAGTTGCCTCCTCCATTGTTCCATGCGCCTCTGCCCCCGCCTCTGCCCCGTCCCTGTTTGTTTTCTTCCCTCACTGGCACACACATTTGGACATGTCCCGACTCTACGTGTGTCCTATGTCATCAATTATTATGTAAGTCTTATGTGTTTGCCTCCTCTGCTCGTACCGTCCGCGGCGGACAGGTCTTGGGCTAGAGGCACATCGGCATTCGTGGAATCTGTCGCATGCCGCCCCTGCCTCCAGGACCACAAGCATGATTAACTGGAAATATTTTGGGGCGTGTGTGTTTGGGCCATGCATCTTCTCTCTGTCTGTCTTGCAATGTTTTGATTAGATGTTGATTTGGGATTCTGTACAGTTACCATACCATACATCGGTGGATCCATATATGTCGTGTGAATATATAGTAAATGCCAAGGCAGACTATAGGAAGTTGAATGAACAGTATATTGCAACTGGAATTTCATTTTCGAAATCATGAAATTAGAGCGAAACGGACTGGCAGTCACCTCTTAATGGCCCATTGGCAGTGTGAGAACGGGAGAGGCTCTTTAAAGCCAATCCCGTTTGCATGTAATCGATGCAAATTATCAGCTCTTTTGATAAACGTCCCGAGTGCTGCCCCCGACCTAACTGTACTGCTGGAAATTGAAAACTGATACCATTAGTGCGGTCAGCTCAAACTCCTCAGAAAGGTATCGTGCAGCATGCAACACGTGCTCGAATGAGTTATGGCCAGCAGAGTTCTTTGCTTTAATATGCAACAGACTCTGCCGGTGCTTGGGCGGGAGGAAAAGCTCTTTTTCACTCTGTCTCTGCTGTCTCTTCTGTCTCTACTGCTCTGTGGCCTCTTGAGACCATCTCCTGGTCATCTTGCACTAACGAACAGAATGCTTGCACGCTCTGAATGGCCAGGATGGTCCGGAGGCGAAGCAGTTACGCACCGGCAAATATGAGAGGCAGCGCCGCAGATCTGCGAATGTCAGCGATGGCCCTCCAACTGCCCATCTCGTCCCTGTCGTCGATAATAAATAAATATGTGTCTATGCGGTGGTATGCCAGCAGGACACTCGGGGAGCCAGCTCCTTGGACCTGGTTAAATAAACGGAACAACAAAGCAAGGGACCAGGTAAGAAACTATTGCCAGTCCAGCCTGTCTGAGAGGCAAACAAAGGAAACAGAATATAAAATAAAACATAGGAAAAAATAGAATAAGAGGGAACTTTATGGCATCACCGTTTTATGGCTGGGGCCACGGGCACGGAGGTCCGTATAATAAGGACATCGGGCCAGAACCCTTGACTTGTCGTTGCCCTGCCCAGCCCTGACTTGCCCGCGTACTAATGATGACACACATTTCATATCTTGATCCCTCTCAAGGACTGGGACTCGGACACTGCGCGCTTGTCAAAATAAATTGAAGCACATGCTCGAGCGCTCCACAATACTATTGGCATTGTGATGTGTACTCCAGAATGCCAGGAGCCGTAGCATGGCCAGGACGAGAGCATGAGCACTCGCACACTCGCACTAGGTAGACACTCCACTGCCCCACAGACACAGAATTGTGGGCGGTGACAAGGACTATCAGCGGTTTATGATCTCGGCTCTCGAATAATTTGTTGTGGACACTGCGTACTGGATGGTGGACTGCGAGAGTGGGGAACTGGAAGGGGCGTACAAATTGGCTACCTACGGAGTCCAAGTCCATGGCTTCCCATGGCTCGACTACTGTTTAGTGGCGCAGCTTCTTACAGGTGCTCGAACTACTGTGCGATGATTCTGCTGTAGCCGTAGCTGCAGCTGCAAGGCTCTGCTGGAATCCGTTTTAATGAACTTGGACGAGGGTTTACTTCGTTTTAGCTGGCTGGAAGGAAGATGATTAAATTCGATATTTTCCTCCCCAATTTCATTGTCGTTTCAAGTACTTCCAATTATGTAAACCTCTTCTTGTTAGGTCAGGGCTCAAGAGTTCAGGAAATTTGTCATTTCCGCAAAGATTGAGAATTGAATTTACTGCCCCCCAGTAAGCGTAATTACTTCATCAGCTTTTTGGGATGATTTCCATGTTTAATATATGATTGATGACATGCACAAATTTGTCCGAGATGCAGATACGGATACGCAGATACATGTGGACACTGCCCACAACAACATGTTGATGAATGAATCAACGAATGAAATTCTAATTCAGTTTCAATTCAAAACACAGCTGTTCCAGCAAGTGCAATGGGCCAAGTGCAACATTATCCGGTGGCGGGGGCGTTCCGGCAAACAGATAATAAATCATAATTTACAGATGAGTTGTTGCATGCGTCAAAACAATACCGAGCCGCGCTTCGACATTTTTGGGCTTATGGAAAGTTCTGATCTATGCGAGTAGCAGCAGCAGCAGCAGCAGCGGGCAGCGAGCCAGTACAAAAATTCTTTTCAAATGTCAAAAATTAAGTTATGACAGATGACCGGCCGCTCGGTTGGATCGCTTGGACCTTCCCCCACCGTCTCCCTGTCCCCATGTCTCTGGTCGGCTGTCATCTCATCCGCTGCTTTACAACTTTGGGCGCGTTCATAAATTGTTCGAAAAGTTTCATTCATTTGGCTCTCATTTAAAGGGCGGTCCCATATATAAAACGTATCCGAACAAGGGCAGGGGCCGTAACATGATGGATTAGTTTCAAAAATGCCCGCCGTTTTTCTACTTAGTTGGATATGTGAACTGTCGGTGGAGTTTGGTGCTTTTGAGTCGAAGCAGGGGGAGGAGGAGCAGGAGGAGGAGGAGCAGGAGGAGTAGGCTGATGATAATCGCATCGCTTTTGTGAAATTGAGCTGTGAACCTGATTCTTACGTTTCTTTTGTAGAGAATGATGATGGTCTGATATGATGTGGGAATGGCCTAAATGAAATGGAAAATGTAATTAGGGAACGAACGCTTTTGGTTTTTTGGGGCCAACGAACGGAGTAAAGATTTGCATCAACTTATGAAAACTCTCCCTTCTGATTGGGGAATATATGATTCTGATTGGGTTCAAAATAAGACACCCTCTGGCGGATTATAAAGGAACAGATTGAGTTGAATTTGATTTTCGGATGGTGTGGTGAATATGATTTTCTGATCCGATTTTGTGTATTTTTCTATCTTGATGCGAAACCATTAAACAGCAAAAGTCAGTAAAATCGATAATTTTGGTTTGTAATGGGTATTGCACGCATTAAAACAAATTAAATTAGTAAGAAATGGACATTATCAACACATAATATCGATTAAACAAAAATTCGATAGCACATCAACATGCAGTCGAAATTAAATTTATGATTCAGGGAATTATCTTAATTTTGGTTGATTTTGACTATTTATAATAGCCAACTTTAATGCCGCATGCCCTGGGCGATGCATTTTATCACTTCTGTCAGACCGTATAATTGAACGTAAAATCTCTGAGGCCAGGCGGAACGGAGGAGCGCATGTTCCTGCCAGTGCCCCGTTGTGTTGGCCTAGGCACGCGGCCAGAAAGACACTGAGAGTCAGCGCAGATAGGCCCTGAGGGAATACGGGGTACACATTATCCGCGAGAGTTTTCTCTCAGTGGAATGCATCAGCAGGCATCTGTGTGCATAAATTAATATGAAAACATTTGCAAAAACAATTAGCACTCAGAAAAACAAAAAAAAAAGGAATGCTAATTAGCCGAACCGAATAATGGACGAGCAAAAGCATTTGTTTCGAATGGAAAATGTTTGGGGTGGCGTCTCCGTGAATTAATAGAAAAGGGCCGTACAAATTATGAAAAAGCAAAACAAAACAGAAAAACCGTTTATATTTAGGCGCGAATGGGATGAAGCAATTAGACATTATGCTAATTTGAAGGCGGATGAAATGAACTCCCTGCCCCTGCCCCTGCCCCACTCTTAGGCATATAGTTTAACTTCCGCCACTGAGCCGCTCACTGCCAAAGTTTAGTTATTATATCTTCTTTGGTTGGTTTCCGCTTGAGCCCCAGTTGAAGTCTAAAACAAGATTTATGTTTCGACTTCAATTTTTAATATGTTTTTTATTTTGTTTGCTTCAAAGACTCTGCTTTTTTGTTTAGTCTTGGTCTTCGTCTTGGTCATATAATTGCTTTCAAAGGGGTTCTTCTTCTGCCTTTTGGGTTCTCGGCCTTTCTGTGCTCCGTTCCCCCTTTGGTCCGTTCGGTTTGCGGCTGAGGTGTGTCTGCAGTTTTATTTGGAGCACTTCAAAGCGTTCCGCCGTGTCTCTGCTCTCGTCTACCCCATCTTCCATTGTTCGAAACGATATTTTAGTTATTTTTCCATATTTATTTTCTTTATCTGTGCGCCGCCCTTGGCCCCCAACCACCACCACCAACACCAGCAACAGCAACAACAGAAGCAGCACCGAGGCCGCACGACCATCGGGAGGAGCAGCACATAATTAGTGTAATTAACGCTTTTTGGCTGAGTGCGTGCAGAAAATTGTGTGTGAAAGTGCGTGGCGCGCGTTGGATGTTGTTTTCCCTCCCGTGTGTTGGTGCTTCTTCGATTCTCAATTCCCGATTTCTCAGCTTCGGTTTCTGGGGTTTTTGTTTTCCATTCTGTGGGTTCTGTTTCGTTCCGTTCCGTTCCGTTCGGTTCGTGTTCCACTGATTCATGCCCGCTCCAAGCCATGTGGAGGTGCAGCTCCAATGGCCCGGACTGGCCGAATAAATGGCCATGTGGAGCTGTCGTGGTGTTAATTTGTGAATAATCTGTGTGGCACGATAGGCCAGACAGTGCATTGCAGTTGCAGTGTCTGTTGCTGTTGCTGCTGCAGCCGCCAAACGGGATATCAACATAGCTAACTGTATTAATTAGCGCAGAGCAGATTGGCAAATAAAACGAACGATAAAAGATAAGGCCAGGCCATATTTCGGCGCAGTAGAGGGGACTGGCAGACCCCCCCAGAGACGCCTGGACTCCGTATTGATCTGGCCTCAGCTGTTGTCTGTCATCAGGGGATCCAACTAATAGAAACTATAAATTAATATGCGAACACAGTCCGATGGCGGGGCGGGCCCATGCCCAGAGAGACAGTAATGGCCCCTTGTGAGAGATAATTAAAAACGAAAGGGAAACACGCCGAAGCCCGTTTCGGGGACGACAAATATTAATTGCAGAGGAGTGCACCCTAGATGCTGTGCCACAGAGGCAGCAGACATGGAAATGAACAGCAATTAATATGCTTACCAGCAAACACCGCCGAATGCATATTGCCTTCGTTCAGACCCGATCCCATGCCCGTTCCCTATCCCATTCCCATTCCCATGTTCATCCCAGAAAAACATTCAAAGCAATTTGGCAGGAGAGACGTCTCAGTGCAGCTCTAAACGAAATCTAATTTACACCAACGGGTGCGGGATCTCCTTTTTGGATATTCGTTCCCAACTGAGCTCCATTTTCCATTCCCTTCATTTCATATTTTGTGCTCTTGTTTTTCTGTGGCAGCCGTATCATGGCTGCGTGTCATAAGTTTGACAGCACACAATTTACACGTTGATGGAAAAGGATACTGGGGATACAGACACAGATACAGATGCTCATGCTCATGCTCATGCAGATACACACTCGAGAGAGTGCGAGCGATGGATACATAGATACGTGGAGAACGCGTCGCATCGCGTCGCATTTCTCGTCCACGCAAAGTGTGAAAACTCATTTGTATCAAATTTCTCTCGTTTCTGCTCTGGATGGATGGTTGGATGGATGGCAGGGCGGTACTGGGACTTGGACTGGGATTGGGACACACAAATTGATGTAATAAACTCTGTGCGACGGTGGCGCTGACAGGACAAACTTGTCGAAGTTGCGGCGGCTGACGACGACGATGACGATGAGTTTGACACTGCCCTGTGGGGGTGCAAGTCCATAGTCAAAGCCGATCCGATGCGTTGTGGCAGCATGCGGACTGACGACCCACTCACACTGCTCCCACGGCTCCCCTCAGCCACCCGCCCGTGGCCAGTCACTCACAGACTTTGACATTTTTGACACGGTTTGTAATTGACACTTGCACTTTGAAGAGCAAAATACGCGTATGTAGTCGTATCTGTGTATGGCTGTATATGTGTGTCTATATCTGTATCCGTACAGCAGAAGCATCTCCATCTTATCATCACGTGCGAAATGATTTATTTCATCACTTGCCGAGGTAGCGCCGGAAAGATTTTCTAGACCATCCCCAGTTGCTCTTTTCGGTGAATGTCTGTAAGAGCAAAATAATGGAATGAGCCATTATAAAAGTAACTTTCTTGCAGTACAGGAGTGTGCGCCATAGATTTGTCAAACGAGTCGAGGGCTGATACGAGTCTCAACTGTCATCTGCTGCATGCCCCAATTGACGGCTACAAATTGTGCGTGGTGATTTTTATTAGATTTAATGTGGTAAACAAGTCGTTTGTAGGTCCGAGGGTACAACAGAACAGAACAGAGCATCTCTACTCGAAGATGTCGTTTTGAGTATGCCACTAAGGAAAACGATCCATTTATCAGCGGAGAGAGGGGCGTAGATATGGAATTCGCTCAGATATAGATACATTTACGAGTGTCTCTCTGTCTGGCAGTCACAGGAGCAAAACAAGTGTTCTTAAATGTCATGTTTTCCAATATTCCCCTTCACTCAATGGACACATAAAAATGATTCCTCATTAGCCAGCCAGCAGCACACTCCCCGGTGCTACGACCCAGAGAGAACTGTCAAAGGAAAACTCACTGTTTCGCTGCTTGGGCTAATTAATGAATCTCTTTAAAGCAGTCATCGCAAAAGGAACCAACCCGAAAACATCCAGTCGAGCGCCTCCAGAAGCTCCCTAGGCAACGCACGTTGGGACCTCGGCGAGAATTTTGCGTAAATTTCGACGTACCGATGCGACGCCCATGTAATGGACAGGTTGGGACGGAGATTCATGTGGATGGGTGGTGATGGCAAGGACTTTAATTAGGGCAGGCGAGGCTTTGCCTTCGGGTCATTCATTTGGCGGGATTTCTGGGTGCGCCGCCGCCTCCGTCGCTGTCGATGTCGATGTCGTGGTCGTAGTTTTGGAAAAGAGTAAACTGCAAGTGAAATTCACTTATCGCTGATGGCAATTTCTTTTCGTGTGATTCAACAAGCATTCAGTGCATTATAAGGCTGATTATTGATCGGTCTGGGTGCTGGGGCACTGGAGCTGTGGAGCTCTGGAAGTGTTGGAAGCCGCAGCCATTATGTTTCCGCTTTAGTGATTCGATTCAATTGGAAAGCGCGCAGGCGCGCACCTTTAATTTGGCCCACGAGAGGCGGCGCATTCAGAGTGGCATTCACATTCGCATTCGGAGCTGCCTCGCTCCATTCATGCACTCCTCCGATACACCGATACACTGGTGCAGTCGGGCAGGACGGGCAGGCTTACTTGTCATTTGATTAATGAGACCACGCTCGGCCATCGATCTCCATTTAGCACAGTCTGAGACTGCTCCATACCGAAAACGAAAACGAAGACTGAGTCGCAGTCAGCCAAAGCATGAATAATGGGGGCGTTACCGGCAATAAGAGAGTATTCGCAGCAACAGCCACATTGTAGGTCCCCTTTTAATGGCGTTCTAATTGCGCAAGTATGAGGCTATCTCCCTCTGGCCATCTCTCTCTCTCTCTGTATATCTCTCTTCCTTTCTCCCTCTCTTTAAGCCCGAGCTGCCATGTTGCCAGCGACTGATGCGTGAAATTTCTGGTGCCTGGCGGGAGGGAACCAGTCGAGGGGCGTGCCCAGTGACATGTCTTAACTGTCCAATATCTTAAAGCCAACGCAACGCGTCATGCGAGCTGAGCCATTGTCCAACATCCAACAGCCATTTGCAGCAACTCAGAGACAAGAGAGCTTTGTAGGATGCAGCCTGAGATACCCTTGCAGATCCATCGTCCGAAGAGCCGCCATTCGAGTTGCAACCGACTGCTGCGGCCAGGCTTACTTAGTGCTCAATTCAGTGCCGCTTCTCCTGACAACATCCAAAGAGCATCCCTGGGCTCGGAATATTTACACTTAGATTTAAATATAGTATGTAGATGCTATCATATCTACCATGGAAAATATTTAAAATAAATATATTTCATATTTAAAATAAATTTATGTTATATTTAATTAAATACATTTCCTAAAAATATAGTATTATATATTTATTTTAAAGGGTTTTATATTTCGAATAAATTTTAGATTAAAATCCCACGTTTAGAATTTCGAATTAATTTTACTATGTTTGTATTTATGCTATTTTTCTGTCACTGTAAAACTTCCATAATCCATCACAACAATAGTTCCTTTTACTTTACTTCACTTAAAGAAGTCATGTGGTGGAAATCTCTCAATTAAGGCACCGTTGAGGGAATGCATTCCAAAGTTGTGCTGCCTCTGCTGTAGATATCCCAACAGCAACAGAACAGAAGTGACAATTTCCCGAATCGTCTTAGCCCCATTCCCAGGGTGTAGCCCAATGAGAAAGTTGTGAGCAGAAATTTGTATTTCTCTCGCCTTTCCTCGCTTGTTTTTGATCTGTAATTGGCTGCAGGGCAATATCTGGGCACTATATCATTGCTCTGTCGCGATTAATGACAGCTCATGAACTAAGCCACAACTAAATTGTCGCTGCTGCTGCTGCTGCTGCTGTAGCTGTTGCTGTTGTGACTGGGCCATCCCAAGGCACTGCTAAAGTAGGTCCCTGCGACGACGCTATGGTCCGTTGTGTGCCCAGTTACCCACTAACACAGACTGCAGCTGACAATTAAGATGCACATACATAGATTGTAGAGCCAGCCCCACATCTTCTGGCACCAGCACCAGCAGCAGCAGCCGCAGCAGCTACGATGTGCCACCTTTTATCCAATCCAATCCAATCGTATCCCATCCCGTCCCAGAGTATTCTATCCCATCCCATCCCATTCAGTACGCAATTTGGGCGAGCTGACAGTCGAGACTAAAGAGCCAGGCGGATGTGGCCCGAAAGTAACGGATAAATGCAGCAAGGCGACATGCAATCCAGCTCTCTACTCTCGACTCTCCGCAGAAAAACAGACACCAGAGGAATAGGAAAGATAGACCCAAGTAACACCGATTCGTGTGTCGAGTGCTGGGGAAGTTGTTGAAAATTGCGCAGGCGCACCTTTCGCCACAGAGCGCAGGACAGCCGGCCAGTCGGACAGACAGACACAATTGTCGCCCCATCGCCATCGTAAATCGTGTAATTCTCCCTGACATCCAAAAAACAGAAAACAAAAAACATAAGGAGAAGAAAACTGCAGCAAAAAACGGGAGAGACTTTTCCTGTGAACACTTTGAACTCAATGCTTGGGCCTCGTGGGCGTTGAAAGACGATAGAAGCCTGGCAAGTTTTTTAATTGATTTGTAGTTGTTGCTTTTGTTATTATTGTTGCAAGCCCCTTGTAATTGCCTCCAGTACGAGTGCGAGTCGAGGCTGGGACTGGCATTAGTCATAAGTACACGCGGCATGCAACGTCAAGGAATTCGCTGTGCAATTTTCCGCTTGCCACTTAAATGTTTTGGGGTCTCCGAATGTTAAATTATTGCCAAATCATTAACTCGACCAGTCGAGCATATGGTCGATAAGTCTGTCTGTCTGTCTGTCTGTCCATCTGGCTGGCTGGCCTGCCTGTCGGCCAGCAATTTTGTTTGATAATTTATTGGCACACAGCGCACAACGACATCAATCACTTTGTTGGCTGACTCTTAGCTCTGTGCTTTTCGGGTACGCTTTTCAATGCAACTTTTCCACTGAATGAAAACAAATGTTCAATATTGCCGCCAAAGTATGTAAAGTTTTTTCTTCTCCTCTCAGTCCTTCTCACTCTCTCTCTCTCTCTGCCTCTCTTTCTTTTCCGCCATCATACACTATCACAGTGGGGTGGTTGAGTAATTGAGAAAGGCATCAATCAACTGGCTGTGGTACTCCTGGTACAACTCAATTTGGCCCCATTTCTAAAATGGTTTTTAAGAGGATGAAGATACAGGTACTTTTAACTTTAAAGCTTATCCAAAATCAAAATCATTGCCCATTATTCCGTGTTAAAGAGCATTTGGCCTTCGACGATATGGTAGTTTCCCTCGCATTAGTATTGTTTCTGCTGCTGTCTTCGTCTTTGTGCTAATGGTTTTTGCTTTTGATTTCAACATTGTTTTGTGGGCCATGTGCATGCGAGTCGAAACCCCACCTCGGACCCAAGTCGAACCTGCTTTATTGATGATTTCTTTCGTCGCTGACAGCACAAAGGAGTCTCGGAACTTACCCTTATCCTCAGAGAGTCCAGCAGTCCCCCAGTCCATGCTGGGTCCACGTCCACTCCTACGGGGTCGGGTCGGGTTTTTGTGATTTGACTTACTGCTCGACTTGAGTTGCAGTCGCCCCGACAAACAAAAAGCAAATTTGCATACAGTTGAGGTTGAGATCTTTGCTGACCAAAAATGGCAGAAGCCGCCATGCAAATGAGTCGGGCAGAGACCTTCTTCCTCAGCAGCCAGATCTGCATCCATCTCCCGTAATAAAGTGATATGCGTGCATTGGAACAATGGAAGTATAAAATTAGCATAATAAAAGCCAGAGGCCAACGCTCGAAGAAAGTACGCCCAGGTTCCATCCATGGAGCACTCAATCCCCGGCTCCGATCTCATGGTCAGGTCCACAATGGGTCCACTACAACCATTTCACGTTAACTGTCATCGGAGCAATTTGGGCCACGAAATAAAAATCATCTAAAGTGTGACACGCATTTTAGTCACGCGCTCCCTGCCCGGCTACGTGACGTGGTCTGTGGTCAGTAGCCAGTGGTTCAGCCTCGAACTCGTACTCGGATTCGGAATCGGATACAGCGCTCCGCAGAGTCCAGAGAATCGACACCCAGCACCCAGTGCCCGCCTCCAAGTTGCGTTCGAAGTCTGGCCAAGAACTGGGCGACTAGGTCGGACTCGCGGCGCAGACATGACACAGTTATGCGATTTATGTAACTGAGAATTATGTGTCAAAGCTGCAAAAGTGACAATGATGCAGTCCTTTGCTTTTTGTCTGCGCTGCTTGTGTAGCTGTTGGCAAGAAAAATTAGTCCCCAAACCCAGCGGAATGCAACAACGAAAGGGGAATGCCCTACCAACTGTAGCCAAGAATACTGCGGATGGGGAAAACATCCCTTTTTCCTTTTTCCAACCCAATGAAGGGAGATCATTCTAGAGAGCGCAACAGTCTGCAGCCTTGAGCTTTTCAACTTTCCGCCCTGTTCTAGTGGAAAAATCAACGGCCAACAAAGCAACGGCGAACAGCACACACAGAGCAATGAGGCAGTAAGTTGAACACTGGGCGGCGACTGACGTGAAACGCCGTTCAAAGCCTATCGCCAGACTCCCGGACACAGTGGATACTGATATGCAAATTGCTTGCCCCGACTTCAAGTGACAAAGCTAACATGCGGACCACTCCAGAGCCAGTCGGAATAGGAGCGATGGGTGGGCAGGGCAGGCCCGACAGATAGCTCCAAAGCGAAACAAAACAGTCACTTGAAATGGGTCAGACCATGGGCCACTGGCTGCATGGGTGCTGCACCGTTTAATTAAGGGGTCTGGCCTGAGAGGGAACCATTACGGGATGGATGGAGAGCCGCGGTATGAAATTGAAAGTCGGCGCGAGTACGTGGCTCTCTGTAGAATAGCAGTTACGTTCGGTATTCCCTTATGTTGCAAGCGAAACAGTGTGCTTGCAACGCTGCGTCATGTCCCACTGACGACAACTGACAATGAGTCCCTCCGTCTCACAGTGTACACCGAACTGTCCTGGCCCGAGCGGGGAGCGCAGTGGTGTGTGTCACTTGTGGGGGCCGCCCTGTGGGTCATTGGTTTGCTCTTTCCCAACCAGCTGCCCCGCTATCAAATTTTCGGCCATTTGTTGCGCCATAATTCGACTCGCAGAGCCAGAGTCAAAGGCGGCTCTAATTAATAGTGGGCCGTTTGCAGTGGGCTCGATTTCTATCGTCCGCTTTTAGGCAATTTATGCCACACCATTATGGGGGGAAACCCAAAACGAAAGCCAAATTGATAACGAATTCCAAACATGATGCCAGGATGATGCCCCTCGTGTGCATTTCAGATGGGCTGGTCAGAGGATGGGGCTGGGATCGGATGGTTGTGGGATGTAGGACCCGCATTTTCGTAAATTGAAAATGGACGGGCCAAAGAGTTTGGTGTAACATAAAATTCAGAGCAGGTCAAGAGGAAAATCATTCTGGGCTGCTTTACCACGCTCTCCCCCAAAGAGGAAACACTGAATCGCTTTGTGGAATGTTTTCATTATGCGTCCGAAAAGCGGGAACGGAAGCGATGCCATTTATTTGCTTTTTTCCAACCCCCTTTCATTTTTTGGATAAGGATGCGTGGATCCAGGACCTGACTCATGCACTTTTAAATGGCTTATTGGCCACTCATGCCGCGCAGAGGTGATTGCCAGATCAGCAAACAACTGGTGGTGCAGGGGGTGCCTGCAAGAGGGAGGTGCTGCCACTCCCCGGTTGTAATTGGAAATGCAATTTGCCAATGGCATTAAATGGCCAGCAATTGTCGTCGGACTGCTGCTGGTGCTGCCGGGCGGGCAAGTACAGTGGCAATTTGACAAATTTTTTATTGTTTTCAGCATTGGCCATAAAACGCTGTTAATGCCCCAATGCATTGTCTATTGTGAGTGGCGCTTTGAGAGGGAGAGTTATGGCTTACACGACTCGGTCATATCGTGATCGAATGGAATTATAGTTGTGCGATAATTAAGAGGAACTATTATCGTTTATGCAACGTGTGAAGTGTTTTTCGCCGTGTTTCAACTGTGCAATTAGTTCTGGTTTACTTCTCTGACTGGTTTATGTCTGAGAAAAAGAGCCAAGAAAAAGTATCCCCCTTTAGCCCATTTTAAGAACGCTGCAGTCCTGCATCAATTAATCCTTATCGGGAGGGGACTCTGCTGAAGGCCAGCCCAGCCCCACTGAACCCCTAAAGATTGTCAGACTCAACCACCCACAACTGCAGTTGCGAGAACAATAAAGGCACGACTTTTGCTGTGCTGTCAACTGAAACGCCCAGGAAATATGATAAATCAATATCTGTTCTGCAATATACATATGTACGTACGAATACAATCCCCCAATATGCATATGCCAGATCTAAATAAATATATAAAGATTGTCAGGGGGAGAACGTGCCAAGGCATGGGCAGCCATGGTTTAAGTGGTTTTCCAGTGGGCTTTTGTCCGTCTGCAAGGTGCTGTCAGGTTTTGGGTGGGTAGGGGGCTGCAGAGGATATTTGGCGGTGAGTCAGCGCCGAGGACCGCCTGCTGTGCGGGACAAGAGCTGCTAGTCAGCGGCTTTTGTTTCTTGGCGTTGGCCAAATGCATTATATAACACCTACACAGTGACAGGCTGATTGGGGGAGAGCCATCGGGCGGTGCTGATCGGTTCGAAGGGGCCGCTAAACAGCTGTCCAGCAACTGCTTGGTGTTCTATAAATTTCCCTGATTGATTTTTATTGAAATGGGGCGCAGCTTGAGACCTGCTGACAGTTGCATAAATATTTCTCCTTGCATGCGGGTCTCGGTTTCGGTTTCTAAGTCTGTTTTTCAAATTTATGAAGTGGCAAAGGCTCTGGCTGCCAGTCTCTATAGGAGCGTTTATCTGGCGGAGGGTACCCCTCCGAACCGGTTCGCCCAACAATGGACATTCGTCTGCTGAAAAATTAATAATTTCATGGGCAATTTTTAATCTAGTACGTGATTTAATTCGCTCCCCAGCAAACCAGGCAGTCGAGCGGATCCACAACGACTTTAAATACAATTTAGACGCTTCGTAGTCTAGCCTCAAGTTAATTTGCAAATGGCTTTTCAGGCTACTGGCTGGCCACGTCCTCCTGCTCCACACGCTCCACACCCTGCTCTGCAGACGCCGTCGTTGATTGGCCACGTTTCCGAAATTAGTCCGCGCCGGGGACGTTGGCCGTCATAACGTGGTCTCCTCGTCGAATCCCGGCTCCCGGCTCCTGGCTTCCAACTCCCGACTGCACTCGCAGCTCCTCCAGAGATGATGAAGTGGTCGTCGGCTTGGTTCCCGGTCGCAGTCGCGGTCGCGGTCTCGTGTTGTGCCTGTTGTAAGCCAAGTCAATTAACTCGGCTTGGGCGGCGCGGCCCCTGGCGTGGGTGGCGGTGGAGGTGGCCCTCTCACTCACCGAGCTACCTGAATTTGTTGTTCTCTGGCCAGCGCTGTGCGCGACAATTTTAGCAGGGCTTCGCTGTCTCTGCCACTAAACCTGCAGATTGCGTAACAATCTCCGTGGTGCAGAGGGAAAACACAATCCCTTCTATGTAGTATGCTGTACCGATTTTTGTCGGTATTTGTTCTGACTATTGGAGTTTGCTAACAGCTCAATTATTTTCGCAAGTGCATCAGGCATCAGCTGAAATCAGCCAGTGCTCCGGTGGACGCTTTAGTATCCACCGCAGTGGATTCTCTCATACCAAACATTTGGAGAGGCCTAATGCTTTTGACCAGGCATTCAGATGGCGGAAACCGCAAAAATGGATGAACGCTTTTTTGTTGTGTCTCCTCCACGCACGAAGCTTTTTTCCCTTTGTTTGCTTGCCTTTGTTTGGTTTGAATGCGGCCCCAACCTGTGGGGCAGGAAGGTGCAGACTGCGTGGCAGTACCAAGGTAATCCTGTCATTTTTCCGAGCTCAACCGTCCACCACGTGAACAGCCCGAACCAGACAACGGAACAACAAGCTTCACGCGGGTATTTGGATTGCGGCATTTCATTTTTGGACTGCTCTATTGTCTGCCCACTTGATCTCCTTCTGGCACTCTCGAGGAATCCTGGACAGGCTCGTCATAAGCGCATCACTGCCGTAAATGCCGCATAGAGATGGAAGTGTGTGGCTTGGTATGGCGTGGCAGCGCACTGAACCCACGTCCAATATGCAGTAAAAGCTGTGAGGAGCGGGGCAGTTCACTTAGGATTAGTTCGGGCCAGGGCAGGCCAATTAGAGGCAGGGAAAAGTGCCAACTCGACGTGAACGTGCCGTTAATGGTGGGCCTCCTCCTGGCGGGATCTCCTCGCCTCTCCCCTACGCCACTCTAACGCTCCAGTTTGCATTGAGCCGGCGGCGGAATATTTCGCGCTAATCGAGTTGTTACATTTACGAGGCTTCGCAATGGCAATAGCCACAGAGCAACAAGAGCCATAACAGCCACGAGGAGAGCTGGCAAATGTCAAGAGTTCAAACGCCTTGAACTTGAAGCAAAAACGTGGCCAAGATGTGGACGTGAGCCATGAATGTGGGATGAGAACGAGGCCTGGCAGAGGCGAGGGGGCCCAACACCAACCTAAACTGCAGTTTATGGCTTTTCCTCCGGAATACTCTTTTCAAAATAAGCATTGCCAGCTATTCAATCTAAAAGTGAATGGTTTCATTAGAGAAATATCTGTAGGAAAGAATAAAGAAACTTGAAATATCTGTAGTAAATGAAGAAATAAAGTGTATCTCCTATTCGTTTTAGTGTCATCCTATTGCCAGATACCTCTGACTCCAGATCTGGCGGTCTCTCCCGCGGTCTGACAATCGCGATCTCAGCGTGCGCATGCTCGACTGACTGGGACTCTGACTGGGTCTCCAACTCCGACTCCAACTCCAACTCCGACGCTGCGGCGGCGGCAGCTTCCAACGCTTCTGCCTGCAGGCCACGTCCGACGATGGGTCCAGCTCCGAGCTGGAGTCCAGCACAGCTTGAAATCGCCTTGGCGAAGTAAGAAATCATAGAGCGCAACTATTTTAGGCTTTTATAAATGCTGAAAGGTGTTAACTGAGCGGCCGTTTCGCGCAGTGTAGCAGCCGCTGCGGCCCATCAACGCCGATGATTATGATGCATGACCAGAGGACACAGTGGGTTAGGAGTTGTGAGTGAAGAGAAGAGAGCCTCCGACTACAGTGGACAGCACTGGAGTTGGCGCGGAGTGGAGTGGCCTGGACCGGGACCTGCGTGTAGATCACATGTGGCGAGGCGGTGAACAAGTGAAAGAGATGCCGACGCCATGATGAACCCGATTGCTGCCTGGCCCATGGCTCACGGCTCACGGCCCGGCTGGGGCTGTCTTCATTTTGTTCCTGCGGTGGATTGGCGCGGACATAATGAAAGCCCCATTACCCCTTGCCGGCGACCCCAAGACGACCGCCGGGGCACAAGGAAACGAACGGCTTTGTCTAATTACATAATGCAATGCAAATTGCTTTGGCCACGCCCCACTTCCATTTGCGTTGGCCACATTGCCGTTGCCATACAGCGAGCAGGCCCCGATTGCGAGACTTAACCCCAGCCGAGACCCCTGGGACCACCCAAAGTAATAACCAAATTAAAGCCAAAAAAAATGCACTCGATTTGCATGCCAATGAAAATACATTGAAATAGAAATAGCAAACAATGACAGACAGTTTTAAAAGAATATAAAATTGTGGAAAAAATCCACAAAACTGAAATGGAAATTCAGCGAAACACGGCCAACGAGCAGCGAGCACTGAGCAACGAGCCACAACTCTGAACCCCAGGTCGTAACCGAAACCTTGACGTTCTAAAATGCCAATTATAACTGGCGCAAATACCCGTGCAAAAAGCTCAAAAGCCAAGCCAGCTTCTCCCAGCTTCGAGCTCACTCGCTGGCAAAAACAAAAAATATAACAAGAGGCAGCCAGCTTTATATTCACCATTGTACCTGGCCTTTGTGGATGTTGTTTTTCATCATTGGGGTTTCCAATGGGCTTTCGGCTGCAGGCCTTAAACAATATTTGTCCAGGGGGGGTAGGGAAACTCTGTCGGACAGGCACAAAGGCTTACCCAGTTGATTTGTCAGAGCCAAATCGTGACGGGGATATATATACACACATATATATGCCCATCAACTTGATTTGTGGAATGACATTTTGGTAATGTCTCTGAATGGCCTAGCAATGTACGATTGAATACCGCAGTATTTATTGATATTTCTAGAAGAACAACTCGCATAGCTTTACCTATGATAGCCATATCAATGGGTGGCTAAGATAAGAGTCTATCCGTACGACATTTTTTGCAGCAAAGATAAGAGCTATCATCTCCAACTTTGTTTCATTGTCTAACAAATTTATTTGGTCTACGATAGGGTAACCAGTATTCGAATAGAACATAATAGAATTTTCTTCTTCTGGTGATTGACCCACCTTAGTTAGACGTTCAACTCACATGAGCTCGGTCCACTCGGACCGACCCCCAATATCACCAGCATTGAACTCGTTAAATATTCGACGGTTTTTTCCGAATGGAAATTTTGGCTTTAATCCTCCCAATTCCCCTCCTCTCCAGCAGCGCCTCCCTTGATTTAGTGGCCTGGTAATTGGCAATTGTTTGCTGTACGAAAATCAGAGTTTTTGTTTTGCCTAATTGAAGTTGCAATTATTGATTGGATGCAAATTGATTGGAAATTGCCTAGATGCCTTGTGGGGTCTACGTTTCGAATTCCGACTGGCAATTGATTGCACCTGTAGCCACCTGCACAAGTTCTCCAAGAGCCGGGTTAATGAGGCCCGAAAGGTGCACCAAGAGTGCCAGTTAAGGTGGAGTGGAGTGGAGTGGTGTGGAGAGGGTAAGCCAACTCGAGAATGATGTTATTCAAAACTCCTTTGGCAAACGAGTACTCGCATTGTGTGTCATGACAAATTTGCTGGGGTGCGTAGAGAACAGTCAAAAGACTGCATGCCGGCGGAAGTCAGACAACTCCGACTTGGAGTTGGAGTTGGATTTGGGGGTAAAGCAGATGCGTACGAGTATGTAAACGATAGGAGTTACAGACCCGGACGGAGAGGATGCCGCATGTTGGCGGCTGTGCGTGTCTGGCATGGCAAAAGTTTCGTTTGTCTGGCAAAAGTTTGGCCTCTAGTTTCGTAGAGACTGTAGTCGAGATTCTTATGTTAATTGTTGGCATAGGTGGAAGTAATAAAACATTTCTATAACATTATCAAGAACCGCAAGTTCCGCAAGGGTTTCTGCACAGACATGGGCCGTAATGAGCCACCACTCCAGGATGAGCACGAGTGCAGGCATATCAAATTAGTAGCCACTTGACGTGGAGGACTGTTAAATTGTGGACTTACCCGCTCTCACTCGAAAACAGCCACAGCTGAGCTAACTAAGTAGTAGCTATATATAGAAAACCGAATCCATTTCATCATGCAAAATGATTTGGCTGCTCCATCAACCAACAGCTCATGAAAGTGTACGAGTAATCGTTCGATACGAATCAAAATCGAAACCAAAAATCAAACCAAAATTATAGATCAAAAATCAATTCCCAACCGCGGCTGCAGCTGCGTTTCTGCCATTATTGTTTTTGTCAATGGTTATTATAATGTTTTACAACTGTTTCTGTCCGCACTGTCCGCGACCAACTGGCAAAAAACTAGACTCGAAGTGGTTCCGATTCGGGGTAATAACATATAAATGCCTATCACATGTGCCATGTTTCATGTTGCATGCTGAATGCTGCAGACCCACATGATCCCCTCCCCGCGTCCATTCGGGCCATGATTTGGCTAAGGAAAATTGCGCATTCGCCGCGTTGACCCACATGGGGCATGAAACGCACAAAAATGCTGACCGAAAAGAATGTTTCGGCTATATGTAGTTAAAGAGATTACCAGATAGCGATACGGGGGGCTATGGGCTATGTGTGTGCCCACATCGAGCGCAGGGAAAAATACTGCGAATGCAATTGGCAAATATAATTATGAGCTAGCCGGGCCGCTTTATTTTCTACTAAGCGAGCAGTTTAATTGAATTTCCAGCGATTTATCAAGCAGTTATTGCGTTCGAATTTGTTTGCTACCGAAAATTGCTTTGACTGGCATTTGATTGATCCGCCCGGTTGATCCACCTCCTCTAAACACATTACCGCACTGCAGCGAAGTCGTGCCCAGCCATCATCCTCAACCAGATCCGTGGAAATCGCAGTGCTCAGATCTCCGTAAGCGGCTCTCCCACTCGCTGGCTGTCTTGAGGCCTTTTGCAGATACCGATTTACGAGCATTTTCCGTGGCTGGGACAGAAAGTGAAAGGATTTACATGGCTGCAGCGAGGGGCCCAGCATTTTATTGGCCGTTTCGCTTTCGTTACCCTTTTTTACCGCCGTCCCAACGGAGTAAAGCCAGGCTGGGTCTCGCTTGCATGTCAAATTAATTGCTCGCCCAGACATTGGCTCTGGGTCTCTGTGACGTATCGAGAAACGCTTGGAATGGCGGCAGGTGTCGGCCTACTCCTCCTCCTTCTCTCGAACAGGTACACTACATCTGATCGGGCAGCGTGTTGATTGAAAATGAAAAGTCGTCTGTGGCCGTTTGGCATTTGCCGACGACCAAACACATACAACGAATACACATACATTCATATAGTGAAAGTGAACCGTGCGCGAATAGACAGCGAATTTATTGCCCCCATTATCTAGGGTAAATGAGCAGTTAATCGCCCCAGTACCATACGCCAATCAGGTGGAAAACTCATGCAGGCATTAAGCTAGACCAGGGCAATGAATAACTCCTTATTCGAAATGCCATCCATCGGCGGGAATCAATCGATCAGTGGCCAAAGGCTATTTGAAACACGATGGCTAGTAGGATTTCCGTGAGGAACTGCAAGTAAGACGCAACAGTACAACCTTAAGTTGATTGACTTCGATACAAAGTATCTTTTTGAGCCGAATTCAATACATATTCAGAACTCGAATTCATATTAAAATGCACTCATGTGCTGCGCTATTTTAGCCACCATCTTCAATGCCGTAACCCCGTTTGAATCCAGTCAAAACGTGTGACTCTCTCCCTGCGCTGACTTCTGCCACTTGCTATCCGGCCAGGTGTCAAAAAATCCAGCTTTGTTGACAAATTTTTGAGGCGTATCATTGGCGTATTAATTTGTACGAATCGTTTGCATAATTTCCACATTAATATACTAATAATTCCCTGCCGACGGGGTCCGACCGTGCCCAGAAGGCACCGCTGGCTGCATATTAATTTCCATCATAAATTACCGAAAAAGAAAACCCAATAAAGAGTTGTCACAGAACCCAAAAGAATATACATATATTGAAAAAGTAAGAAGTCGACTGCCATTTATTATGTGGGTTACAAATTCTAGGACTGGTTCCCCTTCTACCAGAAGCCATGTGTGTGTGTGTCCGTGTGTGCCAGCATGTCTATAAAATATTAAAATTATATTTCATTTGCAATTGTCGCCAGCCAGCAGTTGGCGGAGCAAGAAGTCGTATTATTGCAAACGTTCGTTTCGCTCTTTTGGCGCCTTTGTTTGAAATATAATAAATGTCTGCCACGGAAGGCAGGCAGGCTTGCTGTGGCACCCCGCCCAGAGAACGGGTCCAAATTTATGCCACATACGAGAGTTTGTATGAATTGTGACCTGTCAGCGGCTAAGCGGGTCCGGCCAGAGATTTTTATGTGTGAATTTATATGTGAAACACTTTCTGATTGCCACCAAAAAATTGTTCGCGATTTGCAAATGACATTTAATAGACACTTTGGCCAGAGAGCTTGTGAATTAGATTGAAAATGTAATCAAATCGTTTGAGCGGCCACTTCTTTAGTTCGCTTTTATGGTCCTGATTTATGGGTGGGTGATTGTGGTTCGTTAAAGTTGTCGAGCATGCAAAGGACAACGGCTATGTTCCACGTGAGATCTGGCTAAGATGTCGTGTGATACAGCTACTCGTGGAATGAAATGTTGAGTGATTTTCGGTCTGATTACCATATATTGTTCGATTCTTCAGATAGTCGTCAAAACAAGGGCGTAAATCCCACTTTGTCAGGTCTACTCTTTGGTAAACCTTGTCACGCACTCAAAGGCTCCCCATAATTACCTAAAATAAGAGAGAAAAATAAGTTGAAAAATCCAAATTAAATATGAAACGTCCAACTGATTTGCATAATGTGCAAGAGAAAACAACGAAATGTCAAAACGAAATATGGAAATGACCAAAAGCCTCGCCCCAACACGACCGCCATATACATAATTAGTTTCTGACACCTCGAAAATATCCCCCGGGTCCGCATAGCAATGAGTACACGAGTATAAATAAATATTAGAGGTACATAATCGTATTATCGTTACGGCCGATGATGTATAGAAAATAAACATGTTTGGAGATGGCTGGCATGGGATGCGCGTTGCCTGGATTCGGTGTGGAGGAATGACAACTTAACATAAAATAACTATTAAATGCTGCAAAAGGGTTTTGCTGCTCAAGTTGTCCTCCGCGGCTGTCGGCTGCTTCTGCTGCTACTGATGCTGCTTCTTCTGCTGTGTCCTTATGACAACTCTGTCCGACTACTGCCACAAAAAGTGGCAGACAGGCAGGCATAAATCAATGTTTCTCGGCGAGCAGTTGACGTACTCGATTGTCGATGGTTGATGGTCGATGCTCGAATGATCGCTGGCTGGAACGAGCGTGCCATAAATTATTGGATATTTGACAGTAGAGCTCATGTAATGAGAGAGAGAGAGATCACCAACTGCTTAATTGATAAGTTTTTGTCTCCGTCCAGGACTGGTCTGTCCGTCTGTTCTGCTCTCCGGGACCTTATCACTGGTCGTGTGACTGCGTGATGTATTGTTAGCCGTGACCAAATCGTGTAATAAGCCGTCCCATAAAATTGCCAACTTCGCGGAGATAATGGCTGCGAACTAAACAACTGCTTGATGGTTTATCGCCCCTGTTAATCTGGCGACATTATGTCAAACAAGGACAGGCCATGGAGAGTGTGTTTGTGATATGGGCCCACGGACGCGTCCGCTCTGTGATCCGGCTCGAGGTCCAGAGGTCCCGGGCTCCAGAGCTCCACAGCCATCTCCTTCTCGCCAAAATGATCGATTGCGCGCAAACGCATTGACATATCGACATGAATCTTGCATTATTAAGCAACGCCAGGAATTTTAAATGAAGACCGAGACGAACATCCAGCTATCCACCTCGCAGCATCTGACATTGGCAACTGTTGCTGTTGCTGTTGCTGTCGCTGTCGCTGCCGTTTAGCTGCGATTGTTATCGTAATGATGCGTTCGAAGGAAAAGCAAAGGCGAAGGCAAACGCATTCCATACTCACCATCGCATCGCCGTTGCCATCGCCTTCGCCGTCGCCGTCACATTCACACGCCGTCCGCGAAAGGAAAGCCTGGACAGGAAGGGCTCGTGAGCCCTGGGACGACGAGCAATGCGAGAAAATTAATAATTTCGCATCGACACCCAATTGGCAGAGCCTTCTGTGCCGTCACAATGACAACCGGCTGATAATAAATTATATTTTATTTCTTTTCAATGCTAATGCAATGACGGGCCACAAATTACAGTCCTTATTCCTATTTGCGGATGTTCAGGTGTTCCCGCAGCCATTTTGGTTGTATTTAGAAGAGGAATCTGTGTACCCTCCCCATCTGGTAAACCTATGCTCAGAGATTTTTGAATACCGTGCAATGCATTTACACATTCTGAACGTGTAAATATGCTGGATAAACACACTCCAACTCCCTTGATTGATTGGCGCTTTACCCAATCCGAAATTGAAGTCATAATTGAAATGCAAATCGCAGTATTAGCTGGCCAGTTCGATTCGAAAATGCAAAATAATGATCCAGCGCCAATATTTGTCTCCGCAATTAATATATTCAAATATGTCGAGCTTCTATCTGCATTTCGTTTTATAATAAGTGCGTGCGTGACATTTGGTTAAAAATAATTCTGTATTTCCCTGTCAGTCAGTCTGTCCCGGCACGATTATATCAGCAGTACAATAAGTCCAATCAATCAAACTGTTAATTAAGTTACACGCAGTTGATTGTTTTTTTGTTTAACCAGGTATCGGTTACACAGGGTATATCTAATTTGAGGAGAGGTTTGTCACAGGGAGAGCAGGTGAATAATGTTGCCAAGATTTGTATACCCGATGTGCAGGTATCATATCAGTGTTCCATACTATTAGCTGTACAACCGAAAACGAGTTATTATCAAGCTGAGTGTCTCTATGGGTGTTCACCGATTCGATTTTTAATTTCTGTCAAATGGTTTCTCTGTCGTTTCAAAATACCTACTATATGAGAGCATGAATGCTTTACGTTGAACTATCTGCAATGAAATGAATTTCGAATTGTTATTACCAACAGATATAATTTGTTTTGCCAAATAATATTTCCCCGAGTCCATAAGTGGAACCACCGTTCACAGGGATTCCAAATGACATACGAATATCATATACTAATATGTACATATTCCTTGTATGTGCATTCGATACTTCAAATATTTATTTGCACGCATCGAACAAATCCAATTTAAGCTACAGACAATAGTAATCAATTATGCAATTGGCAATTCAGTGCAGCCCAATATCAGAGTGATCCGTCCCAACCAAATCAAACCTAGCCAAACTAAACCCCTTCCTAACCCAGTCAACTTTTTGGCCCGTCGGACTTTGCCAACTGTGTCAGCTGTCAATTGCATGGGACAGGCATCACATTTGCATGCTGGGCTCGCTCTGTGCAGCAAGGTGGCACGGACCAGATACCCCAGAATCATATAGAAGTTATATGGAAGCAAGGGTACTGAAAAATTAAGTAGCCCGGGAGATTTATGGGGTCCGGCAGCAGAGGACAACTGCAGGACTCGGACAGAGCCAATCCTAAGAAAGCCGAAGCGCCGCTTTCCAGCTGATTTTTTGTTGTGCTGTTCTTTGTTTCGGCCTTTTATTTGGTCCGACTTGGGTGCACTTTGCGATTTGTCAAAGAGCGCAATGTGGCCAAGAGAAATGTCTGGGCAAGTTTGCTGGCGGGCTGCAACTTGGCTGCCAAAGCCAGCTAAAGTTGCTTTGCTTAGAATTTATCTACTGTCAGCTGTCTGACCAGCCCTGGTCGCCCTGGCCGCCCTTCAGTCGCCTCGCCTCACCCGCCGGGAACATTAAAAAAGTTATGACAGTGTCCTTGTTGACTGCGTTACAATTCTTTTTCTGCTCTGCTACTACTGCTTCTTGGACAGGCTTGGCCATTGTTTGGCAGCAAATTCTTGGCCAGTTGTTTTCCCAGATTGTTGTTTATTTGTTTACGGCCAGCCAGGAGCAACTTTTGATGTCCTGGCAAAAGACTACCACTCTCCCACTCTCTCCAGCGCGGGTGTCTGGCTCTTACCCGTAATGTCAGAAGTTTTATGCATCCTTGGATGCTCGACTGGCATTCACTTGAGATTTATGGGTTGGAGCTTTCGCTCCCACCATTGCCTTGGTCAATGACAGCCATAAACATTTTATATGAAATGCCCTCTCAGCGCAGTGCTGCAACGCCCTCGGAGCTCATTAGCCACATGCAGGAGCAGGAGCAGGAGCAGGAGCGGGAGCAGAAACAGTAGCAGCAGCAGATGAGGCTGGGGATGAGCAGAGGCAGCAGCCAGTGACCCAGGCAGAACCAGTTGTGGAACGATGTGACATGATTGCGGACAGATTGCAATATAAACTCGAGCCAGCCACTGCATCTCCAACTGTAGCAGCAGCAGCACCACCACCACCACCAGCACCAGAAGCAGCAACTGGCACATAAAACACAGGTCCGCACAAGTTGTCAACCAGTTGGCAGCTGCACGGAAACATTTGCTTCCTTAAACAGTTGGCCAAACACAGTGTGCACTAGTCCAAGACCAAGACCGAGTACGAGCCCGAGTCCAAGAGCAAGACCACGAGCAAGTCCAATGCCAATGTCGATGGCTTAAATTATGGTCAATGGAATTTTTATAGATTTTCCAAAGGCCCAAAGAGCTAAGGAGCTAGCTGCGGCGGAGCTGCTGGACCGCACAAAAAGTGTGCAACAAAATTAAATGCATTTCATAATTTCTGCAGCAGCCTGGAGATGTCTGGGTCCGCGTCTGAGAGTCGATGCTCCTCGTAGGGGCAACCGTTCTGCTGGGGCTGCGGCTGGGGCTGGGGCCGCGGCTGCGGTCGCTTTTGGCTGCGGCAAGTGCAACATTGTCTGTCTGTTAACTTATTGACACCCATATTTGGGATTGAATCATTAAAGCCAGTTTAGCTGCGCCTCTCTGGCTCTCTGGCACCCTGGCCAGCGATCTATGTATGTATCTGCCCCATTACCGTCCCGCTGCGATCTGTCCGCAGCCCGTTTAGGCCTTGTTTATTTGGCTATTGTCTTGGCCGTTTTAGACAAATTTTATTGGTTTACGCACGCGTACTGACGTTGACAATGTGACCTTGTCAGCATTAGTGACAAGCGGCCAAAGCTGTTATCATATTTCTCTAGCGGAATTGGATTCAATCGGTTTTGGTTTGCTTCGTTTTTGGTATGGGAAAGAGACTAAATGGCTCAAAGAGAGAGGATATTTTGTGATGAGCGCCCGCTAAGCCTCTTTAGAGCGTCTATTAGTGTTGGTAAAGCGCCATTTCAGTGTTGCAAATGACCGCATAACTCTGCAGAGGAAATATTGATGGATCTGGAATATCTACAATTTATCAATGACATCTCAACCCATTTGAACCAAATTGAAGCAATTAATGCCACACTAACCATGGGAAACAAATCAAGTTCCAGTTGTGTTCATTTTGATTGCATACCCAGCATTATTACACCGCCCACAGGGGCACAGGTACAGCACAGCTATCAAAACGATCTAATGAGGCACTTAATTTGCCTGCCACATTGCCATGCTGCCGGGGTGGCATTGAGCGTAGGTAGTCCGACAATCACACCTATCTAATAACTTCATTAACCAATCAATCAACCCGGCAACACACGACTCCCGGCAGTACAATGAGTCATTCAGTCGAATCGGTGGCACACGTGAGTGGCCCCCAACAAAGAAGAGCCCCCAGAAAGCTGAAGAAGTTGTTGTTGTCGCAGTGTGGTTGCAAATGCAGCCGAAAGCACAGCATAACGGAGCTTAAAAGCCCCGCAAGCTTCCACGAATGCATGCAATGCTCGGCCCTGCTCGGTCACTTCCGGCTCGGCGGCACGAATGCACACGAACGCGAGCATATGTGGAGAAAAGCTCCTATGTGCGTGGGAGCCACGGAGAGATAGAGAGAGCGTCGGAGAGTGTGGGTTAGTTTCCCGGCCGCATGCACATAAGCTCATTTCCGCTCACTCTCCCACGCTCCCGACTGGTTGGGCAGGGGCTGTCAAAAAGATACCGGAAGTAGGAAATTCGGGTACAAAATGCATTTCGTGTGCGCCAACATTTCCGTTACGGACGCCGCTAACAGAGCCGCAACAGTACCGGAGCCGAGAGCCCTGATAGCCGGACACTGGAGCACCGTTTAGGCCGCGGCAACAGAGCAGGCAGGCAACAACAGATCACACACACACAAATACAGAGACATGTGCGTAGGCCATGTAACGGTTAAATGCACTCGTGTGTGAGCTTGGAACATGTTGGCCGTATGGTTCTTGTCACGGCTAAGCCCGTAATACGGTTTGACGGAAATGCATTTTGAAATCGCACAGAGATTTTCCCGCCCCCACTCGAAATAAATTGTATGAGCTGCTGCCGCTGCTGCTGCTGTTCTCTCTTTAAATTCGTCAAATTGCAAAGTGCAATAATAGCTAGAAGCATTTCAGGCACTGGTCTACCTTGACGAGCGTTCGAGGACGTTTAAAGAAACTTGTGTGCCAAATTGCATGCGAAGAATGAGGCGGCTGGTAGAACTCTATAAAAAAGGTTGTTAGGAGCGTGACCTGGAACGTGAAACGCTGTCGAATCGATAGAATAGTCAAATGTCTTTGAGCATAAAGTGTATTAAAAACATTTTTGATGTGTAAACAATTTTGTCTTATTTAATATTTCTAAATGAAGTGAATATATAGTCTGTCCTCATCCTTCTTTCTCTTGGTAAGCCCTCATTGTGGTGGTGGTCTTGCCAATGGAAGGGTAGTTGGTCCGCATTTTTTCCCAAGTCAAGGATTGGCATAGCCGCCAGCTGTTCCTAGATAAACCCTTCCAGTTCCCGCTCCAACCCGCCCCTTTGGCAGGGCGAATCCTTTAAGTAGTTTTGTGTAATTTGAATATAAATACTCATTTAATTAGCAACGCTGCTGAGAGACTGACAGGCAGACCTTTGATCTCTCCAGCAAATGTGTAAATATTTGACATTAATTACAAGTTGTATGCAGCCCCACATCGCTGCCCCTCACATTGTAGCCCTCGCCACCAGGCAGCTCAGACAGCTCAGGCAGCTTGTGGCGGCAATAACTGGAAAATTTATTTAATATTCACTTATGAAGCCTGCTGGGATGCTGAAGTTGCGACGGTGGCAAATTGCTTAAGCGCTTATTTGTCAACTACGACGTGGGCGGGTGGGCCGCATCCACAGGCCTATAAATTATATACATTATGTATATAGGCAGTGAGAACTCATTAATAGGAAGTATACGTATAAGTACGCCGACTCAGACGCAGCCGACTCTTAACCCATCACGGCATCAATTATTCAGGCGGCACGCGACGGCGACGGCGACAGACGAGAAATGGCCGCCAGCAAAATGGCGGCAATGTGGAGTCCGTACCGTTACTCACTTGGGAAATCATGTGCGTGCCTCTGTGTTTGTGTGTGTGTGTGTGTGTGTGAGGTTGGAGGATCAGAGCTTTTGGGGTGCGTGGTTGGTAAACAGCTTGAAAGCCCCAAAAGTTTACCCCCTGTCCATCGATGGAACTTCCAAAAATAAACAGTCAACTACTCGAAAGTGTGGATGTGGAGGCGGTTGCACTTGCAAAATGAGTACCCAAGTAATGGAAATGCTTTGTACACAGCCAAGGGGATTTCCCCGATGATACAGTCCACAAGTGGTAGTCATATTTACTCGTACATATTATATCTTAAACGAATTGCAACTTATTGCAATAATACATTGATTTGCATGAACAGAGCAACTGTCTCAGCTATAAGTAGTTTTAATTCAATTAATTATTTACCTTCGGACAGAGGACAGTGTTACAGTGCACTGCTACATATTTCTTCATTCAGTTCTAGGCATGTTTTGCTAATGATGAATAATGAGCGTTAACCAGCAGATAATTGCTCGCTTGTGTGAAATATAACACTGTAAATTAATCTACCGGGTGGGTAGAGACAAGCCATTGCACATGTCCGGCACTCAAGAAATATCTAATGAACTTCAATCCTACACTTTTGTTTTCTGTGAAATGGCCTTGGTCTAACCAAAAGCGAAACTAGCGAAATATTATCGTAACTATTTAGTTCTGAATATTTGTAGGCACTGTGCACTTCTTGGAAACGAGCAAACACTCATCTGGAGCTATATTTTATATATATTTTATCCATTCTAGACAGCCCTTTCTATGCACTGGAAGCCTAACCTCCGTTTACTTTTAGCCCCAACCTCAACGGCCACATCTAAGGAGGTCTGCATCTGCATCGCGGCCTGAAATTTACTCTGACCATTCGGCGTTTAACATGCACTAAATTCATCGCTGGCCACATCTTCAAATGAACCGGGCCAGGAGTCGCTGCCCCTTTCGCCCCATTAATTAACGCGCACTTTGCAAGCACTTTGGCTGGTAGATGCTGCGCGATGCTTATCTGGCGGATTAAACCTATATCATTTCATTATTATTCGGCGGCTAACGGTGGACGATGGGGCGCTCCCTTTGGTGGGTAACATTTCTAAATTAATTAGCAACCCGGCAATGGCGGTGGCGATGGCTGAGCCAAAGGCTTGGCTCCTCTCCGCTTCGGTTCGGTTGAGCAACAATTTTTGACAGCATCAGCCAAAAACAACAGCAGAAAATGCTGCAAAAAAAAAGAAAAAATAAAAAAGAAAAGCCAGTTAACATTTCGGTAGTCGGAGGCTCTCTCTTATCTTTGGGCCACACGATGCCGGGCGACGTCGACGACGACGACAATTTATTGACAAGACAATGGCGCTCAACGTATGTAATTAATCTCGACATAATCTGAGTAGATAATTTTTGCAGCTCGTTGTTTGCTGCCACCGCCAGCGATGTTGGTTGGGCTCTTGTTTTTGTTGCTGTTGCCTGTTTGTGCCTGTTGGCGGTCTATTTTGGTGTGTGTTTGTCTCCTCGTCGCCCGCTTTGGTCATGTTCTTTTATAGCCGCTCCTGTGCCGGGCCCTGTCAGCTTTATGAAGTGCACATGCATCCCATATAGAGGGCCAGGGACAACCAGCGATATTGTCCATTTACGGCCTTCCCCCACATTGCTGGCCTTTTTCAATTAAGTAAAATGCAACAAATGCAATCTGCAGAGAAATGCATTCCATAAAGTGGAGAGAATGCCTTTTTCCGCCAGCTTTTGTGGGCTGTTCGTCGAATCTTTTCTGGGCCTGGGCCTGGGCCTGGGCTTGGGCCTGGGCTCGGGTCGGACTTTGGCCTAGATTCGACCTGATGCCAAAAGTGCTCTAGTCATTAATTTTGTGCAAAACTCTACACTCGGGAGGAAACTGAGAGTATGTCCGACACGATGGTTCGGATGGAGAGGAATCATAAATAAACAGTACTGGTAACAAACAACTTGGCTTTATTCGAACGCCCCTATCCAGAAATAGTTTATATTTATGTTTATCTTATTACAGGTCATTTGCTTAGTCTGGAGCAGTCTCCGGACTACTCTTTTTTACACTTTATGGATTATGACTACGTGGGAAAGTTGAATTCATATCAAATATTTAGTATGAAATGCTGTAGTGCAGGCAGAAACAGCACCACACCCACTAGGTATCTGCCTCCCCCACTGCAACAATGAATTTACATTAATGATGAGGCAGCCCCAAATCCCGACCCTATCCCTCCACCCTAAAATACACCGCATACTCAGCCGAACTTTGGTGGAATCGCAAAGCAAATGAAACTATGCGGGCCCTCTTTTTGGTATTTTTTTGTTTCTTTTTTTCCTCTAGAGCTGCCTGTATGCAACTTTAATGCCAGGAATGGGTCTTCCATCTACATACGTACTAGCCTCCATCAGACACTGCCTGTCGTGCCTCCTTCCTACTGACTGCCGAGCGTCGTCTCCCTGGGTGGCCATTTGGTCGTTTGGCGTTGGCATATTTTATGGCCATGCATATTTCAGATAGCGAAAGTGAAATTATGAGCCGCTATTTTTGGCAAACTTTTGAGTGGATCTCTCGGTCGATGGCATGCCACACCACACCCCATGATGCAACAACCGCAGCAACAGCACTCAGCCACCTAATGTCAGTCGGCAGACGGTGCGGCCTTTTTGACAACTCATCAGAAAGTTGATTGCCATTTAAAAGCCGGGGTGAAAACGATATGAAAAGATGTTGGCTTGTAAAGTTGTTAAATTTAGTGGAAGTGGCACAGCGAAATGTCAACTGCCTCGACTAGTTTTCATAGCTTATGCTGCGGGGAGTGGCAGCATATCGGTGCTAATCTGATTTGATGTGACATCGAAAATACTGCAGGGATACCCGCCAGAGACGCTCTGTCTAGATAAACTTAAAATTCGTTCCTTATATTTGAGTATTCTATTGTTTCTGCCTAGAAATTCTCAGGTGCGAAAGACTAAACAGAATCTATTTAAAACTTTTACCAATCAACAATTTCTTACAAATAGTATAACAGTAAAAATTTTAGAAAAACACAAAGAATATGAAAAAAGTTACTTCTCCTTACCCCAGATGGGACTCGAACCCACAATCCCCGGCTTAGGAGGCCGATGCCTTATCCATTAGGCCACTGGGGCATATCGTATGTGCTGACAAAAATCCGACATGAGCTGCACGTGTGCTGCCGGAGAGCAGCACAAGAACCAACCACTAAACAATAGAACATTCTTTGGAGGAAAACAACTGGGTAAATAAAGGTATTTTTCAATGGAAAAACGAATCAAGTAAACAATATTGACTTCATTTCTGGGTTATATTTGTTCTTTTCGTTATTTAGAACATTCGCCATTCGTGTATAATCTAAAATATGTTTGCTATTAATATTTTTAACTTTTAATATCAAAGATATTGCTTTATATTTCATGTTCGATTTCACAGGTAAGAATGCTTGGATGAACGAATTTGCGACCCTTTAAAGAACATAAAGTAAATAATAAACAGCTGTGTAAATACGCATACAGACTGCTGTACATACACATATACACACTCATGCTTAGGTACATATACGATCTGCTTTGCTATCTACGCGCATGTTCCGCCCGTAGATTGTATTCGCAGTTAGCCACTTACTAAGACGTGCCCCAGTGGCCTAATGGATAAGGCATCGGCCTCCTAAGCCGGGGATTGTGGGTTCGAGTCCCATCTGGGGTAAGGAGATGTAGATTTTTTTTCATTTTCTATTTTTTAGTTTTTTTTTCGCTTGTTCAAAACATATATTTTTTTCATAAAAATATGATTGGAAATACTAGAAAGATTTGTTTAAACTTGAATAAGAAACACTAGAAAGGTAATTTCAAATAATAATGTTCTAGTACTAAAGGAATGTGACATAGTTTCCGCGCCTTTAGTTCGTATTAAAGAAGCAGGTTATTGGCCCATTTGTTATATGCAAATTGGCATTACATAAGCTGGACCATTGAAAGCAGCAACTGTCTGCTGCCTGTCTATGGGACTATTGATTTTTTTACTTGTGTTTTTTCGGTTAGTGTCTGTATAAACGGCGCATTTATTTATTACAACTACATTAAACCGAAAATGTCACGACATTAATTTCGCAAATGCGATTAATAAACGTCAGCATAATGTCATTGTTTGCAAATGCCCCAAGACTCAATGGTTGTTGTTGCTGTTGGTGTTGGTGTTGCTCTTTGGAGCAACCATTATGCACAAGCCATTGACCGCAAGTCAAGCAAAGTCAAGTCAAGTCTAGGACAGACAGCGAACATGATTTACACCCATCCATTGTCTCTACTTGTACACAAACATTATACTAGGAGTCCGGGCACTGTCCCGGCAAAGAAGGAGACCCGAATTGAAGCCGTGCAAGGTGTCCGAATTGTGCGTGCTACTTATAGCGCGACCCAGATCACCGGGTCGGTTCTCGGGTCTGGCCATCTGGAACATGGCACACTAATTAGAGACGGAATGGAAATTAAAAACTTGCAAATTGAAAAAGAGAGGCAGCAGCCGCAGTGTTTCGGTGCGGCATGGACCGACGGAGGGCGTGGCCCGGAGTGGCATGTGCCCCGAGGCAACTGCTGCGAAGAAAACCTTGAAATGTCGCTCACTCACACAGAAATGAAAAGCCAACGCAGCGAAAAAGTTTTCCAGGCCACAAATCGCTTTGGCAGTCGAGCGCATGCAAAAGCCAATCTTGATTACAATCAGTATCAGAGGTCCGTCCGACAGTCAATGGAGATGCTGGGTGGAACGAAGGTGGAGGCAGCAAGGCGGCGAGGCGACTCGGGAGGAGTCAGGAGGAGGGCTCTGCCCATCAGGCCGCATGTTTGCATGTTGCCAGGCGATAAAGATCAAATGAGAAATGAACGTCGCCGACGCAGCCTCCAATCTCCACTGGGGGGGCTGCTGATGACGGCCTAGTTGCATGCTGCGTGAATATTTGCCTTGGACCCGGTGCACGGTGACAAGATTTGTGTGCCACCAGCTGCAAACGAGAGCAGGGCAATTTCTGGCCAGCAATTAACACAACTCGTATGTCCGAACGATTCTCGAAATTCGCATTTATTAGCAAACTCCTGAGCAACACTATTCCAATCGAGAGCAAGAGCGTGCCATTCGATCTAGCCAAATGGGTTATGGGGGAGGATTTTCCAATTTAGAGTTGATTATCCCTCTGTTGTTTCCAAAGAATTCTCCCTTTCGATTTCCCCTGCAATACTCGTATCTCCACCAAATCGTTTTTCCATGATTACCTCAAAAATAATATTTTCCATCAAAACGAATTTTATTTTGGCTGAGCGCTTGCCAAACCAGTTCGATTCGATTCGATGCCAGTAGACGACGTGTTCGCTTGATGTACCTACAACTAATTGACAGCTTCCAGTTCTGGCCACCTCTTCCTCCTACAACTCCGTCGCTCCTTCGGCCGGCACTAACTTTTCGGAAAAGCCGTTAACAGAATTTCGTGATATGTCACGCGTCCGGCAATGAGCGTATACAAAAAAAAGTTGCAGCCAGAAACCGAAACCTGCCCACATCTTCAGGTCCACCTCAATTATCTGGTCGTCTGTGCGGTGGCAGGGAGGAGGGGAAAACTCAGCATAGACCGTAAATTATTTTGCTTGGCTGTGCAAATTAATTTCAACTAACTGACAGACTAGTCCGGTCCGGCCGTGCAGACTGGCAGAACACAGCATATTCGATTGGTTATGTATATTTTATGAGTGAGGCCCACACCCCACTCGCCCCACTCTCGATCCGCTCGGGGTCCCAGCTGCGGCTCCAAGCTCCGAGAGCTGTCTTGGAAAACACGTCACTTGCCCGCCAAATTTGGCTATCAATTTGGCCAACTCTTTCGTTGGCCAGCCAAGCCAGCCGTTCTCCTGCGGCAGTGACATTTTCGTTCGCCTGTCGCGTGCCTCAGACTCTCAGAGTTTCGGCCGCAGCCGCAATTAGCTATTGACCCACAAAAATTCATTGGGTATTGAATATGTATTTGGTAATGTGGGTTAACCGCTAAACCACGCCCAACACTCGCAGGGCAACAGTGCCGGAGTTGAACTATGACATGGTGGCCATGATGCAGATGGCATAAATCAAAGCACAGTTCATTGTAAGTCGTCTATGCCCCATAGACGACTATCAGGCAGGAAGATGCGCCAGGAAGAAGAAGTAGGTTTGGCTTTCACGCCGCTTCGAACGGGGCACACCTGAACTATTGAAACATCAGCGACTCAACGTCTCTGCTAACTGAATCGACTGCCGCAAAACAATGGAGACTCTCTACTATTCCCACATAGACAAAAGCACACACAAACACACTCACAGACGTAAGAAGCAAAAAAGAGCCGCGCAAATTAAAGTTAATCGAATGCCTTTGACCTTTTCACACACACACACAGGCACACACAGGGGCAAACTGGAGGGGGCATAGGACGGCTGCCCTTCTCCTGGCTGCTCCGACAAATGCATTGCACTGCATTCGATTTGCAATTTCAGATAAAACAGAGCCCAGAGCCAGCCCCAGAACGTTTGGCATTCGTCCAAAGTATAGATGGAAGTGGAGTACACCCTGTGATGTGTCTATTCTAGAAAAAGCGACGAGTGACCTCCAGTGTGGTGTGGCGGTAACGTGAATACTGGCGCCACTTTCCTGTGGTATGGCACTTGCCAAGGGTTGCCCTCGATAGATTGATCATTGATCGATGGTGGTAGTTCCATATACCGCAATCTCTACAAGGTGGTCAGAGTATCTCCCATTCGCATCATACCCTAGCCTCATACCCTGCCCTGAGAATATTCCCGCCTGGAAATGTTATGTGAACTGAAAATTAACCTTAATTAAATTTGTCATATCTGAGTTGCATAATCAGACAAAGGCTGTGTCCTGCCCGGACCGCAATCTGTGTGTGGGCCAGCGATTGCGGTTGCAGTAAGGGGCGGCGGCGACTACAACTGCCGCTAATGTCACCGACAACATGCCAACAAAAAAGTGTTCAAGCCCACAAACAAAAAAATCAAAGAAAAAAGACAAGATCTATGTTCAAGCACAGACGATTAGAATCGTTTTAGCCGACTAAAACACACCTAATTGCTGGACACGCCGTCATCCGTCCGTCGGCTAATTGAAATCTCGCCCCCCCTCGCCAGCGACGTTTCTCATTCTTTTACCAGATTCTTTTTTTCAAGGTCCACTTTGACTAATTTGTGTGTGTGCGCACAAACCGCCTTTCTAGATTGCTTTATTTTTATTATTTCTGTCGCTGTACAAAATAATTTCAGTTTTATTTACCTGTCTTTGGGGTGTGGCCAGCCACGTTTCGCTCTGGGCCCCCGTTCAGAGAGTCTACCTGGCAAGCGACCTGCATTATCTGAACATGCAACGTGCGAATTTAGCGGCGGATAATAAATACTGGCAGTCGCATTCTACCATTTTTATGGGAATCAAATGGCTTGTTTAATTTGAATTGACTTTTTGAACTTGGAGCCTGCACGTGCCGCTCCTGAGGGATGTCAAACCCAAGAAGCAAATCTTGAATGTCGTTCCAGTCCAGTTTTTCCACAGAAATTTCCCTAATGATTTGATAGCGAGTGTCGGAACTGTTTCCATTGAAACCTGATATAGATGTGCGATTATTGGAATTAATGGATTACCGGACAGGTACAAACAATCAATAATACCATTGATTGCGAATCTAATGAGACATGAAAAGATTAGTAAGGTTTATACCTTTATTACCAAACATTCTACAAAATTCGAGTGTTTTTGTAGGCAATATTTCTTTTGCCCGATATTCAAAATGAGTATAGGGATATATCAGACTTGTGGTGAAAGTGGACGTGTGTAACGTCCAGAAGGAAGCGTTTCCGACCCCATAAAGTATACATATATATTCTTGATCAGCATCAATAGCCAAGTCGATTGAGCCATGTGTGTCTGTCCGTGTGTCGGACCCTATCAGCGCCTAGTGCTCAAAGACTACCTATAAGAGCTAGAGCAACGAAATTTTATATCCGGACTTCTGTGATATGTCACTGTTACAAGTATACGCCCGACGACATGTTCAGACACGTTTTCTGTCTCTCTCGCTTACACTCTGTGTCGTGTCGTTCAATATTAGCGCTGTCTGGTGGAGGAGAGCCATACTGACTATGAATCGGGTATAAATGTAGAGTTGCGGTCGCCGCAGCAACTCACAACATTCCCCCTCGTTTCCTTTAAAGCATTCCGAAAGTACCCAAAAAGAAACCGAAACAATATTGAAAAACAGTATCGTAGATAAAAACGTTTCAGAAAGTTTGCAGTGTAGGCTGCCAGGCAATTGATAGTTTTACCATAAGCTGTCGCTGACTCGCTTTCAGAACTACAGCATGACACCCAAAAAAAATACAAATAGAAGAAGGGCCAAGCCCAGCCTCTGGCCCTGGCCCTCGCCACCGCAGAAAGGCAAACAAATGCAATCAGTGGAAAAGCTTCCTCCAGATCTCTCGTGGACAGTGGAGACAGTGGATACAGTGGAGGGAAAACAAGTTGCAGTTGGGAGGAAAAAGTGGGCCAGGTCTGGGGCAGGGGGTAGGGTGCCAAAGTTTGTGGCATAAACTTTTAATGAGTTCTTTTTATTTGCGATTTGCATGGCCACGCCCACCATTTGTCACACAAATGAAATCTGCTGGAGCGAAATTGCATTAAGTTGCCTCTGCTGCTCGTTTCCAAAAGAACCCCGCCCACTCCGATGACATTGCCTACTTTGGAGGCAAAGTTTCGGTCAAAGAGCCGCATCTCAGCCACATTCCCAGCTCAATGATGGGAGAAAAAACAAAAATTACGAAATAAAATAAATAAATATGCCTGAGCGCAAAACTTTTAAATTGAAAATGCGCTTTGAATATTTCAGCATTTTGCATTTTCGCATTTCTCGATCCTGCCGCTTGCTTTGTCTCCTGTCTCCTGCCCCGACGCCATCTTGTGCGGCATTGCACTTGCTAACTGTACTTGTGCTCATCTTTGTCTCCATCTCCATCTCCATCTGCGCTTCCTGCCTCCTTCCCCTCCCTTGTACTAGCCTTCACACTGTCGACGTCTGCGAAAGGCGAAAATAATTTGAAATTTTAATTAAAAGTATTTGGGCAAAAGTTGCTGGTAAAACTGCCAGCGGCTCTGCATTTCTATCACCAGACAAATACGGCAAAATCAAAAACACAGAAAAAGAATCAACGAAATCGGAAGCGAAATTGGCAAGCCAGAAAGAGACAGCAGCAGAGTGGGTGGGAGAGGGATGGAGAGAGAGAGAGAGAGAGAGAGAGACGCGAGAAACTATTTCCGGGCCTGCTTTTAGCCTTTCACTCGATGGCATTTCAGCTTAAATTTTAATATTGCCGCCAGAGGCAGAAATTGTGCACTTGAACATGCAGCGTGGATCTATGGATAGGACGAGGGACAAGGCTTTTGGGGGATGTTGCAATTGTTGCCAACGCGACAAGTGTCCCCTCTCTTAATGTCTCTACTCATTTCAAAATGGGCCGTTTATGCGGCGGGAAATATTATGATGTCCGATCTTGATGATTTTCACTTTTTATCTAGAGGATAGACATTAAATAACTTGAGTTATGGTTTCCCCTTCTGCCAGATCGTAGACCTAGTGCATGAGCCCCCATTACGCATAAATTCTACCGCCTTTATTGCGTATCTCTGCGTATGTGATGCAAAATTACAACATCCTGCTGTGGGTGGGGTCTTTAGTTTTTTCTCCCGCTGTAATTAAAGCTTTGGAGCTAGAGCCAAGGGGAAGGAAACTTATAGGTGTCCAGAAGAGGAGAAGAACGGAAGGGAGACACTGTCTGCCGGGCGGGCTGCTGGCCGGGCTCGTCGTATGGAGTGCAACGACGAAAGAAAGAAACTTTATTAATAAAAGTTTTTCCTTTGGTATTTTGCCCAAGTATTATTAAAAACTTTCATACACGCAGCGCTGCCAGCTCGCACACACATACATATACACATAAACATACCCGTAGACGTGCAGATCCATACACGCACACACACGGATATGCGAAGACCCACACATGCAGACGCCAACATATGTCGACGTCTGTTGAAACATTCGAGCGTTAAATTGTGAGGCCCTTTTTATGCATGTGACAATATTTGTTACTCTTGTTTCTCTTTTAATACCCTTGCAAAAGGTATACTGAGCTCAAGCAGATATTTGAGACGCAGGTCGACTTCAGTTTATCCTTTGCCATGAGTGTGCCTGATAGTCCCTCCATTCTAAAGCCTTCTGGTTATGGCTTTTCACAGATATACGGGACATACTCGAAGGATCAATCGGTCTTGTAAGCGAAATCCAACAAAAAGTCACTTATTAATTTTTTGATAAATTAATTCTGCAAGGGTATCTGAGGCATCGCCTTCCCAAGATGCAGGTTTTTCTTCTTCTTTAGCTGCTTTCTGTTTTGCTTTTATTAATTTTCGTTGTCATGGCAGACAGTCTTCAAAGTTGTGATGGTGGGTGTCGAATCAGGACCTAATTTGGCGTTGTTTTGAAGGCTTCACACGTCAATTTGTTGACGCCAGAGGGAGACAAATTTAAAAGCTCTGCCACTTTTTAGGCCAAAAATTTCGAATTTAAACTTTTCAATGGTTTTTTAATATATTTGTTTGAATATATAGTATGCATCTTGCCCTTAACATATTTCTTTAATGCCTTTGTGGTTGTGTCCCCCCAAAAACAAAGTTCACTTTGGGGTCTCAACAAAAATCCCGTAAACATCAAGCTCTAAGCCTCATCTCAGAACAAGCTGAGTGTATAGCTTTTGCAGTTCTAGTCGTATTTCAGCTCTCAAACTATTTGCACATTGAGTGCATGCTTATTAGCATCGGAAAGAGAATATCTAATGAAGTGCGTCCCGTCCATTAACTGCAGAACGCACTGGGGGCCTTCCCTCTGGGGTTAGTTCCATTAGAGAGGAGGCTGGCTGCCTCTGCCAATTGCCATCTGTCTCGCTGGCGTTTTAGTTTCACTTGTTTTTTTACGGCACTCACTTAGCTAGACAAACTAAACAACTAATTAAAGTAAACCAAAGGCATTTACACAGAAAATTCGTTGACCAGTTGGGCGGAAGCAATAGCTAAGCGCACACACACACATTCCCATGCAGACATTCAGATGCGGATACGACTGCAGATGCAGATATGTATGTATGGACACATTGGCAGATCCTGCCCCAGCTGCTGGTGCTGCTTGACACCGACACACCACACACACTCGCCCCACACTCACCCTGTGCAACATGAATATGCAAATATGAGCCTGTCATCCAGCTCATTTCCATTCTCGTTTACGCTCCTGCCATTTACTTCAATTGGGTGCGTTGTTCATTAATTTGCTGGCTGTCGTAGATGGGAGATGGAGCCTGGATGCTGGATGCTGGGGCGATGGGAATGCTATCACAGCTGCTGGCCCGACATCGATATGGCAAACGGTTGACTTTGTTGGCTCTTAATTGATTGCAGCCATTTAGGCAGAGCTCTCTCTTACCATTCACATTCGTGTGAATCTTTGCACTTGGCTTTGAATTAATTAGTGAGGAGACACTCACCCAGTCCCAGTCTCAGTGCCGCTGTTAGCCATCAGATGCTGACGTGAGGCACAGAAATGCCTTCGAGAGTCAAGGAAAGACGAGCCCCACATCAGGAATCTTCAGTCTCACATCAGAAATACAACCGTAAACGAGAACAAGAACTGAGCAGAACATTGTTCCTACAAGCTCTCTTTATCAAAAGTGAATTTTGTTTCCATCACATATTTTTTAGAATAATCTACCGATCCATTTCTCTTAATCTTTGCTTTCCGCCGAGAAGGTTCAAAATACTTTACAACCTATCGGAATTTTGACTTAATATATGTACATACATAGGTACATCAACAATTTCATAAGAATCGGTCGAGCGGTTTGGGAGAAGGATGAGTTCATTGTATATACATTTTATAGAATTCTCGTTATCTAACGATTTCAACACTAATAAAACCATGTGATGAGTGTGTTTTAACATTATAATTGATCAAATAAATGTTATACTGACAAAAGTAAATTCCCTCTGAAACAGCAGGCACAGATTCACTGTCCGCCCGGGCACCCGGTTGCCCTACCAATTAAATGGTGATATTTTATTAAAAGAGACACATTGCCTTTACCATTTCCCATTTACCAATTTCCATTGCCATGGCAAATAGATGCTGCGATTTTCGCTCATTTTGCGGTGCAACTGAGCGTATACGCAACACGGGGTAGACCGGTGCTTGCCACCATGGGCAGGTGTTTCGAGCGCCGCCGTTGGTTGCCATAACGCTGACGCTGACGTGGCAGTGGTCTCACACCTTCATAAATCCAAACCCAAACCCAATCCTGAGACCGAGACGGAGACCGAGTCCTGGCGGCGCCTGCACTCCAAACAGCCGTTGGAGGGTTGCAGACATCGCTGCTATTTATTCCGGATTTGTCTACCTTGCCCCTTTTTTTATTTATGTTTGGCAGACGCCAATTTTCATGGCGGTCTCTCCGACCCCACAACGGATATGCAGCTCAGCAGTGTCTGCCTCCGCTGGTCCTGCTGGTCGCGTCTTCTTTTGCGTCGGATCTGGTGGAGAGTCCACATCCCTGCGATTTCTGCTGCGGCCATGCGGAAAATAAAAGAAAGCCAAGCCCGACCCCAATCCCAAACCCCAAACTGTCGTCGTTGCCGTGTGCGGGCTCACCTTTGATTGTCTTAGAGCCGCTTGGCAATGCTGGTCAGACCTTTGGTTGCCGAGTAATGAAATCTGCCCCAAAGCTGGGGTAAACACGTAGGGGAGGGATGGATGGATGGATTGCCGGGGAGCCTTTTCCTTTGTTTGCTATCTGTACAAAACATTTTTGCTGTAAATATTTTAACTGGAAAATGCTTCTGCGTCTGCTTATCCTGGCTCTGGCTTTGTTCTGGCTTTTTCTTGTGGGCACATTGGAAGCGTTTCGAAATTGTTGCCGTTCAAAGTGCACTGCCACTTCTGCCGCTGCTCCGACTTATCTGTCTTCTGTCTGTCATTTGTCTAAACACTTTAAGGAAACTATTGCTGGCCAAGGCTTTTGATTAAAAAACTTTTGGCCAGCCAACAGCAAACAAATTCAATAAGCGCCGCTCCGAAAATCAATACACAAAATCGCCCACAGATGCCAGACTTACTAATCTAAGCCACAAAACACAGCCGCAGAATGGTGCGGCAATGGAGATGGAGATGCGACTCCAATGGAGTCGGTGTCGGAGTCGGGGATTGTAGTGGGGGGAGGCACATAAATTCAAGATGTGGCCATAAGATTTATGACGATTGCGAACATGAACGTGGAATTTTTGGCGTCCCCGCCAGGAAGAGAGAGAGAAAGAGCAAAGCGGCGTGGCGCGGTGGCAACATTTGGGAGCCTCTGGCCTTTGAGCTTTGCTGTGGCTAGGACTGTGGCTGGGGTGAAGAGGGGCCTTAAGATGGCCGGCAATTTACAGTAGGCATATAAAATACACATAAAAATTGAAACTGCTCTTCGGGCATCTCCAAGTCAGCAGACATGGCCGTCCGGCCGGCCGAGAGGGCGTATACTTTACGCATTTTAAGTTTCAATTCCACAGTCGAATTTATGGCCAAGGATGCGAATGTGGCGGCCGCTGCTGCTGTGGATGCGGATGCGCCATGGCTATTTTATGGCCACTTCCGCTGACCAAAAGTCTAAGTGATTTCTGGCATAAAAGCATTACCTCCAGTCAGATAGAAACTTGCAGAAAGAGGGTGGCGGCAGAATATATATATCTTGGGAAATTCTTGAGCTAATGAAGAACTCAATGATGAAGCTCGCGACGGAGAGCAAATGCTTAAATCAAATTTTTCACTCCCTTATTTATCGGATTCTTAATGAAATCCGGGAAATATTTTTCCACGCCATTTCCATGGCCAGCAATCAATTGTCAACGTCATCGCGAGTCTCTCCTCGGCCGTGGACGTGGACGTGCCGCGTCGAGACGGAGGACCGACGACCTCCATAATCCGGCTTATTATGCAAAGTAAATGCCACCGACTCTGTGTCCCTTTGCCTGCCCCTGATAATCTTTGGCGATATTTCATTGTCGTCGTCGCCGAGCCTTGTAAATGCGTTAACAGCCCTACGATTCGTCTCCGTCTCCTTCTGCGTCTGCGTCCTTCTGCGAGTCCCCAATTCTGAAATACTTCCGCTTCCGTTTACCGCTTATGCACTTCCTCTGCTCATTTGTCGCCAGTTTGTTTCTCATATCTCGCGGCCGTATCCTTGGACTTTTTTACGGAGATTCTACGCTGTTGCCGACATATTTTCATCACATGCAAATTTCCATTTCGCAATTGTCCCGCAGCAGCGTAATTTTACCAATTTCCATAAACTGTTTTCAGTTTCAGTTCCAGCCTCAGCTTTCTGTGTTATCCCATTTCCTCGCTCATATCATGTGTTGATGTGTTTTCCCTCTCGCTTTGATGGTCCGCCATCCCCGTTTCGGGGAAGGGACAAGCAGGATTTGCATTTGCGGCAGCAGTTTCCCCTTTTCTGCCTCATTTCCATACTAAATGGTTTTTCTCGAAATTGATGAAGTATCAAATTATACGCCCAGCTCTGAAATGATTCCGATTCCCATTCAGATTCTTCGTCGCATTTCGGACACGTTTCATTCTATTTGGGTCTCAGCTGTGAGCCATTACTTAGCTCTAGGAGTGATATGATATTTCCTTAAATATTCCTATTACAGCTATTTCTTTTTGCCATAACAAATTCATTTTCAAAGTCCATTCGGGGGCCTGCTTATGGCTTTCTCTGATATGTTTTTTCCTGAAAAGCAATTGATAAATTAAAATATGTTTACCATAATTTTATAGATCGAATCTAGAATCGAATATTGAAAACAACTAATGCTGCCAGTAATAAATAGCCATACACTATGTGATTATTTCTTCTTAAACTGGTACAAAATATTTCCAAAATGTAACTTAAATCTGATTTTCCATGTCCCATTTTCTAATTTAGAAAGTAAGCACAAATCTGATGATACAACCCCTTGATGATCATCCTTTAAAGATGCGATTGCATATTAAGCAGCTTCCCCACTTCCTGCCCCATTCTGCTTCTCAGGAGATTTCAGGTTTAGTCATTTTTGGCCCGGCATTGGAATGACTTCATTTAGAGCTCTCCGACCGCCTTACCATGCAAATTCGCAACTGATTTTGCGTTGAAATCACATTGTCATGAAGGGAAGGAAAACCGGCGACGTATGGAAAATGCAAAAGCGATTTAAAAACTCTAAAATTAAGCCATCATAAGGTTTTACAGCCGGCCATCAAGCTGGAGTACAAGGTGGTAGAACCCACAGCGAAGCTCCACACAACAAAAAAAGAAAGGCAGAAATGAAAGGAGTCGAAACGAAATAAGTGCAGTGCAATGTCATTAAGGTAGACAAGCAGACAATGAGGAGGAGCATCAGGGACCAGGACGTTGGGAACGCTGGGCTATGACCAACATAAAATCACAACACCGAGCAGATAGGAGAGACAGTCGAATGTGTGGATGGGCGGGCGCCCTCGTCCTGGCCGCTTATCGGACCACGTTTGTGTGTGTCCTTCCACAGGGTCCTCCTCATCCTTCTGCTCTCTCTGTGTGTGCGTTACGTATACGTGTACGCTGTAATCTGTGCTTATAAAATGGCAAATGGCAGGGCTGCAGAGGGTTTTTAATTGTCTGTGCCGGATGGGCAGCCTTAAATGCTTCAGGCAGGAGAGCTCTTTCCTCACACAGGGAATGGCCAACGACTTTGTGGAACTTTGGCAGGGCCCAGAAGAAAAAAATTGGGAGACAAAATACTCGTAGGGTTGGGCTCTTGGTTTTTTAATTAAAGCCCTCTCGTAATATTATGTTAATGTGTGGGCGGGCGGCTGCCTTTGTGGCACTGATTACGCATCTGCCAGAGAACCTGTCAACTCTTTGGCAAAACCAATTTCTGGGCGAGATTGAAGTGCCAGCTAGAAAGTTATAAAAAGTAATTGGCTGGCAGTCATTCCACCTGGTTTGGCCGTTCCTTCTCGTCCGAATGCAAATTGAGTGCGCTATCAGCAACTGTCCCTGTCCTGTCCACCAGTCCTCCTGCCTCTGACCTGGCCAAATGCTGTGGCTGTCCCCGTCCCTGTCCCCGTCCCCAACACAACTATCACAACAGTGGGAGTAACGGCACTAACGTTGCTCACCTGTTTTGGCCCTACCAGGCTGTAGTGTGCCCTTTTTCGGGCGCTATCGCTCTCTCTCTCTCTCTCTCTCTCTCTGATGTCGGCAGATTTAGCGCACGTAGCACGATTTAATAATGCCGCCAATTGTCATATTTGTGCAACGAAAATGGCTCGCCATGCAACGGATCTGGCCGCAGTTCGTGTAGATCTGCCACAAATTGTTGCAATTACATTTGGGCAGCATATACAGCGGGTCTTCACAATTAAAAGTTACGTGCAGCGCCGCTGGTAATGCCGTTCAGGAGGGCTATAAAGATGTGGTTTCCTGATAGCTAGCGAAGAGTCTGAAGTCCTAGGTGAACAATTGTGGCGTTATAGTTATTTGTTCTTCAGCAATCAAAACACTGGATCGCATTTTTGTCGACTTCAATTATAAAGGGAAACTCAGATGTTTTTAAATAATTTGAATGTGATTTTTAAGTTTATATAAAATTTTAAAGGTGTTATGGTTATTCAAAAGATAGTAAAATATATACAGAAAAATAGATTCGAGTTATCTGAAATTTTGGAACCTAACCTGGAATGGAAAACCCGTAATATTATCATTGCCTGATTTAATTTGGATTTACTATCATATTTTAGCTCGTTATTATAATACCATCGTATTATAACTACAAAGATATAAGATCAAACTCTGCTATCGATCTATTTACAACCAATTGAAGTTTCGGTTACATTTCAACCATCCTATATGCATCGCACAGTCTACGCCCATTTGCAAGAACCACTCCCTGGACAGCTAGTCTGTAAGTCAGTCATCCAACACTCGACGATTCAATGCGTTTTTATTGGCAATTTTCATCCACGTCGTTCTCCTCCGTGGACGCCCGCCCGCCATCCTGCCAGCCAACCAGCCAGCCAGCCAGCCAGCCCGTCTGTCATATCAATTGTCATTTTTAATTGCTGGCAGTTGTCATAACTCGGTTGTTAATTTTACAACTGTTTGGATCTGTCCGTGGAGTCGTTTGATAGCGCCCACGACACATTTTGTGTTGCATTTTCAATGTTTTTTATTTTTCGTTTTTTATTTATGGTTATATAACAGAAAATTGGCATGGATGGGGCTGGGACTGTGGCAACCATATTCGATGACGGGACCAGCTCCTAGCTGCTTAATATGCAACTTGCAGCCATATTGAATCATCTGAGAGGCCGGCCGCCCGGGGTTTCTGTCATTAATGAGTTTGCAGCTCGAGCTGGAGCTGGAGCTGGGGCTGGGGCTGGGCCTGTGGCTAGAGATGGGAATCCAGATGAAGTCGGAGCTGGTCATGCTGATAAGGTTGAGTCACAGTCACGTAGATATGATTTGAAAGAAATCATACATTAAATCGTTTGACTGGACGGCACGTTTAATTGCGGCCGATAAGGTGTTCCATGGAATCCTCTTCGCCACTGCGACAGCGACTGGGGCCAGAACAAGAGCAAGAGCAAGACCGAGACCCCTCCCTAAGCCGCAATTAGTCAAACGAATTTGTAGCGCCCGGCTGAGGAATTAATCAGAATTGGGACCCATAGTCATCGCAGTCGTCGACGCACTTAAAATGCAAAATGCGTGCGCTAAATTACGGCGAATTCTGAGCCACAAAAGCCTAGACATTTTTCAGCATGTAAAGAGGGCCGCTCTCCTTTGCGGCCGCCAGTTCTTCAGTTCAAGCCAGACCCAGTCGCCAGAGTCGGCTGTGTCGTTGTCCAAGTAAAAGTTCCAGAGCTGATGATGACTCGCTTTGGCATCGTGCTCGTTGGCGCGTCTACATTTGAATACTAATTGCATTTTGCCTGCTTTATAGACCCGCCAATCTCCAGCGGCTCTTCCCCTCGTTGCGGCTTGCGGTAAAAATGATAAACAACAAAGCGCGTCATTTTGACATTTGTCTGTTTTATGCGCCCACGTCTGCCACCACGTTGCCGCATTGCCACGGACCGAAGACGAAGACGGGCGACAGCCCTAGCTAGAGACTCCCACGATTGTGCCTCAGCCTCAGCCTCAAGCTCCAGCTACGGCCTATGCTCGGGCTGTGTTGCTGCTGCTCCTTGGTAATCGCAAATGGATATGCGGCTTAGATAATGATCGGCCAAGCAGAGCCCCGTCTCGGGTCTTGGCGGTTGGCTTCTTTTGAACCTAAATGGGGCCTGTTGCCATTGGCCGTCTGCGGTTGCCATGTGCCGGCCAAAATGTTGCTGCTTGTGCCATTTTGAGGCTCTGTTTTTGCCTTTTCAACTCTGCTTAAGTGTCAGATTAGTTAGCTTTTCCCTTGGCTAATCCTCAAAGCTATGGCCATGAGCACGAGTTGGCTGCCATAACCATTTGCTCATAATTAAAATCTGTAATTATCATCTGTGCAACCGGACACTTTCCCTCTCTTGAACTTTGCTGCCTCATAATGTTGGCTAATTGATGTGCCACGAGCAGCAATGAAAGTCCGCGGGACCCGATTTGATATTGCTTTTGTGATTCTGAATGCTAGAGAAAGGGGAGAACGTTCTTTGAAGCACTGTATATGTTAAACACTCAAACGATTTATTTGGATGGCATTCTTCATAGTGGCATCTGTCTGTCCGCCCGATGGCACGTATCTAAAAATTGTTTTGGCTGTGGAGGAGGATCAGGAGCAGGGGCCCAATGAATAATTACCAGCGCACAACATTGAAGCGCGGCACTTGTAATTCATTAAACAACAGCGAACATCTACAGGAGGCGGCATCGTCGAGAGCTGCAAAAATGTCTGGTAATTATCACTAAGACGCGCCGCCGCTGATTAAGTATGCGACGCCGGCAGTGGCAGCGGCAGCGACACTGGTAGTGGTAGAGGTAGAGGCAGTCGTCGGGTCTGGTCTTAAGTTGGGGAAGGGATCCTGGGGGAAGACAGCTCCTCGAATTCTGACAGTTTTCGTACGGCTGACATGACAAGCTGCCAACCGCTGAAGACGCTAAAAACTCGCCCGAACGCAGGTCCGAGTCCATGTCAGAGTCCAGAGTCCGAATCTGATTGAGTGAGCCGCCGGCTCCACTAGGCTGCAACTGCAGCAGCAACAGCAACAGCAGCTTGAGGCTGAGTGACGATGGAACATCGAAGGATGAGAGCTGCTCCATGTAGCCAAGTGCCGACTGGACGACTGGCGAGTGGCGACTCTGGTCTGCTGACATTTGACTGGGAATCAGTGGACAGGGCCTGTTGCAGACACCGAGTGTTGCATATAAATGAGGCGTGCCCAATGTTGACAATGAATATTAACCTTGAGTAGTGCAGTTTCAGCCGGTTTTCTCGCTCTTGTCAAGGTCAGGCAATCCAGAAAAAGCTCCAAGGGAAGATGTAGATGGTGTGATGAGATGGCCCCCGATAATTGGTATGGACATCAGCGGGAAGTGACCTAATGGATTCGTCATGTCATTGGCTTTTCAACCGATCGAATATGTATTGTTTGGGTTTCTGAGGTTGATTTGGTTAAAAAGTGTATGTCCAGGACAGTTCTTGCTGGTTCTAGAAGCATAGATCCCATATATGTATGTATGTCCCGTCTGCACGTGTTATCGATGGACTCACATGCAAAGTTCCCATTTAGCTGCCGTTACCTTTTGGCCAAAAGTGGAATTGGAGGCTGTTTTTTGTTGCACCACGACATTAAACAACGCCAGTCAGTCGCAGAGGAGATCGCATTAACAGTCGCCAGTTAGCATGGAGTGCCGAATGCCATGGAGAACCGAATTCGGGCTGCTAACCCAGTTTTAATAATCACGAAATGGAAGTTATTTTACGGTAATTACCTATTGCATTTTGCCAGATTTTTAAATTTTTTTCTCCTGTTGTTTTTGTTGTAGTTTTTGTCTTTGGTGAACAGTAAACACGAAAGGCTTGGAGGTGTCTCTGGCTCTGTCTCTGCCTCTACCTCTGTCTCTGGTTCTGCCTCTGATTGTGTCTATAACGAGGCACTTGGAATGGGATTGGGGATTGGGGAATGGGACTGGGACTGGGCTTGGGAGCGCACTTAGCTCTGACATATCAAATGGCACAAATCTCTAATTCAAATGAAATTTATTAATTTTTGAGAGCAGGTAATGGTGTGAGTTAGTCGGTATTTGGTTAGGTTTTCACTTTGCGGCCAAACTTTTCGCCATCATCGAGGGTCTCCGGCAGTGGCATTCCCCGCGTCTCCGGCAAGAAGATCGTTCCCAGCACGGCCAGTATGGAGGCGATTCCAAAAATTAGGGGCGTGATCCAAGCCCCATACCAAGACAACTCGTTGATCAGGGGGGCAACGAGACCTCCAATGCGGCCCACCATTGAGCAGAGCCCCATGCCGTTTGACCGCACCACGGTGGGGAATAGCTCGGCCCCGTATAGGTAAACGTTTGGGAAGGTAATGGATGCCCCGAAGAGACCCACAGTGGCACATATCACCTGGTATAACTGTTTGGACTTGTATAGGAAGACCAGCAGCAGCAGGCCGATGGCACTCAGCCCATTGGAGAGCATCAAGGTCAGCTTGCGTCCCAGGTACTTGGTCAGAACCACGCAAAGCAGCGTTCCGGGAATGCCCAGGAGGGCGGCGATCAATACGTTGAGAAAGATGTCGCCGCCCAGCTTGGCTATGTACTGGGCAACGCCGTAGTAGACCATGCACACCACCAGCCAGTTGTTGGCCATCAAGATGGTCTTCAGCCGTAGGTACGGGGTCCTGAAGAGGTCCAGCACGTTACCTTTCTTCGTTGGCTGCTTGCTGGCCATCGCCTGGTAAGCAGCCTCTATTTCCGACTTGATAGTCTCTGTCGGGGCTCGGTTGTGCCTGGCAATCCGCTCCAGAACCTTGACACTCTTGTCGACGCGACCTGTGGTCAAGAGCCAGCGCGGCGACTCTGGCACGAGACAGATGTAGATCACAAAGATGGCCGAGAATATTGTCACACTGAACTGCAACCAGCGCCAGGTCCGGATATAGTAGGCGAACAGTGCCAGCGAGGCGTGCCCTATGTTGAATGGGATCTGATAGAGGATGCCGATTAGTTCCCGCTTCTTCGGTCCGATGATCTCCATTATCAGCACAAAGCTAAAAAAAACAGTACGTTCAGTGGACAAATGGCCAACGGAAAGGAGAAAGAACCCACCTGACGGTCATGGTGCCGCCGGTGGCGACGGCAACGAGAAACCGGAACACGCAGTAGAACCAGAAGTACGGCGAAACGCAGACAATCAATCCCGTGACCAGCTGCATGAAACAGCAGAGCAAGAAGGCCGGCCGCCTGCCCCATCTGCGTACGAGATATATATTATCGATCGCCGATACCCTGTTACTGATGCTCACCCATCCGCTAACATCCCAAAGGCCATGCCTCCGACCATGATCCCCGTCATCACGATGGACTGCGACATGCTGGCCAGCGAGTGCCTGCGACAGGTCAGATCCCACTCTGTGATGATGGTCGTTTGGAAGATGCTCGTGTCGAACTCCATATTTTTGCAGTCTTTGCTGCAGGCATTCGTGACATTCTCTGTGAGGCACTTTTGGGGCGTGGGCGCGGCGAGAAATATGTGGACGAGGGTGTGCCACCCGCTGCCGAACTTGCAGAGCACGATGATTAAGAAAAAGAAGAGCTGATAGCGCCGGAAGTCACCGATTTGGGAGATGATCGGATCTTTAACCTTCTCCACCGGACGCGGTTCATATTTTGGCTTTGGCTTTGGCTGAACCAGCGGTGGTGGCGGCTGCGGCGGCGGCTGCTTGTCTCTTTGCGCCATCGTGGAGGTAGTGTCTCTTGTGGTTTTCTAAAGAAAAATCTTGTGATTTTGGTAATATTATACAGTATTATCTTTTATTCGCTTCTGACAGTGTAGGCCAACTTACGTAGGAAACTAAATCGAACTTGGGGTGGGGTGTGTTTTGTGGGGGCAGACTTTCTCAAATATTTGCTGGCTCTAGCACAAATTGGACATATCGAGCGATGCTGGACGTGGACGTGGTTGTATCGTGTATCGGCCCGGCTCACCGCAGACTGGCGTGAAAATATGGAGCCCCAATAGATGGCGATTTCATTTGCGGGCCCGGCGAACCGGTTTCCGAGAGCGCGAGGCATGGAGACCCACTCGACCGCCGCATGGACAGAGCTGCAGAGCTTCGGAGCACCAGAGAAGCAGATCACTGGGGCACCACTGAGAAGCAGCAGCCTCCAACGTGACAAGTGGAAGGAACAGCGGAACAGCGGAGCAGCCAAGTGTCTGCCAAATGGCATTTAGAAATAGGAGTAATCTCTGCCTCGTCTCCAGCTCCATCTCCACTGCAATTGTCAGCAAAAGGCCACGAGGCTGGGGCCAAACTTTTACTCTTTAAGTAGGTAAATGAAGTCTGTTGCTTCATTAATTGGGGGAAGGTGCGCCCCGGGACCAGGCCAGGCCAGGCCAGATACTCGGATCTAGCTGGCAGATTAAGGCATTGTCTGCTGGCAGATAGCGGCACCGAAACCCCGACTCCCAGTTAACCATTAAGATGGCTTAATTAAGGAAACACTGCCAAAACAAAACTGCCAGTGAAAGTTGCCCAGAGAAGAAAAAGAGAGAGAGCGTGTGAGTTGGAGAGAGAGTCAGAGACTGAGATTTGTCACCATCCACACATAACAAGTTCCCACGGCAACGGCAACCTGTCTGTCGGAGAGGCCTCTTTGCGCAATCACCAGTCGGGCTGGTTGGCTGGCAAAATGTCACAACAATTGCAGATAAATTATATATGCAAATTGGATGGCCAATCAATGGCCCAAGCCATACGGCAAACACACGCTCTCTGCATTATAATGCGATCGTCACATGATAGATCTGGCCATAAAGCACAGCCAAAAGTGCAAGATTCAATTGATTCAATCCCTGGAGATCACATGGATTTTGTATACTTACTTGCACTCCGAGCTGTTGTGTAATTTTTCCAGAAAACTGTCCAGTCTGTCAGGTACAAAAAACATATACTTAAAGTTGAAAGTTATCGCATGGCTCGAACCTGGAATTCAGAATTGATGCCAGTCTGCTATTCCGCTTGAATTATGGTATATATATATATATGTATATATGCTCCAATTCTTGAGGGGCTTGTCCGGGTCTTCCACACTTCAAATGTCTAGAATAATTTAATAGATTAATGAACTACGTCTTGGCAGCCTCAGTGCCACACAATCAATGAGAGGAGCAGCTGACGAGTACTGGGTGGCATTCGTCTAAGTCTGCTATTAAACACTCGTAACATGTACTTTAGTCTTCCCTGATAAGGCAGCCATTCGACAAGCAAACTGATAATCTCTAATCCTCGAGATAAGCTGTTCACAAACTCGTACATAGATAGGCTTGAATCTCTCATATTTTTCTTCTTTGCAAATCATTGCTGTCTTATCTGATAGATACATACATCTCTCATGGGACTATATTGTGTTTATTTCGGCTATTTTCACAGCTTCTGTCACGATCATTCGAGTAAACAATGAAACAAGAATCGAACATGGAACAGAAATTAGAATCCGATAAACACACCCAGACCACGCCCGGTCCATCAGTGGAACACGTGCTTGGCATATGCGTGGGTAAACAGTCGATTCGATAGGGTTGTATCTATACGAAAACATTGCAGGGGGGCGGGAATGGACTGTGCGTAATCTATTTGGGATTGACGCTTCACACCTTTTGTGGATCTGAGATGGAACTTGGCGTGGTGGCGCCAAAATACCTACCTCTGATATACGTTTATGTTGTAGTAATCTGTTGATCAGCTTTGAAAGGATAGTGTGAACACAAGCAAGCCAACCAGTATTTGTTATATATATATACGTATTTATTTGTCTACACAAAACTGAAAATGATGCAATCATTAGACTGCAATTCATTCACTGAAATTATTCAGTTCTATACATCTCTTTAAACCAAATGGTCTCGATGGCTCTTTGGGAAGCCATGGCAGAGATTTCGCTGCGCTGAACTATGAAATGGAGCCAAATACCATCATCGTGGCCGGAACTGATACGAGTAGATAAATTCAGTACAACCACGAGATGTAAATCCCAGTAAATTGGTGCATTTAATATTCTGATTTTGTGCACTGACAAGTGGCAGGCCTAAGCCGCTTTCAGTGCAGTGCCTGAATGGGGGGGTGGGGGGGCTCGTGGGCTTACACCATATATTCCAGTGGGGTATTTACGGTCTAGCATGCTCCAATTAGCACACAAAAGGATTACAGGGAAATGCCAAAAATGTGCTGCTGCATAGCGCACAAAATGTTTTGGGACAGCTTTTACGGCTTTCTGACATAATTGCGGGCCAGCCCAGGAGTGGACGTGGGTCGAGTGGTCTTTTGATGACGGGGCCCGCCATTGAAAACCCACTTGGGAATGGGGCAAAACAAATCAAGCAGCGAGCATTTAATTTCAACTGCGCTCGGGTCGCTCCTCCACATGCTGCCCCATGCTGCACAATCACAATATTTTATAGGTTGGCCATAAAGAAATTCATAAAGCGAACGGCAGCAGCAGCAACAGCACCGGCAACAGCAGCAACTTGGCCAATTCATACGAAAATTGCCAACTCAGCGCTCACATATATCACTTTTATGCTCGGCCACGCCCCTTTCGACTCGTAGCAAATTGACAAATGCAGCGAAGGCCAAGAACGGCAGCGTCTGTGAAATGTCTTTGCCACTATTTAAGGTCTGTTATGAGGCGGGGACCGGGATCTCAGTCCGAAGAGGCGAAGAGGAGCTGCATCGAAATGAAAAAGCGCACCAAAAACTATGAGCAACGCTTAGCGAAATAAAAATGCTTGTAATATGTAGTTAAAATCCAAGTAAGAAGAGTGCTTACTGGGCAAACACGACTGGTAAATACCCCGTACGTAGAGAGGAGTTGGGAATAGGCTTATCTACTCTGACCGGAAGAGTTCTCGTTCTCTTACCGCACCTACACTTCTTAGGTGCAAAACTGTTTTGCTTCAACCGAGTAAAATCGATAGCCAGACCGTACTATATGCCAGGAAAATGCCTGAAATAGCCCTAAGACAAAGACAAACACCTTCAACTCCGTTCTGCCTTATCTGCGAAGGCTACCTGTCAAAGGGGCCTAATAATCTACAGGTCACCAACTGAATGGAAGTGCTGATATGCCTCATCAGATAGTTGCCAGGGTATGCGGCTAGAAACAAAGCGCCGCGTCAACGCTTTTGGCCCTGGTCCTCGTTGCCGTGGCTTTTACCCCGGTACAATGCTCTTGCGCTGCCCTATTCCTCTCTAAATCCTCTTTGATTAAGTGCTCAGTCCTTTATGTGGAGATTTTTTAATCGTTACTTCGTTCCAAGTGCTGTGGAGAGGCCAGCACAGTCCAGGACGAAGGCAGAGGCAGCGGTGTTCAGAGGAGATGCATGTGACCATGCCCCATAGATTAATCGCTAATCTGTCCCTAGAGGGCGTACTGACATTTTTAAAAAAAGTGCCCACAGATCAAGAGAGTCGAGTCGAGTCGCGTCGGGAAAGGAGATGGAGATGGCAACAGAGACAGAGCTAAAGACGCTGCCTCATCCCAGAGTGCACCGCGCTTCCATGGCTCTATAGGGTTCTGTCTTTAGCTTTTATTGTGGTACTTCTGTTTCCATTTCCATTCTCATTCTCGAACTCGGATTCGCACCTCTTTTTGTGGCGTTGCACTTTTTGGCTTTATAAATAAATTAATAAATTTAAGCCCAACATTAATTATTGTGCGGCTTGGCCTCGGCGTCGGCATCGTCCAGCAGATTAATGTTTTAATTTCGCTAGTCAGAGTCAGAGCTCTGCCTAGTCCTGGCCACGATTAATTTATGCGAGCCCTGCTTGCCTGCAATTTGTGCGCCATTTTTGAGTAATTTCTCCTGGCCGGGGGCGCAAAAGTGCATTAATATGGAACCCGGATCGAGGGAACCAGTGAACCACTGGAATGCCGCTGCGGGCAACTAAAATTGTTAATTTTAAAATGTAATAAAATGCGATCATAAGTTGTAGTTAGGCCCAGACGCTTTCAATTTGCACTCGGGAAACCCGGAGATCGTCCTAATGTGTGTCACATAAATCAGCGACTACTCGGAGAAGGCAGGCACATATTTCTGGGGTCTCGTTTCAGCCATCCCAGTTTCTATCCCATAAGCCTGGTAAGCATTATGATGAGCCCACTGACAACACTCAGCCAATTGATGAGGCAACAAGAGGGCCCGATGTTTAAGCAGAAAATACTCTCTTCTCTGCTGATGATCTAAATTGCGGGGATACCTTCTTTTTCTCCCCTATAAGTTGCTCACTTAAGTCATTTGTGTGCAAATCACTTCCGCATGAATGGCTTAATCTTTTCTGATCACTCTCAGTCTCATTATTGTTAGCTTTCTTGCATATCTGACGTCTAACTCTGATGGTACTTGGCCAAGGCAAGACCAGAAAGCATTCGGGTTCGCTTTCAACTCGATGGAAGGATATTTTCTTGTTTAAGCAATCAGTCATGACTGTGGGAACAAGTGATCTTCCTGCCTTGAGAGTTTTATACTGCCATTAACACCAGTCGAGGCCGCTAATCAATTTGTTGGCCAATGGCCTCCGAGGCTGTTCTGTTGGCTGTTTTATGTGTGACGGGCACGCAATCCGAGGCGTTTAATTTCCGCTGCCGACAGGCGCTTCCACCGCAGACTGTCAGTCAGTCAGTCCGTCAGGGCAGCTGTCATAATATGCCACTCCTGGGGCCCCGTTCTCAGGATCTGTACTGCAAGAAGGGAAAAGCAACAGCAGCAGCAGACCATAAGGAAAATACAACCCGTGTCATGGTTCACGGCTTTATGCATAATTAGCTTCGGATCGGAAAACTTTGGCTCGGTGGAAACGTTGCAAACTTTTAATTTATGCACTGGCATCGGCTGTAAGAGTAGTTTACCGTTCGGTAACAGTGTTGCACTGAATATTGCATAAGCAAACATATTTTAATTTGTGGTTGTGTTTACAAGCTGCTCCATGCCACGCCCCAAGTCACACAAGCGCAACAGCAACATTAGGAGAAGCAATAATAAGAACAGGACCTAGAGCAACAACGGCATAGGCATCGGCATTTCCGCAAGTCCAACACACATACATACATACAACACACATATACATATGTATACGCATATGTAAACCTCACTTTACACTGGACCACATGCAACGATTTAGTTGCATGTCGACGATCAACTTTCTCTCAATTTCACCTCGTCGAATCTTCTTCAAGTTTCTTTGTTAACTTCCGATCTGCGGAGTACAGGGAGCATGGCTGATGTTTCTTATATATTTCCCTTTTCTATTAACTATTGGCGATCAAGATTTTCCTGGGCGACAGTGCTGCCCCACCTGGTGAGGTCAGAAAGACCTGCCACATACGCACGCATGCCAGTGTATTGTCGCCCGTGCCATATCAGACACAAACATAAATGCAAACAATAATATTTGCTTAAAATTGGCTCCACCAGGGCACTACGGGTGGGGGGTACTAACCGATATACGGGGCGAAAGAAATAAGGGGCAGGCAACATGTGTTTTACATGAGCTGGGAGGCCGAGAGAGAGAGAGAGAGAGAGAGAGAGAGACAGAGACCGATGCTGCTGCGAGCGACATGTTTGCTGTTCAATCAGTCGTTCAGTGCATGGCTCCTCTTCTCCATGCAGCCAAGAGGGGGCATGGCGTTGCGCCTTCCGTTTGCTTTTCCTATGTGCCATCGCTACCCAGCCCCACATTGCGTATACGCCACGTTTGTTGCGGCTGCCCATTTGGCACCTGACATTTTTGCGCTGCACCCCTCCTGCTGGTATTGCTACTGCCTCTATGGCTGTTGGTGTTTGCTACTTTTTATTCAAATGAAGTCGAGTTTCGTGAGCGTTCCCAGAATTGTGCTCTGTTTTCTGTGTTCGGGAGTGGCGGCCACACAGCACTACCGCACTTGTTTGCTGTTGTGACACAAAAAATGCACTAACATGGCTGCTTTTCAGCAAAGAATCCAGCTCAAATGCCAAGGCCTAACGATGTCTGTCTGTTCGGGGAGTGGGAAAACGCTGATGTTGACTCGGAGCCATAAAATATGCATTTCCGGGCTGCGGTTTTCATTCGAAGAAATGAGGCTCTTCTTGCAGGAACTTTGAAACCAAAGGAATTACCTGGTCATGAACAATACGTGGCTAAGAAAGGGGATTTGGTAGAGCTTTGGTAGAAATGTAGGTCAAACCTGCGACTATTGGGATTATCATATGGTTGCATACGGATTGCACAACGTTGCACTCGTTCCGGGTATACAAGGATTGTAATCCTTTGGCCGTGCAAAATGCATTTTAATTACTCGCACACATGGACCGAGTGCACTTTAGCATACTTAACAGGGCCACTTGCTGAACTTCTGCAGGACTCGCCACCAACTATTCTGGCTGTCGATTTCCCCGCCTACCGCTTCCCTGTTAAAATGCACATCATAAATGCATTCATTTGTGACACTTGATGTAATTTGTTAGTGCGGTAATTGCATAAAAGTGCAATGGCCAAACAATCACACACTTAAAAGCCTTTCCGTGCGCCGCTGGCGGGTAGCTCACGGCGTAGGCTAGTCGGCCGGGTGGCAACGGAGGGAACCTGGTTGCAGCGGCAGATTGGGAGCACTTCCGGTGCATGCGTGTGTGCGAAATCGCATTAAAATTAATGTAATTTACAACAATGACCATTAACTTAAATTAGCGATGAAATGCACTGTACATGGTGCGTGGTGCAGGGTGCGTGGTGAGGGAAGGCGGGGGAGTGCTGGCGCTGTGTGCCCTGTGGCATGTGTGGCATGCAGTCACGTGCAGTCGTGCCGTTGTCGTTGGCGTTGTCGTTGTCTGGTCAGTCAGCAGCCTTTGTTTTCAAACAGGCGCCAAGGAAACAAATCATTTGCACACAGTTCCCCCAGTTGGCATCCTGCTCCATACCGCCGCATCCTGCCTCCACCGCGTATCCCCACCCGCGCTCCCATGGCCAACAAATTAACGACCATAAAGCGCTTTTCGGCGGGGGGTCCGGCGTCGCGACGCTGACGGGAGGCGTGGCACAATTTACGAGCAGATACGTTGTCTCCACTGCCGCCCCAAAAATTATAGCGCACATAAATTGTTAAATGCGAAATCCTTTGATTTTAATTACGCCGAGAATTTTTATTGCCAGACATGGAGATCCCCAATGGGAGAGGGAGGGCAGAGCCAAAACTGGGACTGGAATTCCGACCGGGTACTGGGTACTGGGTACTGAGTACTGGGTATTGGTAACGCTTTGCCAGCCAGCTTCCGGGATGCGTTTGTCCGGCTCCTCCTGGTCAGAGGCGCTCCTCTTCTTTCCTTTTTTTCTTTGCTTTGTTCTTCCTTCTCCAGCCATCTAGCCAGGCAAATTAATTTTAATTGTGGTTTGGCTGACGTAATTAATTGCAAGTGGTGGGTAGGGACTGTAAAGGGAAAGGGAAAAGGTCGAATGGAGATGGTCGAAGGCAGAAGCTCGAAGAAGGAAAAAAAATTAACGAAAAGAAATTCATCTACAAAATTCCACTCACACCCTTTATGGTCTACTATCAAAACAAATCAAATGAAACGCATATTTCCGCTTCAATTAATGGAATTAATTGAAAATTAATGAACTTAATTGTTTATACAGCTCCCTTACAAACGAAGGGCAAGACAGGACACGACAGGACAGACCAGGCCAGGCCAGGTGTACAGGTGTACGGAGTACACGGGAAATATTCACAACGGAAATGGCAATGGCTCACAAAAATGGCCGCAAATCAAAATCAAAGGGACGGCCAAAGTACTCGAGGCATTTCCTCTGCTGAAAATTTAATAAAGTCGCCTCCAAGGCGCAAAGACAAAATGGCCACGCGCCTGTCAACGATTCCCACAGGAATCTCGCTTCCTCCCTTTTTTGGAGGGTGGGATGCCGTGGAATTTTTTATTTTTGGAAGCCCTCATCCCATCTCATCCCACTTCTCCGTCCCCGAGTCGGTGGTATTTTTCAATTTCTTGTGATTTTTAGTAGGGCCCAGCAAATGACAAAGACTCGACGTTTTAACAACGTATTATGGCTAAGCAGGATAATAACACTTGGACTTCCTTTCCTCTCTCTACACTTGCAAGCACTCTTATATGTATGAGTGTGTTAGTGTACGAGCGAGGAGAGTGTGTGTAAGCAAGTGCAAACAAAGCTGAAATAAAGATACTTCCGGGCCCGTGACCAGTGACAAGCACTTTAGTTGCGGCCACCGAACAATGCTGAAATTGGAACTTGGACGCCGGACCCCAGACCCCTTGTCTGGTGTTGGCAGCCTGGCGGAATTCTAGCCAACTTTTGGAACTGGAAAAGGAGCCAGATATAGCTGGATTTTCAATTGAATGGAGCCCAAGAATTGGGGCAGCTATAGTTTAAAATACAATTGAACCCTATCGGATGAAAGGATGAACCGTTGTTATTATTCCCTCAAAATAAACTTATACTCGATCTTATAAGTACAGTCTTGATGTATTTTTTAATAGTGTTCCCACAACTTTTTGTCTGCTAAGTTCCTTAGCCATGATTTTGGAAGCTTTTCAAATGCATTAAACATTATCATCGTTATTTTTTTGAGTTTTTTTGTTGTTGTTGGTTTTAGCTTTTGTTTTGGCTTTGTCCGTCGTAAAAGCCATCTTGAGTTCTCCTTTCCGTTTGTTTGAGTTGGTCTTCTTTTTTTATGAGCTGTCATGAGGACGCAGGACGCAGGACGAAGGACGCAAGACGCAGGACTTTTCCTGGTCAACACTACACAAATTGTTGTGACCGTGCCCCGTGTCCCGTTTCTTTTGTGTGTGATTGTTGTAGTTGTTGTATGTCATCTTCTTGTATGTTGTTTGCCGTTTTAGTTGCTGTAGATGTTGGCTCGCTCGTTCATTGTGTTTGCGCCATAAATCGCTTCCGTTTATGTTTTAGAGCCACACAATGGCCAGAGAAGGCAAAATCAGCAACAGCAGCAGCAGAATGGGACGCTGGGGCAGCAGCGGAGAGTGCCAGCCGTGGAGCCGTGGCAGGGTCCTGTTCAGAGACCCGCTGCTGATCACAAGCGTAAACAATAAAGTTTAAAACAACTAAGCAAGATACAAAATGTTCTACGGAATTTCATTTCGCATTTCACGTTATCCCTGTGTGTGTGTGAGCTTGTGTGTGAGGGATACGGAAGTCCGAGTGTGTGTGTTTGTGTGTGCGAATGGGATGTCTGTGTGTGCTTTATAGCCATGGCTCGCTTCACGCTCTTGACCATGTGACCAGCTAGCCGTGTCAGTCATTTTGAGCGCCGTTACGCTTTTGTGCCCCCGGAGAAGAGCAAATCTCATCTTTGTGTTTGCCTTGGCTTCGTCCCCACTCCTCCACTGTCCTCCTATCTGGGCGACTCACATTATCATTGTACAGGCCCTGGCCCCAGCACTGGCCCCAGAACTGGCTCTGGCCTGCTCTACCCTGGAATAAAATAAGTTAGTCCTGGGCAAACGTCCTGTCCCAGGACACGCAATGGCGCAGCTCATGTTGACTTTTCCTATTTTAAGTCGGTTTTTTCTTTTGTACTTGCTCTGCTCAGCTTTTCCACTTTGCCAGCCAGTTGCTGTTGTTGGAAAATGAAAAGTTTTCCGGTCGCCTGCCAAGTGGCAGGACTTGCCGGAGCGAAAGCCATGCAAAGAAAATTGTATACTGCATTTGCTTAGCATAAAACTTTTAATGATCCGATCCGAGTGATTCGAGAAGGGCTCTAGATGTAATCGGATCCAAATTGATGCAAAATTGTATACAGAATTATCTTTAAACACACGTACACACATTCGTAAATAGATTTGTACACATGACTAATTATGGATAGTCATTCGATTTCTTTAGATCATGCTCTAAAACTTCCGAATAAAATGAATTGAAAAATGTCCTAACCATATTTTAGTTATCGTTCAAAACCTCTGACTTCCTACCTATAGGATATTTTGTACCTTTTTATACCCCATTCTCATATCCTATTAATTCAATTTTTATACCCCATCCACAAAGCTTCCTTCAATTGCGTATCTGGACGATTAACTTTATATTTGTTGACCCAGTTTCCGGGATTTTTGTCAACTTCATCGCTTTTCCCCAAACCGCACATTAGTTCCACCTTATCGACACCCAGTGACAGGCGATGGGAAGGATTTTTAATGTCTCATCGGGGGCCTAGGACTGTAAGCCATTCTATCCTCGTATTTGACTCTCGAACATAATCGAACTAATCAATTTGCGTAAATAAACTGCACACGGTCTTTCCTTTCCTTTCCGTTCCTTTTTTTATCGACAAGCTGCCACGTGCCTTGGGCTTTTGGTGGCGCCCCCAAAGCGACATAAATCTTTATTTACAAAAGTGTAAACAAAAATTACTCATTCACGCGCATTTAAAAGAATGGGAGCGAAAGAGATGCCCAGACGTTGGGAAAGCAGGGGAAAAGTGAAAATGTAAAAATGTAAAAGGAGGAAGCGTGTAAAAGGATGAAATGGGGAAAATCAACGACTTCGATGGGGATACAAAACACAGCCTGAAGAGCCGGCCGCCTATCCACATCGTCACTGATCCGTATGTGTGTTTGTGTGTGTGGGTGTGTGAATTAGCATGTGAGCCATTACATAGCCACCCGCCGCTCCACCCTCTTGGCGGCTGCTAATGGCTCTCCAGTGTGTTCCGTGGAGCGGAGGACCGTGCCCCTGCCATGCTGTTGGGGCCTGATGCTGCTCCCGTTGAAAAGTCAACGATTGCCGCGTTGCGGAAATTAACGGAAAATCAGCAGCGTAGAAAGAGATGGAGCTACCCAAAGAGAGCGAGAGAGACGGTGTGAGAGGGAGAGATGGAGACAGAGCGAGGGACCCGTGACGTTAATAGCAACAAATGGCGAAGGATGCTTGATTTAATGTACAAAAGTTTTTGATGTTTTTCTGTTGATGTTGGCAACGATGTGAAGAAGTTGCTGCTCCTTCCCCTTTTTCTACCCTTCAAGCGGGGCATATGGGTTTCGCCCAAATATTTGCAACACAGAGAATGAAGGACTTTTTGGCAATGGAAAGGTGGATCGGAAAGGGTATACCAGAGGACTTCGCTCAGGGTTTCTTCATTTGGGATGTGCGTGTGTTCTTGTGGGGTAACGATGGGTTTCGGCTGGGAGGCGCATGTTCAATTTCTGCTTATTTCAAAGTAATTATGGCTCCTTTCTCTTTTCCTGCCTGCTCCGCACCACCGCTCCTCCTTTGCCGTGTCAGTGTCAGTCAGGGCGTCCTCCGGCGCTGCCTGCCGTTCTGCTGTCAGCCGCGCTGCCAACTCATTGAAGCAGAATGCAGCAAATCACGCACCCATACATACGTACATGCACGGAGGAGGACTCTGAATATTGTACGAGTATGTATACAAATTATGCGTATTTATCAGGAAAATTCAATGAACTGTAAATGGTGTGGAAGTTGTTTATGCGCGTGTGTATCTGTCTGTATGCGTGTGCGTAAGAGTTTAAGGGTAAAGGTGTTTCTGCCATTGTAATTGTTGTTGTTCTGCGGTTGTATGTTACAACATTAAGCCACGTGAATCGGGGGTTGGGGTTGGGGTTCGGTTTGGGATTCGGTCTGAGGCCCAGAAACAGGGCTGAGAATGCTCACAGGTGTGTGTCGAAAGGCACCTGACAAGGCGGTTGATTCGAGGGGAGTTTCGAAAATGAGCAGGGGAATTGGCATGAACCCTGGCTGGGATACATGACCATTTAGATTTAATTGAACGGCTGGAGCCGCTGGAATGACTGGAACGTCCAACATTAAAGAGTCTGGTATATGAAACCATATTTTACCTACGAACCGTCTGACTTATACAAAGTCAGCATTTTGTTTTTCTTTGACTATATTTAGAAGTGCTTTTTGATTGCCTTATCGCCGAATCCGTTCGAGCCTTCCCCTCGAAGGGCCCACCAATTACATGCCGCTGCTCCAAAGTTCATTGATTGTTCGCCTTTGACAACCTTGACCCCCCCGTAGTCAGGTGGGAATGGCATAAATATTTCATGGACTCCAGTGACAGCGCCCACGAAAGTCGAATAGGCGGAAAAGCGGAAAACTTTTACTGCCAACAGGCCTTGCAACTGCCGCGTGCCAGTTATTAGTTAATAACTATTAGCTCTTTGTTTATTTATAATGCTTTAATTGCCCCGACGTGGTTCCAATGTTCTTGCCACCTGTTCTGGCCCCTAGTTGGGTGGATGGGGAGTGGCTCTGCTACGACTAACCATCCGGGCATTGTAATTTAATGGCCGACGCACAATTATTTTCCAATTCAAAGCCCAAAACCCAAGCTCGGTGAGGCGTTCATCGGAATTGGCCAACCCAATCCCAATCCCAGCTCAGATCCACCAGTTGTCAAGTTAATTTGCCTGGCACACACAGCAGGTGTTGAAGTTTGGCTAATTAATAGGCCGGCCGACTGCTGCCCGACTGACTCTCTGCCTGACTGCTTCTCTGGCTGGCTGGATGGATGGCTTATGGGGGCCACAGATTCCTTTCAGGACGGGTCACGTTCCCGCATCCGCATCCCAAACTATGCGGGCGACAGCTGCTCCTCTTTTCGGGCATCGGCCTCTCCTGCTCCTTTGCGTGCCTGGCATCGTTTTGTTTTGGGTCCACGTTCCCGGGTTATTACTAATTTTTAATTTATGTGCATTTAATTGAAATTTGGCAGGGGCCAAGCGAAACGATGCGTTGCGAAGCTGCACTGCCTCTGCCTCTGACTCTCACTCTGACTTTGGCTTTGACTTCGGATGTGACTCTGACCCACTTGCCAGGCAGACACGCATCGCATCGCCTCGCAGAGCTGCTGACGATGGCCAGTGGAAGCCCCATGCGAATCGCGAATCGAACATGGCTAACAAGTTGCAAACAAGTCGTCGCCAAAATCGCAAGCAACATAAATTTTCGCACATTTTCGGGCTGCGTTCGACAAAAGCATGCAACGCTATGGAGCCACCAGCCAGCAGCCAATCCCAAAGGCCAAAAAAAAAACCCAAACAAAAAAGAGAGAAGAAAGAGTTATATGACCGCGAATTTGTTGTCTGCCTGCTCGCTGGCCATGGCCCATGGCAGGCCACAAATTTATTACGTTAATTAAAATAATTCCTAATTAATAAGAAGTGAAGATGGGGGACAGCGCCGATCGATGGCCCCACGGCAGGGGAGGGACCCTTTTGATGTCATTCTGCAGTTCTGTCTAGTAATGCATGGTGCATCAATTATGGAAGACCAGCCGCCGCTCCCCCCTCTCGCTCTCTGTTTAAGAACTGCAGACGCGCCCACTCGGCGAGTTTCTCACGGGACTCGCTTAAAAATGATTTTAATATGCTCTTTAGTTCAAGCGAAGGAAGAGCTCTGCTCCGGTGTGTCATCGGGCACAGTGGGGCACACCAATTGGGGACTTGGAACGAAGCTTAAGCATTTCAGATACAGAATGTTCCATCGAAGGCTTCACAGAGGGCTAGCCATCACACCCACTGTGCGGTCATGTAGCAACCTAAGCTGCACTTGTCCTCCATTCGCTGCCACTCATTACATTATTTTGGTGTGTTTATTGTTTCTTTGCTGTCTTTTGCCGCCACAGCAGCAGGAGAACCAGCCCCAGAGTACCCCCAGAGCAGCAGCAGCGGTTCTACTGGCGCCCTATTGTTCCGTCTCTTGGCTGCCTGCCCCTCTGGCAAGTCCCTGCCGCAGTTTATTATGCAGCAACGCACCCCCAGTGCTGCGGAGGCAGCGGTGGAGCAGTGGCTGTTCTGGCCAACGGATCGGCTGGCCAACAGACAGCGCGCCTGACAATGAGTTTTTAGTTTGTGCCACGAGGTGGACGACGACGGCGGCGTCCATTCCGCTGCTTATCTGCGCCCTGGCAATGTTTGCTGTCATTGCAAATTTTCGAGTTTGACAGCTTACAAGCAGCCAGAGTTGCAGTGGAGTCACTGTGGAGTCGCCGCCGCCGCCGCCGCCGCAGCCACAAGCTCAACCTCAACCTCAAGCGATGACTGGAGCTGCTGGAGCTGCTGGACTGCTGGCCTCGCGGGCGCTGCTTGACGCACAGCGTCTTCGCTTAAGTGGCGCTATGCGTCGGACGTCTCATCGACCTCATCCCCAGCCCCCATCCACATTCGCATTCTCATTCTCATCGTCGGCGGTTATTAGTTGGCCACTGCCTCGAGCGGATCCGTCGTAGATACGTGGATATGTGCTCTTAATGATGTCAGACCGAAACGGTACAATGGACAAGGCAATGGACAACTCTCCAGGGCGGCGGACAAAGCGGGGCTTTGGACCTGATTAGCCATGCTACCCCGGCCCCCGTTGGGGGCTTGTGTCTTGCTCCGTACTGCATCTCGTACTATATTGTTAGAAGAAACACGTAATTAATGTGGACTTTTCAGTTTCGAACTTGGATAACAAAAGATATTTACCAGTCTAGCAGAGAAGCACGTGTACGGGTAGGGGCTATAATGAGTTTTGGTTCTTGGAAAGGGCTTGACCATTTGGAACTTCAGCTAGACAGGAAATTTTAGTGATGATTTCACTAAATTCTATCGATTACAGGTTGCTTGCTCTGTATAATTAGGTTCGAGAAATGGTATGTCAAACATTCCCTTAAATGAAATGGGTAAAACTCCAGTTCCAGTTCAATTCCAAACTGAAGCAGTTTATTGCTGGCTATATTACACATCAATTAACTTTCAGTTCCCTCTTATATTTCTCAATACATTCAGTTACCGAAAACCCTTGCAATTTCTCGCATCAGCATGTCCTTCCAGCCCCTTGAGCCATTAGTAATGACGATGCACTTTGTAGAGGCCCCAGAAAACTGAAATCCGAGTCCCTGTCCATTTCTTTCAGTGTCCTTCACTTCTAATATATATGTTTATGCCAATTTTGCTAGTACATAAGTGAGTCAGCTGAAAAGCTGAAACCAACCGAGCAACTCGGACTCGAAGAGCAACTCCATCTCTAGGATGATGATGAAGATGAGGGAAACACGAGTACAAGTTGGACGTCTAACGCTGCTGCTCTAAGGGGAGTTTGTCAGAAAGTCAACTATGGCCAGGAGGCGGAGCAAGAGTATCGCATTGAGAGCAGCACCAGCACCAGCACCGTACCGTCAGAATATCGAGTCATCATTACGTTGATTTGCAGTTCAAAAATGTATGCACTTATTTGCTACTGTCCATGATATTTCTCAGGTGAAATTCTGCAAACGGAATTGGATTGGGCCAAATCGAAACCAGTTGCCCCCAGGGGAACTGGCAGACTGGCGGACCAGCGGACCGACTGGTCCTTGACTTGCTGACCCAGTTGGCTTTTGTTTTAGCTGCTATTCTATGCTCCCCGAGAGCCTGATGCCGATGCCCCCCTCCAATAATGTTGTTTACCCATAAGATATTTATTTGCCTTGCTTTTCCATTGGGAATTTAAGATTTTCATTCGTCTGCCATTTATTGCTCTCGAGATGTTTTCACTTGGGAGCTCAACGGGATGCTCTCCAAAGGTCATCCGTTGCAGCAACAGTTCCGAGGCAGCCGCCATTCCATCCTTGCCCAGTCATCCTGCCCCTCCAACTTTCACATTAGTTTGCGTGGGCTGCCAGCCCCAGCCCCTGCCGCTGTTTCCACTCGACGTGCTCTATCGTTCATCGCTTATATTATCAGCATCATCATCAGCATCATCATCATCTTGGCCATCGACAACGTCATCGGTTTTCAGGTCTCTTCGCTGAGTCGGCCTTATCCATTTGGCTCAATCACAATCTCAATCCTCCCCTCCATTGGCCAATTCCATTGATTACCGCACCCTTTTCGAAGGCTCCTCGCTTCGATTTGGTGCTTCGCTTTGCTGCTTCGCTTTGGCTTAGGTCATCATAAATTGTTTGCTTTCAAGTCAATTATTGATATAGGATTTTGCAGCCATGATTATGATGCTGTTGTGCTGTGCTGCTTTCCGGCCAAGTGGGTCAGTAGAGTCGTCGGTTGCCGTTCAGGCCCATTGTTTTAGGCTGGGCCTATGCACTGTCTCCATTCTCAACTTGGCGAAAGTTCAATGCCAACACAAACCACTCTACCACTCTGAGAGTTCGAGGCGGCTGCACGCCAAGTGCATTAGTTGCCATCATAAAGATTGATAAGCCGCCGATAAGGACTCTCCCTTCCCATTCCCATTCTCCTACACATCCCATTCCCATTCCCATTCCCACTCCCAGTCACAGTCCGATCCCATTATGATCCGCATTCCCTAGGCAAATTGTAGCACTCATAATTTGTTTTTGATTGCCTGGCACTTTAGCCCGTCGAGTGTGCGGCTCTTGGCCCTGGCACTGGCACTGGCTCTGGCTCTAGATCTGCCGTCCTAAGCAAACCGAAATATAAATCCACGCAAGTGGTCTCTCTCTGTCCGTCTAGGGGACACTTGAAGCGCCGGGGCAAACAAAGCAGGACAAGGCATACGGGGATAGGAGACTGGCGACAGGGGACAGGGCACCACAGAGGAACTCAACCTTCGTCGGCATCTTTTACGTTTTGCTGGCGCTTCCGTTGCTGCAACGAGATGCAAATGCTGCAGAGGGGCAGTGCCACATAATGGAATGAAATGGAAAGGGGGCCTGTGGCATCGGGTCTGCTCAAAAGTCTTTTGACAATATTTGCGCGCCTTGACAATACTCGTAAAACGCAAAGTGAGGACTTGAGCTGCAGCAGGTCTCTCCATCCCCATACCCATCCCCATCTCCATCTCTGTATCTTTGGTTCCCTGGATCTCTGGTTCGTCGTGTTGCCGCCTGTGTTTGTATCTGTGTGGCGGGTCATTTAAATTTCATGGTAAATCAAAAATTCTTGTGTTTATTATTTGTTTTTGCGCTGTGACGGTTGTTGCTGCTGCGGCGGCTGCTACTGCCTCAACCCTCATTGGTACCGAGTATCTCTCCTCGACTTCGGATTCGGATGGCTTTTCCTGTTTGTCTCTGGGTTCTAGTTCATTTCGGCTGAGCGGCGCTTGGTCTGGTACGAGTACGGGTACGGGTCTGGGTCTGGGTCTCGGTCTGGGGTTCCTTTTGTTAGCTCACCACTCGGCATCGGAGTCGTCGGCATCCTTTGTGGGCTGCCGGCATGGCCGGGCCTACACAGGATGTCGATTACATTTGTTTACTGCATTTGGTGCACTATAATTTCCCTCTATCCCGCAGTCGTTTAATGAACAGGTGCTGTGGCAGTCACGGTGACTGTGCTGTGACTACAGATCTGCAGGGAGCTGCAGTCCCCGACTCGATTCTCCTCTGCTTAATTTGCCAAGTGTACGCTGCGACTCCGACTCCGACTCCAACTCCGAGAACGACATCAATGACATCGGGGACAAACATCGCCATCTCCAGCGACACACACAAATGGCATTTAATCTCAAAAGCGCATCACCAGATTTACGCTCTAGACAAGATCAGAGCGTCAACTTAGCATTCAACAGGCCACCAATCAGCCAACAACTGTGTGGAAAGGCTGTTTGGCTTGTGGTGGGAGGCAGGACTGGTATATGCAGTCGCTGGTCGATAGACTTCTGGGCTCCTGTCCAGCAGCGCCCTTCAGTTGTCGATGCATCTGTTGTGCAGGAGAGCGGTAAATGTGGTAGCCCTTAAGTGGATTTGTAGCTGGAAATATGGAATGGATTTATCGGAAGTACGATTGGGATGATTTCATGGATGTATTCATTTGGGGAAACATAAAGTAGCCACTTCTACCTGCTAAACGTACTCGATCAGACCTTGTTCTACGGATGAGGTAGCGTTTTCTACGATTTCAACATTGTTGCGTATGCGGATTAGCCAAATGGGAAAGGAACCGAACGGTGGCCAAGACCAAGACCTCCAGCAGACCAGACCCAAGGTCTAGGCCCGGCTTCTGGGGGGGAGCGTTAAGCGATAAATAAGCGATAACATTTTAATGGCAGCGGAGACGCAGCCTAAGCACATGTTCGAGCCAGGCCTGTTTGTGGGTAGGTGGATGGCTCCGTGGCAGACTGTGGCGGCTGGGGCCTGGTCATTACTCAATCAGCAAGCCATAAATGCAAGCTGATTAATGCAGCCGCCAGTCCGACGACAAGTGCAACATTTCCGGTGACAATGATGACTCGCAGGAGATGTGCAGACGACAAAGTCGGGAATGAGATAGAGGCTGGGACCGGGACAAATACAAATGAAGACGACGCGTCGTCATGCAGTCTGCGGATCTGCAACTGGAAATCAGACGACCGGAGGCCTGCCCCCGCGCCTCATTTGGATGCCTATGACAATGACGAGTGTCAAAACGCAGGTTGCGCTCATTTAAATTGGCATGATTTACGAGCACCCAGCCCAGTCCGGCCCGGCTCCCGATCCACTAGTCTCCCTGTCATCCGTTTTGGAAAATTCCAACAACATGCCGCCGCGCAGGGAAATGACAAACAGGAGCCCAGAGACAAGATGCTGACAGTCGAGGACGACGAAGGCCTAAGGGATTCGGAATATAGTTCTGGAACGGATACTCGACTGCGCTCCTGCTCTCTTGCCCTATACTCCCTCTTTTTGTTGTTGCTGCTGCTGTTGGGGGCCGAGAGTTGCCTCATGTTGTCCATGCCCATGGCAGACGCCGTCCTCGTCTGGTGTGCATGCCAAGTGTTGAATAATTTGTTGCGAAATATTTCTAGTTACACGTTTTCGGGCGACTCCAGCAGACCCCACAAATGAGCCCAAGACGATCTCAGAGATTGGTGAAGGCAAATATTTGATGGATTATGCAGTTGAAAACTGAAAAGACTGAGTGGCTGTTTTATGAGATTGATTTTTATTATTCTTGTTTTCATTCATTAAAATTCAAAATTCAAGGCGCTCTTTATTCAATTTTGTTATATCTTTTTTTTTGGGGAATGTCACATTGTTCGTCTAAGTCATTGGAGCTTGTTACCTTTTTGATTTGTCGGGTGCACCACTGGTTTCCTTAGTTACCAGTGCTGTACCCTGCTCTGTGGCGTGCTTGTTAGTGTGCAACATGCTGTTGCAACGCCGGCGACTGCGGCTGCAACGGCGATGGCGACGGTGACGGTGACGGTGACGACGATTGCGACTGCGTTGCTGCGTAATTAAGTGGGCGACAGTCTGGTAAATGCAAATTTCTTAGCCTTGTCGCGCGGCTGCTCGTTGCAGGACATGGCCAAGGCAGATGGAGTCGACCGATATGCCCGATAAGCTGTCTCCATGGCGCGGTTGCTGCTGCTGTTGCTGTCCCTGTTGCTGCCTCAGCGGCAGCGACTGCTTGTAGACGGAGCGGCGATAAGCATTCGCCTATGATCTATGATCTTGACCTTGGCAGCTTGAGGCAGTTGAAGTTGCAGGGGGGCAGAAGCAGCACAGAATTCGCATACGCAATGTGGCACATTCTTAATTAAAATGTCAAAACGGGTTTAATGGCGTTAATGAACGAACAGCAGCGGCGCAGCAGCTCTCTGCAGCTCGTTAGCAATGTGTACCCGTACCGGGCCACTGCAACTTCCCGAATTTGACAATTCTGTGTCCCCCCGCAGAATAGTTGAAATTCCTTGGGTCTGTTGCTCGTTTGTTTGTGGTTCGCGGTTCTGTGCGGCTTTTGATCGGATTGCCGATCTGTGCTTTGATTTATCGTCAAATGTGCGGCGTTTTCTAATAAAAGCAGCCGCCGCCGCTGCAAGAAAACGGAATGCTTGCCCCATTGCTTTGACAGTTTGCGTAGCGGCCATTGATTTATAGAAATCAAATCGGAGACCAGACCCCTTTAGGTCGCTATCGAGCTGAAACTATGGCAAACTACGAGTATGCTGAACAATGGTACACCGACATTTCCTCTTTTGGCTTTTGCATAATTAATGATCTTGGTTCTTATTTTTAAATGGAATTTATATGAATGAATATTGGAATATCGAAGATTAATTTAACCCTCCATTGCAGATCCAAAATGATGGTACTTTGATGTTGTCTAATTATGTAAATGTTTTCTCCTCCATTGTGTCTCGTTTATTATTATTAAAATGCTCGTTCAAGTGTAGGGCTCCATACAGTCCCCATACGTACTTCCCCCACCATCTTGACGCAAGTGCAACCACAGAGCCAGCCATGCTATGGGGGATCCCAAGTCTGCAAAGTTGTGTGATTTATATGGTCGGGGCCGTGTGTTTGTGCTATTTTTGTTGTACTCTTTGTGCGCGCTGCGCTTTTTATTGTGGCACAATTTTTATTATTTTTATTGGTGCGCACTCGAGTGGATTTCGGTGCATGGAGTGGAGCAGTTGCATGCCAATGACGCACCCGCACCGGCCGACAGACTGGCCCCCAAAGAGGCAGCAACTGTATGAGGGATACGAGTATTGTATGCATACGAGTATCCATATCCAGACGATTCGAAATGCATATATACTCGTACACTCGTACATTTATTATTTTACTTGGCCTGCTCGCATTTTGCTGCTGCAACGATCTGTAGACACAATAAATTACCAATTATATTTTCATTTCATATTTCTGTCATTGATTTCGTTGCCTGCCTGCCTGCCTGCCTGCCAGACTGGGGCCGAGCGTGTGCCTGAGACTGAAGGCTGAAACTGGGGCGGAGTCACGTCTGGAGTCCTCTGTTTTTGCCTTTTCTCCATTACAAATATTCATATCGAATGTGGGGCTATAAGTGAATATTTTGTTTCATCAATCGGAGCAAATTGCAACGAAAATAAGCCAGAAATGAATGAATCCATCCAACCCCGGCACCCTCTGAGGCGTAACTTTAATGAAAGCCAGCAGCCGGAAAACTGCAATCTTCACTGAAAGCCCAGTGCCAACCCCCAAAGCCCAAGGCTCAAAGCTGGGGCGAATGGAAAGCGCGAAAAATCCCTTTGTTAGACTGTTGTTTTTATTTTCGTCTGGGCCCTAGACGCTGTCTATATTTATTTCCTTTGCCGCTCTATAAAGCCCCGCCCGGCAGCGGCAGCGGCAGGGGCAGCTGGCTTTGTCCACAGATTCGCCGTCCAAATTCGTCCAAATGATTCGGGGAATGGAAATGGGAAATCAAGAGTCGCCGTTAAAGTGTCTAGGAAATTGTGCATGCATTAAATAAATGAAACACTCCCAGACAAAGTGGCCAGGGGTCGGTCGGGTCAAGGGATAACCTGGACCGCCGGTCCATGTACAAATTAAAATGGGAATAGGAGTTGGGACTGGGACTGGGACTGGGACTGGGACTGGGACTGGGAATGCGAATGGAAATGGAAATGGAAATGGGAGCGAGTGGGCGAAAGGCCAAAGAGCAGGAGACTCGATTCAGTCGAGAGTAAAATTTAAAAAAATGAAAAGCGTTCGTTCTACAATAACTCTGGAATGGGATAATTTCTTGCACATTCCTTTCATCTTTCTTTAATCAAAAAGCAGATTCCTCTAGGAGAGCCTTTCGGTAAGCTCACAGAGGGCTACAACTAGCAGCCAGTCACTGTTTTACTCTCAACTTGGGAGGCTTGAGAGGTTCTACCAACAGTCAAAATTAATTTTTAAGTTGTCCGTCATTTTGTGATATATTTTGCATGGTTCGTCAGGGTCTTTCTCAAGTTTTGCATGCGCTTTTAATAGCCTAAGCCAATTATAAAGTTATCCTAAAAAAAGGATAGCGGTACCAGAAACTAACTGAAAACTGGGACCCAGCCCGAGGACCGACGACTGTAAGTACTGCACGTAATTCAATCCCGGAAGTTCAGTTGCCTCCGGCCTGGAGGCCTCCCTCTAACCTGAGTCCGATTCGATCTTTTTTTGTGTAGGTGGGGTGCGTGGTTGGGGTTCCAGTTTGAGCCAAACTATTCTGGGCTGGTTGTCAGGTGGAACTCTAATTAGACTCTACAATTTTCATGGTACGAGGGAAATTGGCGTTTTCGGTTTCCTCTATATTTTTTTGTTGTATTTTTTGCATATTTTACCATAATTTGCGGCTCTTGTTTGTCTGGCATTCGTCCTCCTCGCACACCACACACAAATTGCGAATGAATTGGAAACTTTGGAAACTAACGGCAATTAAAGTATTTTCTCCAGCGAAAACCCCAACCAAGCCCAACCCGAAAGCGAACACGAACCCCAAGACGAACCAGAACCCCCCAAAAACATGGACTATTTGGCTGACTGTGCGTGTAATTATAATTTTCTTTAAGTCGGTTTGTTCAAACTTTTCTTTATGTCAAACTTGTGCCCTCCCCCTCTTTCGTTCTGCTGCCTGTCTATATCTGTTTGCAACCACAAATAATTTTGTGGAAAAGTTTCCTCCGTCCCTTTCCTTTGCCTCTCCTTCGCCTTTTTCTTACTTTTTTCCATGTTGTTGGTAATTATGCTCTTTGTGAGACGCAAGCAAACTTTGGGGGCAACATTGTCTGAGTGTATTAGTTGTAATGTGCTGCGCTTGGCCCGAAGGAAACGAACAAGTTGCCAAACTTATGACAAAAAAAACGATGGCAACAGGAGGCAAGACACGGACAGGGTTCCAGGCACAGGTTAAGGCATCCGAAAAAGGTCCCGAGACTGTTTATATTTTGAGGCTCACCTTTCGGTCCGGGCCAGATCCTTTCGCTAGAGAATATGTCTTATTAGCAGAGCGGCAGAGCCAGCCAGCCAATGGCAAAACTTTCAAATGATTTCCATTCATCAAAAGTTCGGCTACAAATTTTCAGCTAATCATGTTAATGATGAATGGAAGTACAACTTTATCAACTGATTTTCCCCACACAATAGCCCCGGCTTTGGCCCCGGCCCGGGCATTTTGCAAGTATTTTATACAATTACTTAAGCATTTTCGGTAACGGAAATGTTTGGTATTTGATGAAACTGTTTTCTTATTAACATAGCCCCCATACTTATGGGGACTTATCCGTGGTGGGATTTATCCACCATATTCTTTGAGTATCTCCAATGAGGTATTGTTGCTCACATGGTTGAAGTAGGAAAAGGCAAGAAACATCCAAAGCGCAGAGTAAACTGTGAAAAATATCAAAAAATAAAACGGATTGGTTATTGAATTGAATTATATTTTTCGTACCTATCAGAAACGTTAAAACTAAAACGTGGCCGATTTTTGTTAATATTTTGATTCTACCCCAAAGTTCAGTTAACGCATCGATTCGCCAAACGAATAGGTGGATACAAGCGAGGGGTATAGCGAGGGTGCCCGCCAGCACCAGTGTTGGATATTCCTGAATTATTACCAATATTAAAAAAATCGTTAGATCATTCATTGCAAATCGTTACCAGGCTGATCCAGTAACCCACATATATGGCAACGCCGTTCAATAGTATAAGTGCAAGGAATACGAAAACATCGAATAGACTTAGATGCCAAACTATAGTGGAATTGGAAGTATTAACAGTATAGTATAGTACAGTAAAGTATAGTACCATCATTAGTTGCGAAATATCTTACCGTATCGAAGGAAGGCTATAAGAAGTATGTCGCCCAATACAGCTGCTATAATGTATATGGTTTGTCTTTCACATTTCCAACTCATCCTAGAGAATTTCAGACATTCAACTGATGCTAAACTCAAAGGAACTGTGCTCTTATTCCCACCTCATAGAGCTGCCTGTCCGAATACACATATTCATCGAATTATTAACCCTAATGAGTGCCATTCATAATGCTGGAAAAGAAATGAAAACGAATTTTAGTTGTTTGCGGCACTTAACACCAGCTCACGACTTTCCCATTTCGTCTAATGGCCAGCCAGACATACATATGACTGAAGTTGGAGCTGCAGCTGGAACTGGTGCTGGTGCTGGGGGCCAGGTTTCGGCAAACGGCGTCTGCATGTTTTTCCATTGTGCCGTATGAAATGGCATTTTATTGGATTACTTAATCAACTATGTGTCGGGAGGGGGAACGGGAAAAGCAGGTAACGAGATACGTAAATTGAGTGGGAAGTTGACTCCCGCGAGGAGTTGGAAAAAGGAATGCGGTGTAACAATATACTCGTATCCAAGGCAAACCAGAAAGTTGGCTAATTTGATTAAATACTTGCTCTTACTTTACTGATTACTGAATTTGCAGTAAGCATATACTTTAGTCAACATTCTCCCACTTTCAGACATTCCATTGATACAGAGCTAATTCAAATGCAGGCCCTTGAACATCCTTGAGAGGGTCTTCTCCTAGTCGGGGGCTGCCTATGCAAAGCAGGAGCTGCCGAATGCGAAATGTGTTTTCACTTTTGTACGTTTATCAGACGGGTGTCGCGTTGACTGGTTTTCTGGCTGGCTGGCTGGCTGGCTGGCTGGCTGGCAAGCGCCACAAGCAGACATGGTGTTCGTAACACAACTGCAATATGGCCAACGGCAACGAATAGCTGCTAGTACGAGAAGCGGCAGTGTAAAGCAGAAAAGGACCCGGGGCCAATTCACGACTCGCATATTGAAAACAAAAACTGCAGTCAGAAACAGAGCTGGGGCTGGGACTGGGACTGGACTGAAGACAGCAACACGTGATGCGGGGGAATTTCGATTGTGCTGATGGCTGAACAGTGGAGACGGGGATGTAGGGACGTGCGGATGTGGAGCGAGTGAAGCAGCTGCCCCAAAGAGCTGGTTGCTGTCGCCCTACAACCCGGTCCAGCTCCAGCTCCAGCTCTAGCTCTGGGTCCAGCCAATGCCTTGATGTGAAGTGAAGTGAAAATGAAAACAAAGTTTAACAAACCGTGGCTAACGAGCTACATTATTAAAACTTGAAAAATGCATAAATTTTCCAGAGACGAACACCCGCCCCGCCGCATATTATAATAGTATAATGCATATCCTGGCATCCAGGCATTTGAAAGTTATTGACACCTTCTCCCACATCCACATTACTCGCTTACCGCCATGTAGATGCTCGTGACTTGATCGTGAGCCCTGCTCAAAAGAGAAACTCCTCCTGCTCCAGCTACAGCCCAGCTCAAGCTGCTCCACACATGTACAAGGTGTTGCAATGCCTCCTCATGATGCACGATCTGCTCAGAGACAGAGACAGACCTTACCTAACCCAACAGCAACAGCAACTGCAACTCTGAATGGAGCGTAATCCGAGTGGAGTTCGAGACTTGCCTGCCAAGTGATTTTGCGCATATTAGTTGCCCATTAGGCGCCCAGCATTGTCAGCTGTGGTCTGGACAGTCCGACGGACAGTGAAAATCGCATTAAAATTCAGTTGGTGTTAAATATTACAAGCGCCCCCTACGCCAAAGGCGAAAAGGTTTCTTTTCGCGTTGATTTGGTGCTGCCAGTCAGGTCGTCCGTCAGGCGGTTATAGCCCGCAGCCAGACGCCGTCACAGTCCAGGGAGGATTGGAGGATTGGAGCGGGGGGAGGCCTAGACGGGATCGAGTGTGCAGCTGAGTCGCTTGTGAAATGTTATGGCAACGTGATATGTTAATCATTCAGCCAAAGTCGTGTTTGGTCATATGGATGCGGATGTGGATGTGGATAAACACTTGTTAGGTCACCAACTCCCTGCAGCTGGAGAACCTACTTCTTGGGCTGTGTGACGTCCTCATCATGTGCATTTGATGATTTACAGCACTGCTGTTGCTTGGGGTTAAATTAGCTGGGAATTATGGGCCAGAGTAAGCTCTAAATCTATCGCACTCTAATCGGGTCCTAACTGCCAGGCTCTCGAGCGGAGACGGCCCACATTTGAGGCGCTCTCAGAGCATAAAGTGCAATTATAGCGGTGCACAGAGAGAGCGATGAACAGAGCCATGAAATACCAACACCCGACAGCTGTAAACAACAATTTGTTGGCCCGACCATAACCGCATCCACATGGACAGCTTAAAAACCCCCAGCCGAGGCAGCGCGGAAAACGTGCAGCAAACACAAAACACAAAACCCAAAATGCCAATAACTTGCCACAGAGATCCCCGATCCGAGAGAGCTTATAAAAAAGTTATTTAAAACGCCAACGGAGCCAAGTCGGGTCGGGCCTGGCCGTTGCCGGTGCCGGTGCCGGGTCCAGGCCAATCCAATCCAACAATGGCAAATGATGATGAGACGTCCAAGTCCGAGTCCAGAGTCGTTTCAGGTTAAACGTTAAACGTTTTGGCAGACGCGCAAAAACTTAGACACAGCAGAGACCTGAAGATGAAAAGTTGAATGAAAATACCCCGTACAAACGGAGACAGATAGAAAGACAGACCGACACAGAGACAGACACCCATAGCCAGGAAAGTGCAGAAGAACCGAACGTAATGAGCAAATTTATGGTCAATTGATAATTTAGTGGCATTCGGTATCATCAATTATGGTACTGGATAGCTGGCTGCCTGGTTGGATGGCAAAGAATAAGTGGCCCAGACCGAAGACCGACAGAGGTCCAACTCGATCTGGGGCTGCTTGCTGACTCCCTGGCTAAAGATGAGGCATTGTTATGGGGACCAATGAGGCACAAATTTTGCTAAATGTTTCGGTATTCCCTACGCAGAAGTTTCTGCTTTTATTCGAGAACGAGCTTCCTGCTCCCCCACACGCACGCCGATGAAATATGATTGTGTTGGCATCATCAAGAGCCGTAGCTATATTTTATATAATTCCTTCGAATGTCAAATGCGAGGAAAGGGCACTCGAATTGGGTCAAAGTTTCGGTGGAAATGCCCATCCAAGTATAAGTACATCCATCTTGGCTTTGTTGTCTAGGCCCTTGCCTCACAATTTAAGTCGCTAATTGAACGCTTGGTCTGACACATGGAATAAATCACACAATTTCCAGCTTGCACCTTGCATACCAGACTCCGACTCGGACTCTTGCTGCACGTCGCCATGTTTATGCCAATAATGTGCCATAAACTATAGGAAGGAGCCGCAGCCAGAGCAGAGGGTCCTCTCTGCTTCGATCTGCCGCACAATGGAGTGCACATGGAGTCCAAAAATGGCCAAACGAAGCGTCGCTGCATGACTGCTGGAGCTGGAGGAGCGGCTTCCTCTGATAAACTTTATGACATTGGAGGGAAGTGGAAGTGCAGCCACTTTGTCAGCAGCCATCCCACAGTGCTGCCAGCACTGGCTCTCTTCTTTCCCTTTCTTTCTGGTGTATGGAGTACGGCGCTAAAGTTTAAGCATGGCCCGAACTTTACGCACAACTTGCACACATAATTTACCTCGTCCCCGGACCGAACTGAACCGACCCGTACTGCACTCCACTCCACTCTGCGTAATTATTGGCCAGGAGCTGGAGCTGGCGATTCGGATACGAGTACGGATACGGGTCCGGGATGGGTTATATGTGAGTGCATTAGAGGCGACCACAAATTGTTTGGTTTGGTTTGGTTTGGTTTAGCGCAAATTGTAGTCATAACTTCTTCGCGAGCTGCGCCAACTGGGAGCTGTTGCCCCAGCCAACGAGCATCAGACATCGGACTTATTGTACGAGTATGATGCTCAAATGAACCTCGTTTTAACGTCCCAGCATCGGTTTTAAAGTCAGACATTAAGGAAAGGTTAACTCGGCTTGAACCCATCTCCATTATTCCGCTATTTGATCAAGGTTGTGAAATAATTTCAATCTTTAACCGGGTTCCGCATCTACTCAAAGTCTATCAAATAATTGCCTAACATTTTTAAGAAAATATTAACTTGTAGAGCTAGAGGGCTGATTTAAAGTATAACAATTTAGTAAGAAATCATTTGCCCATGAATATTGCATTGCAACACAAATGCGATTCGCCCAACCAAATGGCTCCCGCCACACTGTGGACGGTAATCGCTTGTGCTGCAAGTGCCACAAATCCCACATCAATCAAATCTCTCGCTGAGGCGAAATGGAACCTCCTGGCTCAAATAACCGCTAACCGGAGCGGCGTATGCACACAAATACAAATTATAGCGGCCATTAATCGGCCAATTGCACCAGAGGCTCGCGTTTGATTCTGACTATTTAGGAGAAACTTACAGTGGGAAGAATCAAAAGAGCAAAAGAACGGAAGGATTGTAAATATTCCTTTAATTATCTTCAATTCCGAGGAATTTGTACATTGTTTGAGGTTCTAACTTGTTTACTAAATCAGTGAGCGGAAAAGTAATACTGCAACTTATTAAATGTTACTCTTTTTAAATATATTCAACTAATTTTAATTAAAGGAAAATATGTTTAATTTGGATTTGATATATTTTTAAAAAACTCCTCTCTTAGTATTGATATTTCTGAATCCATATTGGCGTAGTTTTGTTGCCAGTTTTCTGCATCTTTTTGCCACTGTGCGCAGTTGGCATGTGTCCTTTAAAGCTGGATTTGCATGCAGCATATACTGTTATGCCATACCCAACGCCTTCATACCACTAACACATATACAGAGAGCACCTGAGCGAGTTGCAACGAAGAACTTTGACTGGGGGGAGAATGTCTTTTGCTGGTGGGGATGGGGGTCAGGCTGGGACAAACTTGGGGGAGGCCAGTAGAATGTGTCCCTTGCCCTCTACATTGATTTTGTATTTCCAAGGAAGCAGCGCGGAAACTTGTTAGTGCGGCATCCGCTTCAGCCCCACACCCTCTATACACATAAATTGCTTTGCATGCAATTTTCCACGAGCCTCACCTCCCCTGAAACACTATGAATATATGTATAGACAAGAGTTGGAGTCAGAACCATAGGCGGAGCTACGCCCAGAGACCGGGCTCGGTCCCGGGCTCCTGCCATTGCACTGGCACATTGCAATGTAATTAGTTTTACATTTCTATAAAGTCGGCAAACGTATAATTGTGGAAAATGGCATTTCTAGTTAATTAATAGCCTTTTCTCTACCGCTGCCGCTGCCAATAGTCCACATAGTAGAACCCCATCTGATTCCGAAGGACACCCTTTCTGCACATTTTTTATACCCCTCCGTTCTTGCAGTCAACAAAAAAGTTCAGCAGCTTTTTCCCCCTAGCCTGTTGTCAACCTTTTTGAAAGTTTCTCCCGAATTGCTTGCAAATTTAATTAAAACGTTAGTATTTTTGTACCCGAGCTGATGTGAGGGAGAATATCATATGAAAGAAACAGTGTTGCACTGTTGGACGGGGGACACGCTGCAGGTTTGCCACAAGCTGTTGATTCAATTAAAAACATTTTTCATTCTCATATGCGAATATTCACCTGTTTTTGTGGCCATCATTTAATTTTTGCGCAATCAGTTGCTGATTACGGAATATATATTGAAACAGCCTAAAACGCAGCCTAATTGCATTGTAATTCAGATAATACTTTGGGAAATGTATTCGATATCTCATCCTCTTTACATACTTTGTCAGGTTACAAATTTGCTTAGTGATATTTATTTTTTTATAAGTCGGTAAATCAAAATGGTCTGCGGAGACGCAAGAACTAGGGCTGCGGCGGTCGGAGTATTTGCCATAATATTCGTAATTGTCCTTTTACTTTTGAGTGCATTTTATACTGGTTAGAAAATAATCTTCATATGCGAATGCATCGTTTAACCTATTTATATCCCGTGCTATACCTTAGGAGAGATCGAAAGAGACTGGGCCTACTACCTTCAAGCAGTTCTCTGGTTTCTGATTGTTCCAACCGCCGTTGCTCTGCTGATTGGGCTCTATTATGCAAGTAAATGCCTGTGCCATCATATGACATCACTAATTTCGTTCTTATTTCCTATACAGGAAAATAGTTTTATTGTGATGGTATGGCTAATTGTGGCTTCTGTGATCGGAGTCATTTTGACCATTTTGCACATCATAGCTCTAACGCAACTAATTGACGATAAGGATATTATTATCAATTCGATTTTTTTTATCATCCACATCGGTAAGCCTGCAGTCAATTTCATTTACAGGACCTGACGGAGTAACTGTCTCTTACAGTTTTTTTTGCGTGTTGTGTTTGGTTTCCATATAAATTCTATAGCACGATCTCTGACTCTGACCCTTACTAGACCGCGGCCATTACATAGTGAATGTGATAAGGACTCGTACTTTATAATAAGTACAAAAATTGTTGATTTTCGAACTTAATAAATCTTGAAGTTGGCGCACCGAGTAATTTTTCATTCTCATATGCAAAAACAGGTGAATTGTTTTTGTGGCCATCATTTAATTTTTGCGCAATCAGTTGCTGATTACGGAATATATATTGAAACAACCTAAAACGCAGCCTACTTGCATTGTAATTCAGATAATACTTTGGGAAATGTATTCGATATCTCATCCTCTTTACATACTTTGTCAAATTTACAAATTTGCTTAGTGATATTTATTTTTTTATAAGTCGGTAAATCAAAATGGTCTGCGGAGACGCAAGAACTAGGGCTGCGGCGGTCGGAGTAATTGCAATAATAATCGCAATTGTCAATTTAATTTTGCAACTTATTAATAGTAAGTAAATAATCTTCATATACGAATGCATCGTGTAACCTATGTATATCCCGTGCTATACCATAGGAGAGTTCATAAGAAGCTGGTACTTCTACCTTCGAACGGGGATCTGGATTCTGATTGGTCTAACCGCGGTTGCACTGCTGATTGGGATCTATTATGCAAGTACATGCCTGTGCCATCGTATGACATCACTAATTTCGTTCTTATTTCCTATACAGGAAAATAGTGTTATTGTGATGGTATGGCTAATTGTGGCTTCTGTGAACGGAGTCATTTTGGCCATTTTCTACAACATTACTCTAGCGCACTTGATTGAGGATATCGATATTATTGTGGTTTCGATTTTTTTTATCATTCACATCGGTAAGCCTAGAGTCAATTTCATTTACAGGACCTGACGGAGTAACTTTCTCTTACAGTTTTTTTTGTGTGTTGTGTTTGGTTTCCATATAAATACTATAGCACGATCTCTAACTCTGACCCTTACTAGACCGCGGCCATTACATAGTGAATGTGATAAGGACTCGTACTTTAATAAGTATAAAAATTGTTGATTTTCGAACTTAATAAATCTTGAAGTTGGCGCACCGAGTAATTTGGATTTGCGGAACATGATTTAAGGTGCGGGGCGTAATTTCGTTGTTACATCCCATATACTTGTAGGAGAAGTCTTTTTTCGTGCTAATATCGTTGTAGCTTTCACATTGGAAGGAATTCGGCAGTCGTATTGCTAACTATCATCATGATCAGTAAGCCTGGATTCCATTTCGTATGTTGTCTGATAGATCAACTTTCTGTTGCAGCAATTTTAGGATTTTGCATTTGCATTCCTGCCAAATACGTTTGGACGATGATTTAGGTCGTAAATATCGGCCGTCATTATCAATATAATTCTGTGAGTTCAATAAATCCTATAGTTTTCTTAATATCCAAACACCGACGTCTTTACGTTCCATGTCAGTTTTATGACAGCTATCCGAAAAAATCCCAACTCCGGAATGTGTTTGTCGGTGGATGTCGGTGGCCAGAGTAAATGCTATGCGATCGCAATATGTGCATTCTTTTATGGATTATTGGATATTTCGGTAAAGAGCTACTGTCTCGGTAATAAAATATTTCCGAACGTTAGTGCCCATAACACCATTCTGCTCCATTTTTTTTCATAGTCAATGCCGAATCCGAACCATTTATAATCATTGGACTCTCGGCTTGGCTTCCGATTCTTTTAGCCGCCAGTATCCTGTTATTGGGCGCCTGCCAGGCAAGTACCAGGGCCACTCGGCCACCCAGGATTTCTCCACTAAATGTTTTCCCCATTAGGAGAGTCGTATGCTGGTGCAGATGTCGATCGTGGTGGCTGTGTGTGGTGGTTGCTTATGGATAATTTCGAGCATAGGGATGCTCATTAATACATTGGCGCAAAAAGATATTTTAATTGAAACAGTGATGCAAACTATTTCCCTTTTACTTTTCATCGGTTTGTAGGCTAATCCGAAAACATTTTCGGCTCAGTAACTCAGAGCATTCTCTTTCAGGTCTGATCGGGTTTCTCGTATATTTTCCATATAGGTATTTGAAGGAACTGGAAAGATAAGCTCAACAAAAAACTGCTTTTTTTGGTTAATTTGGAATAAGTCACAATACCTCGGAGTTATCCAAATGGCAATGGTAAAATTTGCATAAAATAACAATAGACGACAACAAATCAAATGCGAATAGACAGACACAGACACAGACCCAGGCTTCGGCTTCGCCCTCGGCGGTGGCACCCTGTAGTAAGGCAGCCGCAAATAGAAAGTGAAAATCAAATACGAAATGCTACCGTTTATTTTTGTATTTTGTATTTTCCCCCATTTTCGTACTGTGTTTATTTGTCGAGCGCCTAATTTAAATAAACATTTATTTGTACAAAGGCCTTAATACGTTGGGCAAATGACTTCCTGAATTGAACCGAAAGCGGCGCAAAAGCCGACCAAATACTGTCTGCAGCCAGGCCAAATTGCATAATCGGTGGAACAAATGCAGCGGATTATGAAATCCTTCGCTCAAAAGGCTGCCAGGCAGCCGCTCCGAGCACGAGCAGAATGGCGGAGGTTAGCGGAGTGGAGTCTGGGGGACTGGATGCCGACCTGGCAACAACCTGTCGCATATTTAAACCGATTAACGGCACGATTCCAGTCGCCGGTTGCCAGCCGTGGCATAGAAATGGAAATTGAAATGCTTGTGGCAGTGCCAACACTCTCCGGCTTGCTGTTGTTCCTCTGCCACTAAATCGCATGGATGCGGAGTGGTCCCAACATGGCCAAGTATGATGTGCACTGGTATCTGGACGGTGTCCTTTATCTAAAGGCCCCCCAAGATCTGATCTTTACATGAGAAAATAACAGTTACCAGACAATCTGCATCTCTATCTAATATCAAAGTCTTTCATTGGGATCTTATTACAATGAACCCCTCTTGACAACTGCAGTGTATACTGCATTCGGTCCTACTGTCTGTAGTTTTTCTTATACGAGTATAGTTTTAGTTGAATTTTCGTCGGAACGGCGGGCGGGGTTGGGGGGAAAATTCGTGTCTCTGGCGCCGCAACAGAATTGAAAACGTTTGTAAATACTTTCCAAGCATTTGCAGCAATTGAACAAATACAAAACAGCCCGGGCAGCCGTTGCAGTTGGAAAATTGTGAAAAAATAAAATAATATATTGTGGCACAATGCTGGTATAAGGCTCAAAATTTCCATTGTTGGCTGTGAATTTCTTGCCCTGACCTATAAATAAAGTTGGCAGCCCAACAACGGTTTGCCCAGAAATGGCAAACAGCGCAAACTGTGCAATAAAAGCGTATAATGTGAATATAACAACCGCGAAGCCTGATTTCCGATTGGGCTTTGAGTATCTTTTCCCTTTTCCCCATTGCTTTTCCTTTGGGCCGAGCTTGCCAGCAGATTGACTCTTGACCTTAGCAGATTGGGATCAATTTTGTCATTGCTTTGGGTCGAGATTTGTTCGTAATTGTGGCAGCAAAAAATGCCTAAAATGCCTGTCTAAAAAATGCCATAAAAAACACTCGACTATCTAACATTTATTGGTACTTTTAATATCTATAAATAACATTAAATCTTTCCTCTCGCAGCGGACGCTCCTCAAGTCCTGTCAGAGCCAGAGCCAAACAAATCACCTTTCCCAGAAATAACTTAATTTTTCAGAACGATCGTAGCTCATACTCGTCATATAGGAACTAATTTACAAACTGACGCTAAACGGATTGGATCGGATGGAACCAATCGATTGCAACCCAGACAAAAACTCTCTCAACTTCTTACTTAGGAATCTTATCTCTTCTCCGCCTGATGCCCGAAACAGCCGGCGAATGCGATTCTTAAATGCCTTTCAATGCACCCTAGTTATCCGAGGAATTTTCATCCGCTTTCCATGCTCTACTAGCTTTTCTAACTGCCTGCCCAGACAGGATCTTTTGCGGTTGAAACTGTACAATCCCGGAAAAGCCGCAGAATGCCCTGTCTGCTGCTTTGAGCTGGATGGATTCTGGAAACATTTCCCAGTTTCTGGCCATCTATAACGTTTAAATGACAAAAGATTTTATCTGCTCCGATTACAGAATTTAAAGCAGGAACACTGTCACCTTAAATGCAATAGACGATGCCTTGGATGGGTGGCAAGCGGCACATGGCAGGGCAGATACGAATGGATGGACACCTGAGAGCAGCTCGAACCACTAGAATGGCTGCTGTGGTTGCAGCACCGCAACATTGTTCCCAAAAGCCAACGTAACCCAAGCCAGGACAAGCCATCATCCCCCTCGCCTATCTATCCTTCCGGCAAGCGACATCTAGCAGAGGCACCTATCCTGGAAGCGTAAGCTAACTCGGCTTAAATAAATTTAATTTAATTACCAGTAAAAACCGCATGAGTAACTTCCGCTGGAGATGAGAGCCGGGCCAGGACAACGTTATCTCTCAGTCACTCCGGACTCCACCCACAAGTGGGGCACACACAGCCCCATAACCTGCCTCTCGGCAGTTACCTGATGATGGTGGTGCGACACCACACTCTCCCTACTTATACATCTATCCCTCTTTCTGTTTATTTAGGAAATAACATTTTTGTGGCAACACATTTTTAGATTTTATTACAGCTTGAGCCACGTTGAGTGCTTTTCGCACTCTCGTACATTCACTCTACTGCTGCTGCTGCTGCTCTGTTGAGGTCAACATGCATTTTATCATTTTAAATAGCAGCAACAACTAGGTGTACGAGCACTCGACACTCGACGATAAATAACCTTAATGTAGTTCCCTGCCTGCCTGCCCCTGCCACTGCCACACCTGCTGGTTTAATTACAAGCGGCAGATGCGGATTTCAAAGCATACTTTCAGGCGGCACTGAAAAAAGTGCTCGAGAAAGTGTAGTAGAAAAACGGGCTGCTGCCGGCACGCTGTGTGGGTGCCGCCCGGGGCAAGGTCAAGTCAGCTGTAACCAAGCCCTGGCCCAGGCCACCCACTCCCCACTCGTGACGACAATAATGCAAATTGGCCTCGCACTTCCCCAGCGAGTGTGTGTGTGTGTGTGTGTGTGAGCCCAGGCTGGCAAATACTTGAGCGGCGGCTTAGCGGAGGAGCTTAGGTCGCCACTCGAGACACATTACCCACTCACCCACAACGTCACTCGCACACAGCTCTCGGGAGGCCAAGACAGAGGACTACAGTCGCTACAGTCCACTGAGAGAAAAACCTCCAACTTGAAGGTTGAAGATAAACGAGTACGAGAGAATTTCGAGCTCAAAAAGAGAATCAGAAAATCTAAGCCATATTCCCCGAACAAGGAATAAGTATACCATCAGAAATGCAATTTCGAGGCCTTTTTTTATCTCAGTGTTTTCTGTTGTTTGAACTTGGAAATGGGAAAGCCCTGAGACAGCTGGACTAAGCGACTATAAACCCGTTTAATCTCCATTTGAACTGATTTCAATAGCTGAATCCTTTTCACACGCTCGATCCTCTTTAACATATCGTATAAATATGCATCCCAGTGTGGGAACTGCTTAAGTGCAACCTTGACTACGTTCCTCATTCCACAGTGACATTCCGGACATTGAGAGAGCAGGAGAGAAGTGGTCTCCATGTCCTAGTCGCCGTTGCCTAGTAACCTAGTTTAGTAAATAAATCGCAATTTTTTTCGTATTTTTGCCGGAGCCTCCCCCCCAGGATATTCGGGTCTGTCCCTTTGTCTCCGGCAAGTCATTCATGTGTGCAATCTGTGGGTGTGACTAATTCAATTACAACGCCCAATTGTGCATGCCCCGGCACTCCTCTCCCTGTCCCAATCCCTGTCGCAGCCTCTCGCCTCTTGCTGCCTGCCGCATGGCACTGACTCTCTCGGTCCTACTAAGCGAGCGCTTTGGATAGTGATTTTTCATTTCATTTTCACGCTTTCACTCTGTGCATGTGCTGCAGGTACGAGCACGAGCACGAAGTATGGGAATTGTGTTCGAGAATTATATTAGGTTTTGATTCAGCTTCGCTCACCGTTACCGTTAGCGTTACTGTTCCCACCTCCCACAGTCATCCGTGCAGTGGGAATGTGCCACGTTTCGTGTCACCCTAGGACTTAATTGTTTTTTTGTCACACGATTTATCCTCCTTTTCGGGGCGTATCATGTTCAAAATTGAAATTAACTGACAGTTTGGCAACGCACTCACTCCACTCCACCAATACGGGACAAATCGACATGATTTGTGCAGTGCGAAACGATAGGTGGGGGTGGGAGTGGGAGGGCGTTCAGAGCCAGAATTGGAAATCGTGATGGGTTTTCCATGGCAGCGAGCTTGGCAGAGGGTTAATGTGTGCACAAAGGAGCCGGAGACCTATGGGAACCTAAGTAAACAACGGCTGTTGGATGGGGGGTTGCAAGAACGATTATTAGGGTCTGTCACATACATGAACTGGTATTTGTTATACAAACATTGTCGAGAAACGGAAGCCACAAGCTGCATATGACAGCGAGTATTATTAACTAAAAATGTCCCATTGACTACCGACTTTTGGCTTTGGCTGTACTGTATTGTGGAGAAATCTGGGAAGCCGCTTTAACCGAGAATCCACAGTGGCAACACCTTAAAGGCCATTTCCCTGGGAGCCGTCGCTGATTGCACTTCCCCATCATCATCATCAGCGTCGTTAAAGGAATGTCTCCTGGCGGGACTATCTGCGGCCCAGCATCTTGATGATCAGAGCAAGACCCAGTGCAAGACTCTAGCCATTGGGAAACGTGATTTGTAAGGTCATCATTCAAAAGGCATCGACTACAAGCACAGGCACAGGCACGGGCACACAGAGAGATCCCGGGCCACAAAACCCGATTCCCGACAGCAGCCGAGAAGAAAATTAAAATGGAATGGTTATACATTCATGTAATTTAACGAAATTCAATTGAATGCCAAGTCACAACAGCAGCTCCAAACAAATCTAAACCAAACCAAACCAAGCCGAATCGAACTCTTAACTCTGGTCGGGACTGGATCCTGGATGGCTGGACTGGATGGGCTGGATGCGCTGTCTGCAGCGGCGATATTGCCGATGCCAAGCGTGAGATTATCGACGATTGTATGCAGCGATGATGATGCTGATGAGGATGGTACTCGAACTGCGGCCGTGGCTGCTTGGGCAATGGCTCCCGTGAGGAGGCACTGCACTCGAGACACAAAACCACCAACACACGCACACACATACACACACACACACACACACCAATTGCAGTCAACTTCACTTTTCATGCCGTCAGAGCGGGGATATGGACGGCGGACATAACAGACCCCAGTTGCAGTCATTGACTTGGGTTATCGCACGCCAAAAACGACAAAACAGTTGCATGCCCAAACCAAGAACCAGACTCCAGAGCCAGCCTCAGTCTCAGGGCCCAGGTTCAAGCCCAAGCACAAGCCCAGGCCCATGCCCATGCCCATGCCCAGTCAGGGCAGCCCCAACGCTATCTGCATGCGATCAAATTTCCAGGGCTTCTGTTGCGGACACGGACGCGATGCGATTCGATGCGACCGCGACCGCGAGAGGCGGCAGCGATCATATTGAGTCTGCTTTTGACATTTTGGACACAATTTGAACCTTTTACTTTTCGGGCAGAGACGACTACTCCGAGTATACAAACACACGATTTCCAGCTTAAGCCGATTTCCAGGAATCTCAACCAGAACTGCAATCGAAATCGGCAACTCGGTCCCGGTCTCGGTCCAGGTCCCGGTCGCGGGTTCAGGCTCGTCTGTCGACTCCGACTCCGAGTGGCCTCGTCTCCTGTGTGTTTTGTATTTTGCCATGACATTGATTGAGAAATTGATTTAAAAATCGTTTTTGCAGCGCTGATTCTGAATCCGATTTCGGCTCTGATTCCCATCTCGAGCAGGCGCTTCGGTGACTGATCCACCATTCAGGAAACTGACTGGCACTCAAGGCTGCCCTTCAAACAGCCAACGTTTTCGACACTTAAAAGTTTTGATTTACAAACTTTTTAATTTAATTGAAATCCTATCGAATCGAATGTGTCTTCCCCCATTTTGAAAATGGGAGACTGAAAAAGATTCAGAGTCTGTTCTCTCTTTAAGTTATAATATCCAATGAATCTCAAGGAACAAATCCTTTTAAATTTGATAGTTTGGAAGGAATTCCCATAATCTGGTCTCCTACCTAAACATCTTTTAATTGTCGTGTGAAGTGCTCGAAATCTGTCTGCCCCCATATCGACTATTTCCCAGGGGTAGCCCTAATTTGTGAAACGAGTACGAGTAGTATGCTAATGCAAAATGCTAGGCAACAAGCCGTAGAACATAACTCAAACTATCAACGAATATGATGAAAGCAGCGGAGATACATATCAAATAGAATATTTTGTTATGCTCATTAGTGGAGTGGAAGTGCCGCAGACCGGACAAAGTCGGGACCATCAACACCCACGGCACAAATAATTTATAATGTCTTAATTATTTCTCTGTCTTGGGCCGAGAACGGGCAACAAATTGTTTATGAAGTCGGCGATCAGCGATCTAACATGGAAACACTTCCTCTTCATCTCATCTTGGGGGCTGGGCTGGGCTCCTAGGTCTAACTACGCCTCCGAAAATGATATGCAGCAGATTAGTGGACGTGATAATTTGTTCGACGCGCTCCTCCCCGAACTCTGGGTGCCCCGTCCCGTCCACGACTCTCTTTCACTTCCCCTCTCATGTTCGCGTTGCGCTCGAGTGCTCCAGCCCCGAAAATAAACGACGAATTACGAACGAAGGCGGAGGTGGAGACCAGAAAAAACACAATATATGAAAAAAATACCATTTTTCCAGAGCGGACCAACTACCAAATTGAAAATTAACATATTTCGGCAGTAGATGCTATCGCTACTCGGTCTCTGACTTGGACTCGACTCTGACCAAAGCAGCAGCAACATTTGTTTGCCAGAAAACCAAACCCAAACAAACCCAAACCCGAACCCGAACTAAAACTGAAATAAAAACAGAAGGAGAAGAGCAACAGCACTGGCAACTCCCAAAGGTTAATTCAATTTTCCATTTTCCGGAGCTGCTGCCAAAGAAGAAGGAAATTTTTCATTTTTTAAATTGATGGCCGGAGCCGGAGTCAGACTCTTTCGTTCTTCCGTTGGCTTCCTGTGTCTTGGCAATTGTCTTCTTGGCAAAAATCTCATGCCCACCGCAAATTGAAACTACAACATGCCATTGTCCTTAGCGATTGAATAAGAATTATGCCAAGGATACACATAGACACACACGAACTCCTCGAAAGGGAATGAAGAGTACTGTACTACCAGGGACCAGGGACAATTCCACGTAGACTGCTGTCAAGCCGTTTTGGAGCATTGTGATTAATGGGTTGCCGCCTGTGCCTCTGCTGCTACTTCTGCTGCTCCTTTTGCTGCCTCTCTGTGTGTCCATTGTCTAGGGCCGTAACCATTTTGGCATGTTTGTCATTTGGGAAATTGTGCGGTGGCCCTAATGACAAAGACAAACAGGCGGCAGGTAGCCACAGCGAGAGGGAGTCTGCAGCCACAATAGATTCAAAATAGTTGATATGCATCGACATCAGCTCAATCGATGCAGAAGATGGCATCAGAGTTCAGTGAAGGGCGAACTGGGGAAATGCATTCCATAATAATTCAATCAAAAATCTCAAAATTCCTGTTCAATCTTCAATATAGTTTAATCTGTCTATCTGATCTAAGTGAACCATTCACCGCCGAGCTCTAGTAGCTCCACTGTGGCCAAATGGGTATCCACTCAACGCCTTTGAGTGATTTCCCCGGATCAACTCACTCGCCCATCATTAAATCGAGCAGTCAGTCAGTCAGCCAGCCATCCAGCCATATATTCTGTGCTCTCGACTCCGTGTCGGTGTGGCCGATGGCCGGTCTGACTGATGGCCATTGCCACTCTCCATGGCTGTTGCGCATGCGCGTCGGGAACAGCGATCGTTCACCGGGCTCTGGCTTGGCTTGGCATGGCATGGCAGGGCAGGGCAGCAGCAGTGGATAAAGATGAGGCAGCTCCTTGAAATCCAGCGACGTCGCTTTGGTGCAAAATGCTGGCAGCGAAACCTGCAATTACCATCGCCAGCTCTGATAGCTTCAGCAGGAGGTACTCTGGCGCAACTTCTTGGCCGTCTCTCTGCGCAACAGGGCCGAGACTGTTTAGGTTCTTAGGCATTTAGTCTTTGTTTCGACAGATGCAGACGAGTCCGAGTCGGAGTCCCAGCCGCGGTTGGAACTGGACGGGCAGCCTGGTAGCTCTGCAGTTGATATGTTGTTGAGTACTTTTAATTTGCATGCTCTTAATGGTGTTGCTTCGTATTAAGCAAGAGCCACAACCAGAACCAGACTGGCCACAGGCGCAGAAGACAGTGGTAGACAGGAGGCCAAGGCATTGAACTGTGATTGGATCTATGCCTTTGGGCATTGCAATGACCAGGCATATTAATGGCAGGATTGCAATCAAATTTGGAGCTAAGCCTCAGCAAAGGGCTTGGTCGCAGTCTTAACAAATTCTGCCAATATTACTTCCCATATTACTTCATGTATGTGCATGTTTTACCGATCACATTACGCTTTTCATTTCCCATTAACAGTTATCCCACCCGGGAGGCATTGTTTCGCAACTAGACGTACGGGAAACCGGTACCCATTCCTCGCATTCCCCGGCCATATCCATGTCCATATGCACATGTCAGTTGGTCCAAAAAGATGCCGCACCGATGGCCCAATGGAAATGACACAACAAAACAGGGAATCGGTTCGGAGAGAGGGAACAGAACAGAACAGAACAGAACAAAACAGAAAATTGCAATTGAAGTTAATTTCAGCAAATTGCATGCCAAAATGTGTTAAAGGGAAGAAATTCCGAGCCAAGTCCGAAAGGAAGGCCAGATGAGGGAGGCCTCGAAGAAATGGCGATAGCCGCTACTAAAAAACTGACTTCTTTGGGCCAAAACTGCAGCACCAACAGCAGCAGCAGCAAAAGGAGCAGCAACCAGGAACAGAGCCGCCACAACAAGAGCAGCAGAAGCAGCAAGACGGGGAAAAAATTAAATTACAGGCTTAGGCGAGCATTGCAGCTTGGCTTGGCTTGGCATGGCATTGAGTCGGGAGTCAAGAGTCGAGAATCGGAGGAGAGCTCTGGGCTGCCTCCTCCAATGGATGCCGGGGCAATAAATGATGGCATGAATGAGTGACCAGCTGACTGAGTGAGTGAGCGAGCGGGTGAGCGAGTGAGTGAGTGACTGGCATGCCCCTGCGGATGGCCATGGACGTGCAACGGACAGTGGACAGCGGGCATCACTTAAGTATCTGCGCTTGCGGTGCCCACTAAGCTCCGCCCACCGAGTAGTTGCAGTCGTCCGGGTCGGTTCGGGCCGGGACGGGCCGGGCCAAGAGCATCGGGGCGCGAGATTACTCACGCGAATGTAATTTGGCAATTGCTTATTAGCGCTAACGCGCCGACGTCGATCCGGCATCGAGGGGCTCGCTTGGTGATCTGCGGCATGGCACAGTGGTGAAGGATCTGGACCTTTTGTGCTATCTTTAAACATAAAATCACATGCGAAGGAATCATTTCATATATCAAGCAAATACGAGCATACATATATGCGTTTAATCGATGGCTGAATAGACATACCATAGATATAGCTCCGCCGAAAGTAAATCATTTCTTTTTTTTTTGTATTTTGAAGTTATTTGATTTTATTTATTCTGCTTGGAAAGATGTTAAGTTTTCAATTGGAATGGCCCCACTGTGCGGTGGCCGCAGCAATCGAACCATTTATATCACCTTCTAGTTAGAACGAGCGGACCATCCAGTTGTCGATCCTCAAACACGGCTCGTACTACTCGGACGCCTTGGTCGTCGGTCCTCGGTCTCCGTGGTCGTCATTGGATCTTGCGCAATGCGCGTTGTAGGACCGGTGTTGGACATCAGAGCCCCGAGCGAAAGATGGCACTGTCCGATGACTGCGAATGTGAAGTGCAATAATTTTCTTTTTTATTATTATTACATTTTTCTTTCTTTGGGATTGCTGGAGATTGCCGCTGCCACTGCCGACTTGGCTGCAGCTGAGGCAGAGGCCGAGAGTGTTGAAACATTTGCGCGTCATTTACAGATTCTTTTAATATTATCATTTTTGGTGGCCGTTTTGGCGGGGCCAGAATGCTGCCAATGGCCTAACGACATGGCAACTATAGGAAATAAAGGATCGTTTAGCTCTCGGAGGCCTCTGGCGGCCAGAAACGCTGGCTGGAGAGGCTGTTTTATGTGAGTGGTGGATGGGAATTGTTAGTAGCTTCAATTTTGTTGGATCTGTAGTTTCAGAATGTGTTCCTTTTGTACCCTGTGAGTACCGGGTATAAAAAGATGGCCGACTAGCTAGTTCACGTGTTCCTCTCTTTCCACCATGGCATCCCTCACTTAGAGCCCAAATCAACCCCAATTCCATACCAAACCCCGCCCCTCACGGGGAGTATTTCTACCTCTAGCCGCGTGCGTGGATAAGGATCCTCAAACCGCTGCTCCCAGCCTCTGGGCGATAACTGTGTAAAACTGCAAATTATCCTAACTGGCCCATTTTAACCTGACAATTAGAGAGACGATGGCGGCCTGCGGTGTAATTCAATCTGCATATGGGACTGCGTCGGGGACAAAGACAGCGACAGCGAAAACGGCAGGATAGGGCAATGGTAAATGGAATCACAGCGGTGGCCAACAATGAGCCTAGACAAAAGGGAACTCTGGCTGGGGCCGAGGCAATTGAAACGCCCGAAAATAGGGCCAAATGCAAAAAGCATGTACCACCAGAGGAAGATGTGAAAGAATAAGAGAAGAAGAAGAGGCTGAAAAGAACAGGCCCAAATGGCATGAAATTTTGTCAAACGAAAATACGGGCGTAGATTTCTATTAAAACGTAAGGACGGACCCAAAGACAAACGGACGGTTGAACACTTAAACGCTTGGAGGACGGGACGAATGGAACCGGGCAAACCTTTTGTCTTTTGTAATTTTATGCGACAATTTTTGTTCCTTGCTTCTACAACTCTCGTTCCTCTCTCTCTCTCTCTCTCTCTCTGCTCTATCGGTCTTTCGGGACTCGAGGTAAATTAGAATATGGCGGATGGAAGGACGGTTGGTAGCCTACAAAGAATGCGGGGAATACAGTGAAAAAGTATTGAATGACATTTTGATATGCTTAGAATTCGGTTCCGATGGATATAGCAAATGTCAATGGCAGCTGCGTGACTGCCCTCCCCCCCATCCCCCATCCCCCTGAACGGAGCGAAAAATTCAATGAAAAGAAAAGAAAAACGAAACGAAACGAAAAATGAACCGAAGCTCAAGTGCAATTGAATGGAAATGAGAGCCACGCCCCTTCCGATTGTCGATTCACTTTGTGAAGGGGAAAAAGAATTATAATAAAGGAAAAAAACAACTTGAGTCGTTGACCACGCAAAACACATTAAAATTCAAATGCTTTGATATACCAATTAATTTGTTGTTGCTGGCGGATTCGACAGGCAAGCGAATCAGGTTGGTTGGCAAAACTTTTGGTGTTTGGGGTCTGCTGGGATCCACTGCTTTCTGTTGCGCTTGCCTCAATTAAATGCAACGAGACGCGATAACAAGATTATCCGCCGCAGACATCTTGAGACAATATCTATGTATATGCCATAAAAGCACTACAGCATTCCCCGTCCTGGCTGGTCCCCGTCCTCTTGCTCTGGCTTTGGCTCTGGCCGCGGTCGTGCTCCTCCTCTCGAGCTGCCAAATTGGCGTTTTGGCAATGAAACGCAAATGTTGCCCGCAAAGTTGTGTCCTCATCCTCGACTCCATCGTTGTCGTTCTCGTCGTCTTGTCATTGATTTGAATTTTATGCGCACGCAAGAGGAGCTGGAAAAAAAGCGAATTTCCTTACCGCTTTACAGCCTTATTTGTCAGTCGCTGCCGCAGACGCTGCCACTGCTACAGCCTGTGTCACAAACTGTTTTGAGTGCTACAGTTTTGGCAAGTGCCATCCTCCCTCCTAGACAGAGGCGGAGTGCACTTGGATGCAGAAGAAATACCAAGGAAAGAGCCATGTCTAAGCCGCAACGGAGCGGCCAATTTGGGGCTAGATAAACGTTAATCAGAAATGGGACCGCATTCACAGCTAACTGTCGCTCGATGGAAGTTCGATAGAGCCTCTTTTAAATCATAAGCAATTCCTTCCAACCCAGATCCCTTTATGTTATTCGCTCATCCCTGTCTGTATTTCTTGTTCTATTAAACCCATACACATCCAATCACAAATTTAAGCATTATTCTTTCGTCCAAATCGGATTATTTCCTCGGCAAGTGTCATGCACAATTGTCTCGCTGTCTGCTGACCTTATCGTAGACCTCCACAGTTTGTCTGTAGTCGTCGTCGTCGTCGTCTTCGTCAGAGTTCCGCGTACATGCAGAATGCAAAAGCCCCTCGATGCAGTGCTAACAACCTAAGCCGATCCCAGGCTTGCCGAAAATAAAGGAAGGCAGACAACTGCAACAGCTCGAAACTAGTTTTTCCCCCAACCCCATACCCCCTCCCACCAGACTTTCGGACTTCAAGTTACCCAACTCAAGCTGCCAGGCAGTGGTGTTGCTGCCGGCTCGATACACTTCCTCCCTGCCGATGGCCCTGGCCGGCGCATCAAGTGTTCGCCGAGCCTTGTTAAAGTTCATTTTCGATGCAACGAGCTGCAATAATGCATAATTGTGCTCATTAGTCTTTTTGGGGCCAACGATCGTGTATGAATTTAAATTTTAGCGCTGCCAGCCAGCCAGCCAGTTAGGCCGAAACCCAACCAGGCCAGACCAGACCAGACCCAGCTTGGGCTGGGACGAGCCCTAAATAAATACAATTGGACAGCAATGGGATGACGACGGCCGACCCAACCAACCACTTGACTGTGCTGGACTGGATTGGCTTGGCTTGGACTGCGGACTGCGGACTGCAGACTGGGGACACCAGACACCAGACAGCGGACAACGCTTCGTCGGCGCGAACTTGAAACATTTGTGAGCAGGATTTACGCGTCCAGTTAAATTTACGACTGCGCACCTTTTGCATGAAATTGACGTGGCCTTTTATTTACCCCGCCACCTGCCGCCTGTCCTACTCTCCCACTTGGATGCGGATCGGTCAGGCCGAACGTGTGGGACGGGCCCGTAGTCGGGGATCATGTGTGCCTGTGTCTGTGTGAAGTTAATATCAGGCGAAATACAAGGCTTGTTAAGTGATTAATCAGCGCCAGATATAATTTGTGTCTGCGTTAATTTTTTCACGTGAATAAAGCCTCCTTTACTCTTTCCATCCTCCGTCCACCGTGCGTTCATCCGAAGTCTTGTCTGTGGCTCAACGGAGGAGTCTCGTGTAAATTAGGAGACATGAACGAAGAGAGGTACGAAGCCTGGACGAGGAATATCCCAAGGTGATGCCTTACATCTCATATTCCCATTCAGAACTTCATATTTATTTTTGAATAAGAATGAATTATCCCTGAATTCCCTATTATCACATATGCATAATCGATGCAGTAAATTAAACGATATTCAATTATTAGTTTGCTTTTGAATAAATCACTTAATGTGCGATGAAATTTACTCATGGCCATCCCATTCCCATTGAAAATCATTGAAGTGCACTCAGAATCATGTACATATGTAAGTGGTGGTTCCTCACAGCTATAGGGGCACTGCTCTTTCCGGGTTTCTTTGGGTAAATTTTGCTTGGGAATTTGCGGTTCATGAAGCTGCAATAAGAAAAGCAAGAAAGGAAAAGAATTGAGGCACAGAATACCTTTGCGGGGGGATGCAGTCAGGCATTAGATGGAATCGTCGGGTGTGTATTTCGGGAGGGTTGTAATCGAAGGATGAGCATGGGAACAGGACCAAAAGGCCGACAGACCAAGGCGACCAAATCGTCTCAGACACTCACTCACTCACTCACATGCGCGGGGACAAACAAGCAAACAAAACGGAGCCCAGGGCAATCTTGTTATCGAAAACATGCTTGGGGAGGGGGATCGGCGCTATATATAAACTACTTCAGGTAATCTAAGGCTTGGAAATGCTAATCGCCTTTATTTCAGCACAGACAACAACAAACAAAGGCACAGCAGCAGCCCAGCCGTTTCGCTTTGTCACCGCTGCCGGCCCGTAGAGGGTCGGGTCCTGGATTCTGGGTACTGGATCGGGGCAGACAGGAGAGGGCGACGGGCTTTGATAATTGAAACCGTAAAGTTGTTCAGCTTTGCTGCGCAGGATGTAAACGCTGGATGTCAAAGGATTCCCCTTTTGTTTTTCCTTTATAAATGTTTGTCTTTTTTTCCTTTTCCCTTCTTTTTTGGTGTCGCTTGTCGAGTTATTCGTGCGATTATTCTTTTAGGGTATTGCTGTCCTCATCCGCGCATCCTTAGAGGACATTGCAGGTCCCCTCCTCCTTTGCATATCGCCCCTTAAGTCAGCCCCTGAAACACGCACGAGTTGGAGGCATCGCTCCTTTTTTTGATAGTGCCTCGAATTTCAGAGTGCACCCCTTATCCCTTCCCCTTTGTGTCCTAGGCGCCGCCGCTGTGGCATAATTGCAGGTTACAGCCAACGGTTTTGATTTTCGGCTACTTCGCCGCGGTTTTCCCGCTTCCAGGTTTCTTTCATATTGTGTTTCATATTTCAGTTTGACAAAAACCCATCTGATGAGTTTTTATTTGTTTGCTATCTTTGTCTCTGTGCCAACATCAACATCCTCAACGGCATCTCGGCATCGGCGTCGGCGTCGTCATCGTCATCGTTTTGCTTGACAATTTTCCGCCTGACATTCAAGATTTTAATCGCTGCCATTTGCCATAACTAGATTCTTGGGGTTTGCCGCTTGTCGTTTGAACAGTCTCCGATTTCTCTCGCTTCATTTGGAGGAAGGCACACCCTTTGGCTTACAAAATACAGAAGCTTCTTTGGGACGATGGGATTCAGATGATTCAGAAGTGGAATGCGTAGATAAGGTTTTTAGCCACACTTGACATTTCACAAATCGAATTATTAAACTGCTGCGTAACCCCTTTAAAGCATGAAAATGTCAGGTGTATTTCAATACCTTGAAGGCTATGCTATCTACAGACTGATTGGGTAACAATTTGAGGAAACTCCTTATTGGTGAGGCTATCTTATCTTGTCATCCTACTTATCATCATTGAAGCCTACCTATCTGTTAGCTCCAGAAACGTTGCTCTTCTTAGATCAAATGGCCATTCACTTTTAATATCTTGCCCCAAACTCTATTATGCGCCTCATTATTCGCAGGGAAAGGCAGACAAAAGCATTTCCGCACAATGTCAGTTGCTTAAAAATTAAAAGCGAAATTAAACACATTCAATTACATTTTGTGTGTAATTTTTCGCAACACAAAGTTGGCCAACATACCGGCAGGCGGCAGGCGGTGGATGGCCACCCCCCCAGCCGAAAGGTGAAAAGTTATTCCTGCTACGTTAGCATTAACGGTACGTACCTTCTCCATCACCTGCTGGGGTGTGCGTGCTGTTTTTGTTGTTGACCCCCAACGCTTTGTTTGAGTGGATGCTGGGTGGTGGGCGGTGGAATGGGGCGGCGCAGGGACAGGGGCAGGGTCTTCGAAAGGGACTCCCCAAAATATGGAAGAGTAATGCCGAACATCAGCGCTTATAACTGTGCCGATTATGAAGTTAATTTATCAGCAGCAGAGCGGATGAGCAGTCAGTCAGTCAGTCATTCAGTCGGGGATTCCGTGGGGTCTGATGATTGTGAGCAGCTTGCGGAGGTGGTGCGGTGCGGTGGGTGGTTGGCAGCGGGGGACTGTTTGGCATTTTGGGGCAGTTGCTGGGGCGGACATTCATTAAGCCATCAAATGGCCGAAGACAAATTTACCCAGCCAAATGAATAAGTGAGCAGGTAACGAGGGTCGTTACAGCCACTGCTTCGAAGGGTTACTACGAGTGTATGGCTACACCCAGTAATCCTCACAAATTTGTCGAGCTCCTCTCGCATATCAGCTTAAAGCTGACTAAAGCTGAGGCACTGCCACTGCTGGATAGTTGTGTGGGAAGTTCCTTCAACTTGTAAGCAGTAAGCAGTTGCTAAAGTTCCTTGTGTACCGGCAACTTTCTGCCACTGCGCTCCGTGCCCCTTAGTTCACTTGCAGAAATTCCTTCTTCAATTTACTTTCAACATGCTTTCTTGAGAAGTCCCTTTTTTGTTGCTAAATATCCGTACTCGCTCACAGCAAAAGGAAGTCGAAGTCGAAGGCGGAGGGGGAGGCGGAGACGGAGGCTTGAGCCAGCTCTAACGATAAGACGCACGCACACGACACTGAAGACGGCGGATCGGAGTTTGGGTTGGGGTTGGGAGTGGTGATGGTGATGGCATCGTCTGCAGTGCCGTAGACATTACCACAGCCACGCGCGTGTTTTACGTTCATCTGTCTACTTAACGTGGCCTTCTACACCGCCCACAAACCCCCCTTCCCCCAGTCCTAGTCAGAACTCCGCTCCAGCCACATCCCTAACTCGTCCTTTCAGCTCCTTCTCCTTGTCGTCCTCTGCGTTTTAACGTACTAATCCTTGCTTTTATCTCTTGTTTGACTTTTGCTACGCGCACTCCATACACCCGCTCATTTAATGTCATTGTCCCAGCCCATCCCCAGTTACAGCCCCAGTTACAGCCCCAGCCACAGCCCAGCCTCTTTCCACCCCGGCAATCCTTTCCAAATATTTGTCAATTTGTATGCGCAAGTTTCTTTTCAATTCGCACCACACGGCGTATGCGTGTCATAAGCGTTTCTTAAAGTGTTTGGGCCGTGATTTCGCCTGCGACGGTAAATGCGATGACGAGTATGTGTGCACAGGCTTTTCCACATCGCATTTTGATTTCCATTTATTTGCTTTTCATTTTCCATCCCGTTCCGCTGGACGCACTCGAATTTCCTCTGCTTATTTTTCATTAATCAACGGCACGTGACCGAGTATTAATTTTTAAACCCATCAGGAATTTCTCCTGATTCTTTTTGTATACCCCTCACGGTCTGTGGGTATACATATCTAGAGATTCTGCATCGCGTTTTCTTTAAACATTTTCGAGGTTCACCTTTAATGTTGGATACATAGATGTATTCTTCTAGTGCAGTGTAACTCAAAGTCTTCACCTATTTTAGTAAATTACTTTTTGATTGTTTGTTCGGGGATCACGTGGCGTATGCGCACCTAACAAACACGCCGTCTTTGTGAATGAAAGCGGGACTTCAACGTACTCTTCAGATTCAATTAATTTTTATATAGTCGCCAACAGGTTCGTTGAAAATAAAGTAGGAGCTATCCAAAAGGAATATGCATTTGAATTATTCCTCTACGAAAGTATCCCCTACATCTCACATCATTCTCAACGAAATCGCTTCTCATTGTGAGGGCCCTTCTAATGAGCAACTCTTCATAGTGTCGTCTGGCACACATGCAACACAATAAACCCCAATTAGCCAGATGACAATGACAACGAGTCTCTGTCCAGAGAGAGAGAGAGAGAGAGGAGGAGAGATGAGGATGAGAGAGAAGACTTGGAAGTACTGGGGTTCTGTGGCAGCAGACTGGTATGCGTACTGGTATTTATTATAATTAACAAAAATTCAAAGGGATAAATTGTGAAATTGTGCTTGAAAAGTAAATGCTGTTCATTAAAGAGCCAGAACCCAGAATAAAGCACCCAGAACCCAGTGGAGTGCCCATGCGGATCCCAGAGCTTCGAATTACCGCTAGCTTGTGTGTGTCTTGCCATTATATAATAGACATTATCAGCGCTAATTCAGTTATTTCTTAATTATAAACTACTTACGCCCGCTCCGCTGCGAGCGTGGCGAATTTTCTAACACTGGGAAGACACGGCACTTGTCAGGGAACTGCTGGGGGCAGCGGCGCAAGGAGTGGGCCATTGGTTTCGACTCGGGGCACGTGTGACATTCGCCCCGTCTGCGGGTCGCTGTCGTTTCATCGCTGTCTCAGTTACAGCTTTTGCCTTCGAGTTGGCTGCATAATTACCAAAGTTGTGTGTAGTTATGATGGCTCAGATTACGTCGCCCAACTTTGGCCGGGCTTGATGATGGCCAGACGCAACGACGCAACGTGATGCCGGAGAGTGCACATAATTGCCGCTACCCAAGTAGATGGCTGGCGGGCAGTGGAGCCTGCGTTTGTTTGCCCAATTTGCTACCCCTTTAAGGGCCCAACTACAATTGGCAAGTGCCTCCGCCCCCTCCCCTCCCGGTAACCACTTGAAGCAGCCAACTTTGATTGAAATATACAATTTTAATGAGGCAGCAGCAACTGAGAGCAGCTACAGAATAAGCTTTTTATTTTCCTCCTTCTTGGCATTGTAAAAATTGAGAGGAATAAACAAATAAATCAACAAAATGAACTCAAAGAAACAATAAAGCTAGAGCCGGAATCGAGTTAGGGGTGGCACTTGGCGAGGGTTACGGCGGATGCCATCGAGACAACTTATGAGACGAAAGACAAACAGAGGCAAGCACAGCTCCATTGTGTTCGAGTTCTAGCTGATTCCTTCGCTACTCTAAAATGTATGATGTTTGCCAGGTCTGCTGCTCGCGCACAACATTTGCTAGAGACATATCATCCTGTATCTGTCAACTATTCCACCACCAATAACATCAAATATCCTCAATTGTTATTTATTTCTAGAATTACATCTAGGATTGTTCCTGGAATCAGTTCTATTACAGCTGCAACCGCTTTTGATTACAGCAGAAGCGAGCTATGCACTCATCTATGGCTGATTGGCTTTCATGACTCATCTCAGTTCAACCTTCTGTCGATAGAAACACTCGAAAATGTTTTGTGAAATAATGAAAATCAAATCAGATTGCTGACCGCAATAGGAAACCCCAATACATTAGAGTTCTGGCCCAACGAATGCTTGCGGCAAATGAGGTATTAATTAGCATCGAACTACCGTGCCAGAAAGAAATACAGAAAGCTCTGTAAAAGAAAAGACTCGCCACGCCCCACCACACTCGTAAAGTATTACGGAATGCAAAGACTGGCAACTGAGAGAGAGAAATGATTAATTACGCTGCAGAGTTGCCGAGCTGACTCCGAGTATGATTTATTGTAATTTAATTGTGCCACATTATGCGGTCGATTTGGGGTTCGCATTTGAATGGCATTTTTGAGCGTAGAAATGATGCGAGGAGTATTGCCAAATAGCCAGAACGCCCCTGGCAGCTCGACACACCACAGAAGTCTATACTCCAGTTGAACGGAAAGTTTTGACTGGTCCGGATGGGCGATGGGGGAAAACAGAGGCAAATTATCATCCTGCCAAGGGAAAGTTGAAGGACCAGCAGGAGCTTTTTTTGTTAGTCCGTCTGCCGGTGTTTTCTGTCTGTCTAGCTGGGCGTGTATCCAGGTGAAAGGAATTATATGTATATTCCCATGATTATAATTTCATCAGCGGCAACACTAAAGAACCATCAAAGGCATGGCAAAGACGGCTCCAGCTCCACCACTCGGTGGTGCTCCACTCAATATCGTTGTGGTTGCAATGATTGAGCACAGGATTGGGTGCCCTGCCCTCCACAGCATGCTTCGGTGTACACTTATTGACTGAGTTGGCCACTACGTCAGTCAAGTCCTTGGCTGTCGCCACCGAAGCGCAGGAGCAGGAGCCAAGCCAACCAGCGCCATTCCGGGCCTGGCCTGTGCTGCTGGCAGACAGAAATCAATTGTTCCCATTATTATAATGAGATTACTTACCTACTGAACGACAAAACGTAGTACCCCGACTACAGCACAAGGAGTCGCTCCGCCCCCGCCTTCGCCCTCGTCCTCACCGGAACCGCCTCTGGAGGTAGTCAAACTGCTACCTCTACTATATATGTAGATATACAAAGATAGATAGATAGATAGAAAGGTAGATAGATAGATATGTAGATGGGCGAATATATATGTTGGGATAGCGGCTCTCTCTGTGTCGGCGTTCGCTTGCAAATATAATGACTTTAGTAGTCAGCGGAAAATGCTGGAAAATTGCTTGGCAAATGCTGAAAACATTCAATGCTGAAGTTGAAGAAGGTTCATCCGAGCGCCGAGTGCTCGCACGAATTCCATCAGCACCAGGAGCAGGAAAGGGAAGCAGAATCAACATCAGGAAGCACAATTTTATCTATTTTCCTTTTTGTTTTCCCTGATGAAAATTCCCTCTGCTTTTTGCCAGCGTTTATCAGTTTTGCATTGCATTTGAGCTGAGATTAGCGGCAGGAGCCAGCAGCTAGCAGCAAGGAGCCAGGAGCCAGGAGCTAGGAGCAAAAAGGAAATGGAATCGAATCGGTAAATCATTTAATGGGACTTTGATTTCTCTGAAATTCTTGAAGCTTGGAAAGTGGATGAAAGTTTGCTGCATTTCAATTGAAAATTAATAAGCTGCCCCAAATCAGACAAGGGAATTACTTGGGAGCCGTTGAATAGAATTTGGAATAGAATAAAGATATAATGAATTAGAACGTAAATCCATTTGCAAAGTCATAAGTGTATGGTTTTCCTGCAACATAAAGTTTGTAAATTATTAAATATTCTGTAAATATTGCAAATATTGTCCCCCCCTGTAAACGCTGTTTCTCAATAGTGAACATTTGGGGAGGCTCACAGACCAGACCAGATACTTTCCATAGAATGGAGACTTCTGTTACAGATATCACAAAACAACAAAAAAATCGAAAAGTGAAAATCTGTGTCAACTGCGCTCTCCACCACAGACAATAGAAAGTAAAGCGCCATCCATTAGAGAACATAACCGTTGGGAGATGAGATGCCACAAGGCAATGGATACTTTTGGAGCCGTGTGGAGTGTTTGGTTTTTGAACTTAACCCACATCGAAGACGCAGCCAGAAATACTTGCCCCAAGACGCTGCTGCACTCTCTCGATGTGAAGGCGATGGTGTGAAGAAACTTTCAGTTTTCACAGCTAAGTAAATAACAATTGAATTGAGTAAAAGACAAATAAATATGGATAGAGCTTCAGCTCAGCTGAGACCGAGGAAAGAATGGTCAGCAAATGGCTGGGACCCCCGGTGCATGGCTCAATTTCATCCAGCAGAAAGGCAGATAGACAGAAAGAGTTGGCAGCAAGAAAGTGCTCGGATATACATATCGATTAACGAGCCGAAGATGGAGGCTCAAGCTGGAGTCGCGTCTTGCCATCATCATCATCGTCATCGTCAGCCATGAGGCTTAAGTGCCCTGCAATGGACGGGACTGGACGGGACGGGACTGGTCTGGTCTGGTCTGGTCCGAAGTGTAGTGGAGTATGGAGTGCGGCATGTGTGAATATCACATGTCAGTGGAGGTATAATTAATGCGGGTCAGACGCCGATTACAATGCGCCGACTGACAGCCCGAAGTGTCTATATATATCGCTGATGTATACACACATCGTACACTCGCATGAGCCCGTCTAGGAAATGGCCCACGGGCAATGACAAGACGAAATGCCAGCTAGCCCGAAAGAAAAGCAATGATAAGCAAATTCCCCCCTGGCTTAAATCGCATCAAATTGTAACACTCACTTTCTACACAGAAAACTATAGAACTCAAACCTCAACGGAGCCGCCACAGAAAGACTCTCAATGAATTTGATATTTATTGTTCGACAGCCGCAGAAATTTGTCTAGCAATTCCTCTCCTTAGTTGCTGTTCCCAGTGCTTGGGGAAAATTAATGAATTTCCTATGCAAATGCAGAAACGCGAAATAAAATTTAATGTCCGGAAAAAAATGCTCAGGCGACGTGCCAGCCAGGCGACAATGGTGGAGGAGAGAAGAGGAGCCACGCGAGAAAGAGAGCTGGCAAATTGTGGCAGAAGAAAAATGAAACGCATTAGTGAGAGGAACTAAGGGGCGACTGGCGGCCACCCTGGGTGTTCCTTTAAAGCGCACTAAACCTGCTCGGTGAAGTGTAGTTTTATCGATTTATGCAAAACCATTGCCGCTCCCTGCCAAAGCCCACGCCCACGCCCAAGCCCAAGCCCACTTTCTGTCTATCATTATTATGTACGTTTAGGCCTTGTTGCTTTAGCCATTGTCGTGGGCCCAGTTCAGTCCCGGCCTGGCTGAGCTGAACTGTGACAGGCATTCATTTTGTTTGACTTTAGAGACATGCCAACAACAAATGCCTTGGAACTGGGTCAGAGTCCTATCGTATAGATGGCTAAGCCAGCAGCATCGTCCTTGTCCCAGTCCCAATCCCAATCCTATGTCTTCGGGCGACGTGTAGCTGTCAGCGGGAGGCAAATCAATAGCTATCGGTAAAAAAAATTGGTAAAATATTCAATGCATTCTTAAGTCACTTGATGAATAGATTACGGCCTGCTCTCTGCCTCTAGATGGATAAAACCTGCCCAAACGGAGTGCCATTAGGAAAAAGATTACCTTGCAACAAAGCCAATGTTATTCCAAGAAGTACTCGTACTTTTCAACTATTTCCCCAGGGTATTTATGTATCAATCAACTTATTTAAACGAAAATATAAACTTAAAAAATTATAAGTTCTGCGTAGCTAGTGGATGTGGCGAGAACCATCTGGCAAATCAGGTAATGCCACAATAGAGAGATAGAGTGATATGTGGAGAGAGAGAGAGCCGCAACCATTCCGTGCATTGCCCGGCAAATGCTGTGTCAAGGCATTTCACGGGCGAGTAAATGGAATATGTTATATCCTTTGAGGCAGGTTGTGCTGCCACCTCAAGCATGCAGCACACAGCAACATAAATAAGCTAATTAGGCGCAATTAAATATCCTTTTTGATTGCGGCTGCCCCACAACCACGCGCACACCCACTTTATCATAGACAGAGGGAACTTTTTCTGTTGCAACTGTTGGCCCTTGCCTTGAAATGTGGAACCAGGAAAACTCATGTGTACGCTGGGGCCACGCCTGCTGTTAGACAGCCAGCTGCAATGTCCTTCTCCGCCCACATTCGCCGCGTGCACAGGGCAAGTTGCCACAGTTGCCACAACGTGGAAAAAGTTTTTTCGCCAAGCGAAAATGTTATTTTCCTCGTTGTTTTTGTCTTCTTCCGCGGAAAAGTGAGTGCGAGGGAGCCACAGAAAGAAAGGACGAGAGGGAAGGAGGCCAGACCGGCGGAAGTCGGGACTTGCCAACCGCAAAACTTTTCTTGTGGCAAAAACTGTAGAGAACCGGAGAGAGCTTTTTGCTCTCTGGGCGCGATGTGTGTGGTCGAATAATTGAGTTGGCATTGGGCTCCAAAAACAACATAATTACACTAATTAATTGTAATTATAGTCAAATAAACTATGTGCAATGCAATAATTTGCGTATTTTTTGCTCTGTTTCGACTCCGCAAACAACTGTAACTGTTTCGGTGCCCAAGAACCCAACAAGCCAACAGACGAGCGAGCCCAAAAACCCGTCTAGACCCATTGACACTTACAAGCGCCAATGTTGTTGGCCTTCTAACGGTTCCTGGCAGCACGCACATAGCACACCGCGAACGGGGGACTCGAACGAAGAACGAACCTCCATGCCAGAAAAGACCAGACCAGACCAGGCCAGACCAGACCGTCGAAAATTTGTACCTACAACTATTTCAGCTAATTCTGCAGCACATTCCCCAACAACACTTTGTGTTCTCGGTCTTACCCCCCATTCCACCACCACCGCCACCACCACCAGAAATTCATTCGAGAGGTGCTGAAAATTTCCTCGAGATCTTGAGAAAAGCAAAACAAAATTTAAATTGTTGCAGAAGGTCCACAGTGGTTGAATATGTACAAAAAGAATACGAAATATGCTATGGTCATATTATTATTATTTATACCTCAGTTTAAGGAGTACTTTACACACAAGATTGCATATTTAAATATCATATAACACGGTAAATCAAGAATCTGTACTGATATGATCTAAAAAGCTTTGGTCAGCTTTGGACCACTGTTTCTTAGCCCTGTCTTGACAGTATCTCCTGGCCTTCTGCACCTCTCGGTCCCTCCGGTTCGGTCTCATGAGATCGCGAACGCGACGCATGCGCAAAATGCTAAACAATTTTCGGCGCAGCTGTGCCCGACTGAACTTATCTTGGGGATCTGGATCTCTGTCTACCTCTACCCTGGTTCTCTCCGCAGCGTTCCCCCTTGTTCACCCCTGTGCTAACTAGGCTGACAACCAAAAGTGCCGAAAAGAGCAGCGGCGCGGCATCAGCAACAGTCGGAACAACCAAGGCGAATCCGGCCTGGCTGTGGTTCTGGCTTTGGCTCTGTTTCTGGGCCTGCACTCGTGTTTGCTTGTCGCTCATTTGGCGGCCTGTCCATTTGGATTTCGGTTTCGCTTCGGCTCTTTCTTGTTAACTGTGAAACGGACAAACTGGTGAAGGAGGAAGCGGGTGCTGGAGCAGGAGTGGGTGAGGAGTCCGAAGGGTATCGGCTATAAGTGGTATAATTTGGACTGCTATATTATGTCGCGCACACAGATACGCGGACTCGTACAGCTGCAAATCCCACCGGGCCTGCGGGCTCTCCGCAATTAAACGTGTGGGCCATTGCCAGTCCAGCATTGGGGCGATGTTCTCTGCGACGATTACGAGTGTGTCCGTTGCAGCCTTTGTACGAGCACTCGGATCTGGCGGTCGAATGAGTGGGCTAGTTAGTGGGCCGTGGCTCTGATTGGGCATATCGTGGCATAACTAACTCGAAATGTGTCCAAGTAACACAATTTGCATGGCAATTTCCTTGCCGCATGTACGAGTATGTGTGCTGCCACATTTGGATGCAGTTGCAGTTGCAGTTGCAACTGCGGTTTCAGCATGTTGTCATATAATGTTGAATACTCGATATGGCCGAGATTTGAGAAAGATATTGAATGGACTGGATTGGAGGTGTGGCTATGCGTACTCTGTGAATACCACGCAACACCATTTGCCAACAACTTCCCACGCACACGCACACGCACAGAAATGATCTCCCCCCTGACCACTGGGATCTCAACCATCCTGCGATAGCATCGCCAACAAAATAATGTCCATAGATTAGGGCTTCTTCAGTGTGTAACGCGAGACCGCTGGACCACACAACGAGGGTAACTATTTGACTTCTGCTCCGCCCCCGACGACAAATCGGAAATCGGAAAAAACCTCGGATTAAACAAAAGATTTACAGAAAGGCCCGACGAAAACATACACTGCTACAAAATATGAGCACTAAACGGCGTTGGGAGGGGGGGGAGTGAAACCCCAGACAATCGAAGATCTAAGTTTCCCGGTGATAATAAATTACAGTCGAAATGTAGATTTATTTTCCACGCCTTTTTTGGGCAGCTGCGACTGCATAATGGGGAGAGAGCACGCGGCCTGTCGCAACCACCACACGTGTCTGCATCCCAGGCAGAGGCAAGGGCTTCCCTCGCTTATCTACCAACTGCAGTTGCACCCAAGTGGGCGAGAGTGACCTTCGGGAAGTTTTGGGCCATGTTCGTCGTGTTTACACCTCCCACAGATCCGCAAATGGACGCCCCAGAGCAGCTACCGCCAGCTCTCAAGACTGATATGATAATGAGGGTTGACTGTTCCAGAGAGCACAAAAATACGAGTGTCCTGACTCGACGGCCTGCAACATAAATCATGGTTAAGCTCCACTATGTTAATTGGCCCAAAGGGCAGGCCGCAAGAGTCTGGGACTGGGAAGAGTGAGGACCAATTTGGACGCAGAAATTCCTGCCAATTTGAACAATTTTCGCCAAAAAACAAAGGCAGCACACAGTCAGAAGGCAGAACTCAGGAGTCCGGGAGTCGGCACTTGAAGAGGCTCCGGCAAACACTCGAATACGCAAATTTAAATAAAATCATCAAGAATCGGAAATTTGAATTTCCGAAAAGAGGCACTCGAGGCAGCGAGGTAGCCTAACCGCCATGGCCTGGCCGTCATTCCGTCGACCACTTCAAGTCGAGAAACGCTGCTTGGAATTGCTAGCCGAAGTTTTGGGTCTGCCCCTGCGAGGGGCCTTCCCACCATTGCCGGTGTCGTTTTGGCTTTAACCTGGGCAAGACTCGGTTTGGCTTGGCCAACGTCAGTCCGTCAGCTCGTCAGTCAGCACCTCATTCAAATGGCCTCCAATGTCTGGCCGTGTGTCCGCCCAGTCCCCCGTGGCTCCTACGGACCGGGTCCTAAGTGCAGCACTCGGTTCTGCAGCTTTGACTGCCCCACGACTTCTTCTTGAAATGTTTTCATTCGGCTTCTTATTTTTTACCAACTTTTTGTTCTCTTTCTCCACTGCTACTACCACCGCCATGCCCTGCCCTGCCATGCCACGACCATGAAGTGCATACAATTGAAATAATTTCCGTTGGCCTCCTGCTCGAAGGACGGGGGGAATGTCCGCTCTCCTGAGTCGAGTGCAGCGCACTTTTTGCATAATTAAATTTATTTTTTAGTGGCATGCCATTGGGTGGTGGTGCGATGCCCAGAGCTAAGAAGGTTTGTAGGTGCTACTTGCCATAAAGTAGTCGTAATATTTTAATTAAAACTACTCGTACTTTTGTTTTTAGTTCTTGCATCAAGGGAATGCTGTCGACTTTTATATACCCTAATGGAAGTCATTGAAGATTTACAAGATTTATGCTGAGATTTTGGCATATCAAAACAGATAAACGGAAAGTTAAAGGATTCATTTAATGTTAACTTTATTCCTGGGGACAATAAATTCTGCTTTAGGAACTTCCCTGCTAGAAAATCAGCGAAATTGTGGCCTAAATCCGAGCATGAAAGTGAAATTATATAATTATCGGAATTTAATGGCACTTCTTTGGCTGCAACTGCAGCCTTGGGCTGCCCTTTCTCTGGATATCGCCTGTGCATTGTCTGTAAGCAATTTGGCCCGGAAGTAGGCTAACAAAATTTATGTCAACTGACTGCGCACAAATGTTGTTACTCGCAGAATCGAGCCGCACTCCGCACCGCTGCCGCCAGAGCTGCAGGAGGATACTCTTAAGACTTGGATTTTGCATTCCCACGGGTAGAAAAAGAAGGAGATAAAATGTAGCACTGAGGGTCGGAGGGAAGAGGGGCGGAGTTCTTGAATAAAAATAAAACTGCCCGGCCAGAAATTTTAATATAACCCACTGCGTTGTTCTCTGGCAGGGAAAACTGTGTCACTAGGCACCCAGTAGATTCACATCCACATCCATGCCTCCCATCTTGAACCATTGTCTCCTGCATCCTTGCCGAGCAGGCTCTGTCTCTTGGCTTGCTGCATTATGGCCGGGCTTATGGCCAGAGCCCTGCCCCTGTTGCAGCACCCGGCCAGGTTACTTTGGCATCCAGCGAACCATTCCATGGATAGAAGAGCAGAAAGCCAATTTCCTCGTTGGCCTTGCCGCAGTCCCATTGTCGTGGCTGGTCGAGGCATTTTGTCTTTGACAAAAATTTAATACACGGCAGTTTGTCTCTTACTTTCTTCCCCAAAAAGTTAAGGACGAGCAAGCACTTGGAATCAGGATCAGTCTCTGCAGGAAAGGTAATACAAATGTGCAAAAGCTGACTCTTGTCGCCACTTGCGAGTTCCACTGCAGGAGCTGCAGCAGCCGTAGCTCCAAGGCTTGTGTTTTACATGACAGGCGAATAAGTCGACTGGGGTTAAGGGTCCTGTCTGTAGTTGTTACCTGGAGCAGTCTCTGCGGATCTTCGCCAAAGTCAGTGGGAAAGAGAGTTAATGCCAACGAAGTAATGGTTTCTGTAAAACTCAAGTTAAACGGCTGCAGTCCTTATTCCCTTTTGAAACTTCCCACAGACTCATCTGGCTACCGCCTCCCCTTCATAATTGCCACCAATTCGATTCGACACTGACTTCAGTTCAAATTCTGATGCAGTTTTCAATCTGCTGAAATTTCCACTGCAAATTAGGTCGCACTGGCTGTGGCTGCGTTTGTTGTTGATGCTGCTGCTGTTGCCAGTGTTATCACATTCGGCTGGAATTCTTTTTGCAATTTTCGCAAACTGCAATGGCAACACCATCTCCGCCAACAATGCACATCTGCGGATCGAATCCCAGGGCCTACCCAATCCCCATGTCCATGTCCATGTCCACGTCCATGGCCATGGCCATGGTCGATGTCGGTTGGCCAATGGCTTTTAATTGAAAGCGGCATATTCAGAGCAGAGGCAGCAACATGAGACGCAACAGCAGCAGCAGCAGAAGCAACAACAGACAGCAACAACAGTTAAAAATTGTAATTTCCTTGCCCCGTACCCGTACTCGTACCACTCCTCCGATTTTTCTTCGCTTCGTGTGTCTTTTTGGCTCTTCTTTTTGCCGCAAGCTGCGAGCCACTTTAAAAATGGCTAGTGGGGAGACGGCTCCGTAGGCCGTTCTCTGCTGCTGCCCCTGCCGCTGTGGTTGCTGCCACTGCCTCACATATTAAATTGGCTTTAAATTGACACCTCCGGTGGCAGGATATAGCCACACACACACACACACACCCGTTGCTTAACTTTGTTAAGGATTTCGTGCTGCAGCTGCTGCCTAGAGTGTTGCCACGCCCTCGCAGGCAGACACACCAGAAGAAGCATCAGTTAATAAAGAGCCAAATTATTGTGTTGTTCACACTTTGACACATTGAAACGGAAATTTAATTAAGGATTTTTTCCAATAAAATTTCGCTTTTTATAGCCCACGGGCCGAAAGGATGCGCTGCGCGGCCCTGCAATCTTGGCATAGCAGCTGTGCCACAAGAGCTGTGGGGAGGAACCCTCGCCGCACGCTCAGACACTCGTATAAATAAATACGTTCCCTGAGAGCGCTGTAAAAATTAGTTTGCATGCAATGGCTGCCATTTGCCATGCCATGGATACGAGGGACTACAAATGAGGAGAGTCCTATAAGGAGGCGACTCGCCGATGAAGATGTTTTTTTTTTGTTTGGAGGAGCGGAGGGTGGCCGCACTCCAGTGCGCAACAACAAAAGAACTAATTAAAAAATTAATCTAGCTTAAAGTTCCATTAGAGCGCCAGCGAAGTTTGCGGCAAGCTTTTCCCAGCTTGTTATGAAGCGGCGGAGGGAACATTGGAGAGGGGAGAGCAGAGAGGGCGCCGCGGCGACAAGGAAATGGAAAAACTTTTCTAGTGCAGTTCTGCCAGTGCTGCCAAAGTAAAGGACTACAATGGCGTGGCCGGGGAGACGGGGTGCTGGGATGCCGGTATGCCGACTGCCGGAAGCGGAAGTGCAAGCTGTGTGCAGAAAGTCTGCGAAAATAAGGCTGAATAATTAAATTGTCCTTGAACAGAACTGAAACGGCCAACTGCAGAATGCATAAAATGTGTGCAATATGCAGGCGGGAATAAAGCCAAACCCAAAGCGAGTTAATTTAAATGCTGCACTCCATCCTGATGTCTCGTCCCGCTCGGAAAACAGGAAGAGGGCTTAAAAAACTATAACTTATGTTCATTGCGAATTTATGACAAAAGAAAGTCGACCAGGAAAGGGCACTCGGCGGAGTTCTTTTCAAAAAAGTGAACCCCAGCCACAGACCCAATAAAAAGTGAAAGTAAACCAGCAGCAAGTGCAGTTACGAGTGGGTCAGATCGTTAACTTTGACTTTGTACTTGGATGGGGCACGGAGGATTGAAGGTAAAGCGGCTTACCACATGCCAAACCAGAACATCAGATCCCCGCCTGATGAGCTGAATCTTATCGGATGACAGAGAGAGAGAGAGAGAGAGAGAGAGAGAGAGAGAGAGAGTGTAAAGATGGGAAAGTATGGATGGAAGTATGCCACTTAAAGAAATCGCATATTCGCTTATTTGTTTCACTTCGGCCGGCACCTCGTAAAAAATTCATCTGACTAAGCAAATGTGCCGAAAAATACATAGACGGAGAAGGTCCGAAGATGTCAGTGATAATGTGCCCCGAAGCTCTGTCTCGTAAACACCCCTAGAGCATTAACAATTTCCATAAAATATACTACACATACACATATAAGAGATATAAAGAAAGATTTCAACCAAACGGCAACAAAACATAACCCCAGCCATCCCATATCCCATCCCCATCCCCGTCCCCGTCCCCATCCACATCACATTTATGGCAAATTCAAAATGCTGACGATTTTTATGCCCTTTATGCTCGTCGCTCTGTTCGGGCACAGTCAGCCGGCCTGAGTCAGAGTCTCGGAGGCAGGGAAGATCGGACGGAGACACTGGAGAACACATACTCGTAAAAATGTGGCCAGTAGGCCCAGGGATAGGGACCACGCCCAATGCCATATAAATTCTTCCAAATCCAGCGGCATTAAATTTTTGGATCTCCCTCTACATGTTCTACCAAGTTCTGTTCTGTTGTATTCTGTTCTGCCCGGTTCTGTTGTTGCCACATACTCCTCGGACTCGTGCTCGTACTCGTACTCGTCAGAATTTAACATGTTTTACAAGCAATAAAATTGCATTTCTCACATAATACAAAGCAGGGAGAATCTCTCTCTGAGAGGTGTCATAAATGGCATAGGGTTGCGGGCGGTACTTCACAAGTCGATGCTAAAAAATTCCCAGCCTGGAAACCCATTCCCAGACATGTGACGGCGTCTGATGACCGCTTACCTCCGGGGGCTCATGGGCACTGAAAGGGGTCATTGTCTATTGAAGTGTTTGACTCGAGTTGATTTGATTTGAGTTCGGACTCGAGTTCGCTTCATTCCGCATAATTTGACACTGCCGACAGACAATGACGATTGATGGCTCACAAAGCGGTTCCCCACCTCCGTCTCCGAATCTGGATCTGAGTCTGGGGATGAGTCTTTGGACGAGTCTGGCTCTTCATGCCAAATTACATGCATTAAATCAAACGCTCTCAGGCTCAAGTTTCGTTTGTTTGCTTTTCGGGGAAACTTTTCATCGCTCCTGCTGATAACGAGTTTTGTGCATTAAGCTCCATTATAACGCCCAAAAATTACAGACCCAGAGCCAGAGCCAGAGCCAGAGCTGAGAGACGCAGCATGTAGGGATGTCTTGCGTTGAATCCTAGTCGAATCCTTCGTCGTTTATCTTGGCAAACAGCCGGCGATGGCCTGCTGGCAGGGCGGGGGCGCTCCTGCCGGGAACTGCGAAACACTCGCTTAGTGTAATTGGGCCAATGGCGCTTCCAGTAACACCCACGCAACTAACTGAGACGGTTGCCAGAAAGGAATGGGTCGGGGGTCGAGGGTAGGGGGTAGGGGGAGACTGGTAACAAAAACTGCAAACTTTTTGGGCCAGAGGAAAACCCACAACGAGGACACGATGTCGACATCCAGCCCCAGACAGCAGCAGCTTCGGATTATCCAGACAGACACACACACACACCCCGCCACCCAGGCTCATCCAGCATCCTATATCTATATGTACGAATAGAGATATATATATTTTCGGGCCAAAGTTTTATATTTTATGACAGCCAGACTAGTCGACGAGCCAGAACCGAACAGAAGAGAGAACAGAGTACTTCTACAGTCAGACAGTCGGACAGATAGACAGCGAAATGGCCGAAACATTTGAGCGACACTCGCAGCTTTCGGGCGCTGGGATGTGGGATTTGGGGCGGTAGATAAACTCGGACGCCAGACTGTATATAATTACAGTAGGATGGCATTACAGTTACACTTTCACTCAAAAACAAAAACTGTCAGGCAGCCAGGGAGCGGGGGAGCCAACGAGGCAACTGCTCAGTCGCACATGTCAACGAAGAAGTTAACTTTGAAGTGCCCTGACCCCAACGCTGCCTCAAGTCCCCAGAGCCCCAAGCGCGACCCGGCCTGACCCCTTTTAAAGTGGCATTGCAGTTGGAGATTGTTTATAGCCAGATAAAAAGTGAACGACACAGTGATCGTGAGGCATTTAAAAAATAAAACTACACACAATCACAGTCGCCATCTCATGAACAACAAATTAGATTTTCTAATTACTTTTCAACTGAAATGGGTCTTCTCAATACTACGAGTATAGAGCAATTATAAACATTTTCTTTGATTCAGTTTAAGTTCTGAGGATTATATAGATATCTATTCACTTTTGTAATCGCATAAAGGCCTCTAGGATGCCTGACTATTTTCTGTACTTATTCCCTCTTTAAATATTGCAAAATCTGTCGGTGGTGGCAACAATAGCCACGCTCTTATTGCCATTTGACTATCCGTTCATCTTTCAATTTTTCGATCAATTGAATCAACCTTACGCAACACCATTTTTATGACAAGTGTTTCATAAATACACTCGGCTTTGATTACTTAGCCCTTGCCGCGCCTGCTCCCCACTATATGTATGCTATCGGCTCTATATCAGATCTCGTTTGCTCTTTGACGCGCATCATCGCTGACAAATGTAACACTTAATTTTAATATCGCACATCATGACTGGCTCTGCTTGTTATTATTGAGTGCAAGACGATGACGGGACGGGATGGGAATGGTGATGGTGATGGTGATGCAGATGGGGAAGACGATGAGGATGAAGACGATGGTGTTGCCACCATATGGCCGCATATATGCGAATCTGGAGGATGGGAACCCAGAGATGAAAGCGCAATGCCGCCAGCGTCTGGGCGAAGCGAAATGAATAAGCAGCAAAAAGGGAAAACAGAACAAGTGGCACTCAAGGCCCAGAGACGGGAAGAGCAGCAGAACCAGAGAACAAGCCTAAATAAGTGGATGGATAAGGAGCCCATAAATATGACTCTTTTATTTGCTCACAAGCTATGCAGATACACAGATACATACATTGCCATTCGCGTTGCTAATTTGACAGCCATCAATGAATTTGTCCTGGGCCCGAGTTCAGTTCGAATGCGAATGCGAATGGGAAAAGGCGCTACTGCAAAGGTGTGTGGCGGTGTGGCAGTGTGGCTGTGTGGATGGGCTGGGTCGCGTGCCCTGGCTTTGATGTCTGAGCCGAAAGACTCGAGCAGAGCTAATTAGCCAGCGGACCATGCCCGGTCCTCGCCCATCCCTCAACACTTGGCCAGGGAACAGCTGCGCCGGGTGCCGCCACCCAAAAATAAAATTTAATTACGCAGATTTTTACGCCTCGGCCCATAGCTCAAGTAACACATTCGGAATTGGGAAAGGAGGGGCTGCGATGGCGATGGCGATGGCGACGGCGATGGCGACGGCAACGGCGACTATTTCCCTTTGACATAAAAATTCCCCTTTAACAAGCATTTCAACAAATCTCTCCACACTGCTCACAACTAAAATGCTAAAAAGCTTCCACAAATATCTGTATTTATGCGCACAGGCAAGTGCAAAGAACTCACTGAAGAGTGAACGACGAAGCGTGGATACTCTTGGAGAAAAACAGATCAATGATACGACGAGTCCCGGAACAGGAAGTACATCTATTGTAAAACAATAGTGTCCCAGAACCAACTCAATTGTCAAATCATGATGCTCTCGACTTGCCCGTAAACATGATTTACGAGGGGGAATAGGGACGGGTACTGGTACCTACCCCTTCGGTGGAGAGGCCCATAGAGCAAGCGTGTCCGTGGCAGATTGAAAACAGCTGCACACATGACAACACCACGGGGATGGCTCCAGAAGGAGCGCTCCACATTGCACTTTCAAATGCCGCTTCCTTCCATCCGATTCTGGTTCTTTTGACATTTCAACTGTCATAAATGGCAAATGCAGTGCCACAGCCACAGCAAGAGCCCCACCCTTGGCCTCCGGTTCCTTGCTGCCGTTCCAACCAAGCGCCTTTAATGCTCATGTGGAAAAAATGCACATGTTAGCCCCAGTTGATTGACACACAACGACTGTTGCCGCTGACAAAATGCCGCCTCAGCCGATGCCTCAACCTATGCCTCAGCTGATTCCGCACCTCCGGCACAACAACGATTCATATTTGCAACGAGGCATTCTCCGGCGCGACGGAGTGACTGACGGACAGACGTACTGTCTGACTGACTCTCAACAATTGGCGTGAAGTAGTTTAAGCTTATTGCTGTCGTTAACATCCCTCCACAGCCGCGTTCTTAGGGTTCCATTTCGCTAACCCGCCTAATTAATTTCAATTAAAATGCCTAGAGTGTCAGTCAGTTAGTCGGGGAAGAAGGCAGGCAGACTCGCATGAAATTCGCAAAGACCTTTTAATTGATTTACGGCTGTCAAGTAATTTAACTGGGAGTCAAATGGAGCTTGCCCAATGAAAAAATTTTGATAATACTCGTACAGAAATTATAATTATGATATGAGCCAATAGATAATTCCACAATTTTTCGATGCCATTTCGATGTACTTGTCAAATATATATGACATGGTATCTTGGTAATGACTTATCAATGATTGAAGGGAAGAGTAGAACTTTTCCACAAGAATTAAAGTCTCACGATCTTAAAGGAAAAGCTGTTCCCCGTTCACCAGTCGAGAATTTAAAGCCCCGGGAAACTCTTGGCTCGCTTTAAAAAACTGCCAACTTTGCATATGGCCAACATTTATAAAAATCAATATTTCGCACAGCCAGCCGGGATGCGTAGATAGAGATTGGGGCTGCATCCAGACTGAGGTCTGCAGCCCCATCCCGAATCTCCGGCCAGACAGCGTCATCATATAACTCAGCAGCATAAAAAATGTCAACTGTCTGCGACACACAAAACTTATTTGTCATGCAATTTCGCAGAACGCCTTACAACGCCGTAAGGATGGGATTGCTCAGGAAGTACGGAGCACGGAGCCAATGGCAGCGGCAGCGGCAACGGCAGACACACATGGCCCGGGCAATAGGCAATAGGCGAAAGGCAATCTATACATGTCCAACGTGATGGGAAGAACCAGTTGGTCGCCACGAGTTCCTGCCGTAGCAGCCAGAGAGACATAATAACTTATGGCGATTGGGTGGCGGAAAATTGCCTGCTGTGGAATCAATAACGTCTATTGATGCAGGAGCAGGTGACAGCTCGGCCTAGAGCGCCAGTGAAAAGTCAGTGGTAAAGCCAGTTCCAATGCCAATGCCAGTGGCTCAGCGAACAGTTATAGTCGGATTAGCCAGAGGATGGGAAACCAGTTCTTGAGCAAGCCTTTCCAGTCCAGTCCGGTCCTGTCTAGTCTTCTGAAGCTCAGGCTGTTGACAACGGTCAACTAATTGGTCATCCTACTAAAACCACTAAGATATGGGCTCGATTGAGCGTCACGACCAGCTCGTATTTTGTGCCCCTAAATGGCTTCATCGAGGGCAGATTTAGTCGTGGCTTAGCTCAAAGTTCACAGCAGGAGCAGCTGGCCATCGCCAGGTCCCTGTCCAGGCCCAGGTACAGGTCCAGCTCCAGGTCTTAACGTGGCCCATTAACACTTTAACGTGCCATAATTACCTGCACGGACAGTGCGGCGAATAAAATCATGTACACGCGTAAAAATGTCAGCCAATGCCTTTTTAAAAGTCAGCGAGCAAGTTAATTGTGTGGCACAAGGTAGCCACAGCGAGACATCGCCAGCGGGACTCGTTCAGCAGGAGATCGGAGTGCCGACTTCCAATAGCTGGGACTGGGACTGACACTGGGAGCCGTGGGCATCATCATCATCATCATGATGGGCCGCCAGGTCCTCTGACAAAGTTGTAAGTTGATGTTGTTTCTCCTGTTATTGCGGTGGCTGTGCCTCTGCTCTGTTCTTCATTGCATTGGGAATGGGAATGTGCTGACATCCTCCGGGCACAGTGGGACGATAGACGTTAAATGAATGAAACTGTTGTTAAGCTGAAAAGGGGATATCCGAATACGAATTACAGCGAGTTTTAAATTCCATGTAGAGTGAATGGTAATGATTCAAAGCTTAATTATAATAAATATCAAATTAAACTGTTTCATTTCTTGTATTATTTTGATATTGTCATACTATAATATTAGACCAGTCGAATGTTTCCTTAGGCGTTCCTTTTATTCCTTTGATCTTAGCAGACGAAACCATTACTTTATGTGTCCATCGACATGGTCGGTGAAACGATTGTCTATAACCATAAACAAAATCAACTATTTCACCCTAATTGCGTCCACTGTGATGAGAGACAACTTGGGATAATTACAATTCCACACCTTAATATGCCACAGAGAGCGAGGAGCAAAGACAAAGGGGAAACATCGACAACGACAGCGACATCAACTGCAGCGACAGCGACAACAACGCGCCAGGATCGTCGCGTCCCAATGCGAAGTCGTTAAGTGAATTCATATAAAAATTCCTTAAATGTCGCATTATGACAAAACGATCGTTTAGAGCTCGGGCAAGAGGCAGCTTCAGCTCCAGCTTCAGCTCTAGAGGAACTCTCAAAAAAGCTGCAGAAATGTTAACTGGAGCTGAAGCTGAAGCTGGAGCCTGGCCTGGCCTGGCCTGGAATGGCCGTAGCTTGGGTCGTTTTGGTGGCGGCGGCGGCTGGAACAGAAGTCTGCGTGATAAAAATGCTTAGCACACGGCACATTTTGTTAACATGGCCAACATAAATGCGGCAACAGCAACAAAAAGGGGCAACATAACTATACTACCCATTCCGGCCCGCTCCCTTGTTTATTTTGGATGGGCGCAAACATTTTTTTGTGTGTTTCAAAAATATTCTGCATTATTTTCCGAGTTCACCCTTTGCCTTTTCGATTTCGAGTCGCAGGTTATCGCCGGAGTTGCCGCCGAATCACGAACATTTTGTGTCGTCGCCTCTGTAATTTTTTTGTATTTTTTTTTTATTCGGTTTTGGTTTTTGTTTTTGTTTTGACAAAGTTTTATGCAATTTTTGCTTTTATTTTTGGCGTTTCTGTGGCTTTTGGTCATGAATCATGATTTATTTGGTTGTTTTTTTCCCCCGTTTTGCAGCGGCTGGCGCTGCTGCTGCGCAGGATATTTTCGCTTTTAGCAGTTGCTTCTGCTGTTTTTGCAATTGTCTCTTGGCCTGCTGTTCTGCCGTTCTGCTCTTCTGTTGGTTGCCTCATGCCTGCTACGAGTATAAGCCAAGTTTGGTATTTAGACGGTCGGCGACAAAAATGGCTTAGTTTGTTGCACACGTTTCGTTTAGTTTCTGTTTCTGTTGCTGTTTGTGTTTGTGGGAACGGGATCTGGGAACTCCAGCGCCATCATCATGTCCTCCTGCCCGTCCTCATCCCAGTCCTTCTGCTGCTACTACTTTTGTTGCCTGTCTGTTGTTGCCCAGCGACGGCTGCCGGGCTGTCGGTCGGCCGGACTGCCGGCATAAATATGTATAAACCCAGTAGTTTGTTTGCCGAGTCGTGATTCGCAGTTGAGTCTTAAAGTCTAAGGAAACGCACGAGGCACAAATTTAAATATTTCTTGCGCTGGAGTGGACTCAAGTGAAGTCGAGTGTGGCGTACATACCATTGCCTATCGCAATGGATTGCGGCCTGTCGAAGGAGCCATGAGCACCAGAGCTGCCTCACGTTCGCTGTGTTCTAAAATATTCAGATTTCGTACACCTTTGAATAGTTGCCTTATTATTCTTTAGAGCGTTAATGCATGCCTTTATCAATGAACGCCTCCACAAAAGACCTTAAATTAGTTATTGAAATAAACTAAAATTTCCAATCAATTTATGAATAAATATCGTTTCCTTCACTCAGCCCAGTCTCAGTCCCTGTTATCGCCGAGCAGATGTAACTGCTGCATGGATATGAATTTGAATTTGAACAACTTGAACTGCAACTACAACAAAAAGAACTTCAACTCGGAAATGAAATCGAAGCAGGAAGTGGTTTTTTCTCGTGTTAGCAGAGAGACACATGAAAGAACAGAATTCAAGCAAGTTCTTTTGCCATTACCCAGAAACATTTGTAAAAATGTTGGCTCTTTCAATATTTTCATTGCATTTCAGTTATAAAAGTATTTTCTCTTGTTTTTTTCGCTTTGGTTTTGCTGCATTTTGGGCTTGTTATGATTTCAACTTGTTGCACGTGAAATGCATAACGTACTCGTGGATTCCCAGTTGTCTGCGCTCTGGGACCAAGGCTTTAGCCAGAGTCCGTGGACCGTAGACCGTAACCAAGGCACGTACTTCGGCCAAGACACGGAAGCTTGGCCAAGACGAAGCGAGCAAAACCGAACCGAAATCAAAATAACAATGAAAATCGAACCCGAATACTCCTTTAATGCAATTCTTAAAGTGTAAGTGGTTCAATTGCTGGGTTTAATTGGAAAGCGCTCTCTTCTCACGCTGCGCACGTAGCCAGCTTCAAAATTCCCAAAACATATGCGATTGAGACCCTACCCCACCAGCACGCCCTGGTCCTTGCAGCCACGAGAAGTAAACTCAATTGAAAAATGCCCCGCGGAGTCAATTTTCCAATGCACGCCAGCTGCGTCAAAGCGTTCGCTGAGAGAAAATTTGAATGAAAACATGTCGCATGCGATATATTCCTCACACGCAGCGTTGGCCTCCATATTCTGCTTAGCTCCGAAACGGATCTGCTCGGATTTACAGAAAAAACAGATAGAAATTTCATTAATTTCCGTTTGCCAACTGCAAGCATAATTCGATTGATTTCCCATTTCTTTTTTGTTACTTTTCCCGTCACCTAATTAAAACGCGCCTTGCTGGCCCTCCCATGGGACATAGCAAATGAACAGCCTCCCAGCAACGTGACAATATCCGGTTCGAGAGAAAAAACTCTGGTATCGGAAATCTCTGGCGAAATCGGAAAAGAATATTGATAAAAAGGAACGCAGTCAATGAAAACTCCACAGAGGGAATCGAGCCTGCAATCAGCTTGAAGCTTTTAAACAGAGAAGAGATAAGAGGACAGAAATGTGGCTTCAATAAAGACATTTAACTCGAATAATTGTATCAATAGCTTATTTGTATTATTAAACTAGCTCCGGAAGAAATTCGTTTCCTTGACATGTGAAAATCCAATTTTTAAGAAAATATTTGAAATGGTAGTAATACATATTAGTATTTCAAGGTCTCAAATCGGAGCTTCCATTGAGGTACTAGGAAATTTGACCTTGGCAGACTTTAGACATGACTATTTCAAAGTAATATAAAGCAAATAACGCGATTAGTTCCATCTGAAAGTACAACGTATAAAAGTGGGGTTCGAAAAGGAACTTGACACTCGTATTCATCGATCACTCCAATAATAATGAAGCTGTACCTTGGATTTCTCCTGGCCGTTGCCCTGCCCCTCCTTGTGGCTGCAGGAACCATGTCCCCGAAGAGTGATTCGCCAACAGGAGCACCCTAAGAGGATGTGCCAACCCCATCATTACGATGCCCTTGTCGACTTCCGCTATTCTTGCAGAAATCTAGATCAATAAACGGATCTTTCAATTTATTTCTCACTGTTGTTTTTTATCTTGGGTTATATGATCAGTTGGGCGAAACTTTTTTTCTATACAACTAGGGGCAAGCCCCTGCCAACCACCGTCACACTTGCTTAAGAAATACCACAAATACCTTCGGTGGAAGGTATTCTATTCTATTTAGAATCTAAATACAGAAACTACTTGGCAGATAGATTTGGTCAGAAATTACATTTTTGAATAAAATATAATGGAGAGATACCGCTCAAAAGAGTACAAGTTCTGATAGAATCTGATAGATAGATCGACATGGCCTTTCAAACATCTTAAGAATAATATTTGCTTTTCAAGGATAGAAAATCCAGACATAGATACCGTATAAAATTATATCAATTCACATTAGCAAGTTGTGAAATATTTTGCCACGGCAGCCTGTATTGTTGTAACTAATCAATGAAAAAATACATAATACGATTCGTTTCATCTGAGGGTATATAGCCGGGGCTCTGAGCGGAATATTGACATTGGTATTCAGTGACCACACAAACCAAAATGAAGCTCTACTTAGGACTGCTTCTGGCCGTTGCCTTGCCGCTTCTTGTATCTGCGAACGCCAAACCTCCACATCCACCGCCATAAACGAATGTACAGGCTCTTGCAGTTAAAGAAATGTAAAGCAATAAATCAGGTTGTTTAAAGGAAGATATTGACTATATATCACCTGTTCTCAGAATAACAACCCACGAAAATGTATGACTTGAGTTTATTACATCAGATCAGCCACAGGTGTCACAGGTAACTCTTGGCCACGGCATTCCCTTGTTTCCAAAGTCTTTGTGGACTTGTCTGATTCGTTCACTAGAGGAAATCGATAAATCAAATTTATCAGATTATTTTTCAGTATTATTATTACTTTTTAAAAATCAAGTATATTTATTTAATATATGAATATACTTAGATGAAATATTTTCATATGAAATATCTCAAATTTAAGTGTAAAAACTTTCTTCCTACAATTTATATTATCGTAGAAAATCTGATGTCAAATTCAAGAAATATTACAATTACACGGCTTTTTCAGCGGGTCTATAGGAGTTTAGTTACAAGCAGAACCATTTTCTTTGTATTCGGTGATCACTAAAACACTAATGCAGCTCCATCTTTCTCCTATCCGTGGTCTTGCCTTTTCTTGTCATAGTTGCTCCAAAACCCCCGAAGTGTTATGCAACACACTAATCGTATGTTCAAGCCCTTCTCAACGAATCCTTAGTGGACTTGTCTTAAAATGATCCCTACGTTATTTGTTTTTCTATTACTGAAGAAAAACATATGATATAAAGTAGCCACATCTAGTCATGGGAATCGAAAGAGGTGACACGATACAGTGCTAGCTTTTCCGGGGAATCAAACATTTAGGAAAAATAAAAAGGTGAATTGAATGATACATCAAAACCAATGTACTACAATGAAAAAACAATCATTTATTTACTTGTAAAGCAGATTAAAGAGAGAAATGATCACTTAACAGGTGCGAATGTAGTGCAAGTGGAGTCGCTTTAAATGTAAGATGCACGTTTCAGATGACTCAACGTGTCTGCCCCCTGGAAACAGCAGTCTTCGCATACAAAATTAAAACGTTTTTGTGGCGAAAGTATTAAAGCATTTCAAAACAATTATCGCAACAAAAGAAGCGGAACAGTAAATCTAAGGAGACCCATATGAATGTGAAAAGGTAATTTTTGAAAACAAAATAAAAGCGATAAAATATTATTTGATTTTCACGGATTATCAATTGATAAAGGAGTTATGCAACAGTTGACCTTGTCATCGTTTAGAAATGCTTTTTAGCATGAAGTGGGATGAAAATCCTATTCGTTCCAGGTAAAAATAAACTGTATAAATAGGCTGTTCTAAACGGGAACTTGACATTCGAATTCAGCGATCACTAAAACCATAATGAAGCTCTACCTTGGAATCGTTCTGGCCGTTGTCTTGCCGCTCCTTGTGGCTGCAAACCCCTCCAAATCCCCGAAGGGTGATTCGCCAACTGGAGCACCCTAAGCGGATGTTCGACTTTCGCCTTCACAAAGCCATTTTGGACTTGCCTTAATCTTGCAGATGATTTTTGTTGATCAATAAATCAGGCTTTCACATTAGTCCTCTCCTGTGTCTTATTTTTCCCATTTCATTTATGAAATCAACTTTTATAATTATTTGATTATTGAATAACAATATGCCGACTGATCGAAGGACCGACTCGGCTTCCGATTGAGTTCTAGAACGTTTCCAAACATTTCGGGGAGAGTCCTGGAAATCTCTTGTTGTATTTTGTGGGCACTGACCGATTCCCGTTTGGCTCCCGTATGCACAAAGCGGAGGGGAAGTGGAGCAAGTGGCCAGCGGTAAGGTAGAGACAAAGCGGACGTCAGCAAAGGGGGCGGTCACATAGAAATTTATAACACACATGCTGTAAACATGTTCATCAGTTTTTGCTGCTCTGTAAAGCTGGATGTAAAGCCCGCCACACAAAGGCCGGTGCACCAGCAACGTGCGCTGCGGTGTGCTCACGTGTTGGGGCACACAAAACAAAACAGTACAAGCGCAATGCAGGGATACGAGAAACAGCAACAAAAAGAAAGAAAAAAATGTTATTGTATGCAGCAACAATTGGCAGCGGTGGCAACCGTCTGCGACTGCGACTCGACTGGTTGCTATCTAGCATAAAGCTCCACACGGACGCTTTTTGTATTCCCCATCGCGCGCTCTTGGATCTCATACGTGTATTCCCCATTTGCTACCTCTCAATGGATACTTGTGAGGAACTAAGAGCGTCGGGACCCGGTAGCTGCAAATAATAAAAGGATGATAGTCAAAGTTTAATGACAGTTCAAATGATGTTGCCGCCGCTGTCCCAGCTGCTCCCCCTGATGCAGCAGCGCTGTTGTTTTTGCTGCAGTGCTGCACTTTCCGATGTGGCAGCAAACAATTGCACGTGGTTACACTTTCAGTGCACCTCTGGTGGGTGGTTACGAAGCGATTGTCGTTTAGGATGTCAAGGAGATACTATGTAGGTGGGTTTAATAGTCCCAGAAGTCTTCTGACATGTTTGAAAATACCTCTTCCTCATTAGCATATTAACTTTGATCTTATTCTTTATTTTCTGCTTATAGATCAATCTTCATTAAAGCCTTGGAAGAGTATCGCAATGTCAGGAAATGGAAAATGAAAATTCCTTCTCGTTTTTTATGCATTATTTTTGTGCATCTCTTTGTTGCTCTGTGTGCGCTCTGCTGCCGCTGATATTATTATGATGGTTGCAGGCAACACGATGTTGCAACATGCGCTGAAACATAATACATTTTCATGCATGATTTCTCACATTTCATGTGATGGCTGGCACTTGATGTGCCACATGGGGCGTATGCCCAATGACCATCACCCATCGGCCGCCGACTGAAAAGTGCATTTAAATATTAAAGTAAAATTTTAACATTGTTTTGTTAATTTGTATTCTGGTCTTAATATTTTCAACAGCGATCAAATCCGATGGCAGATTAGCTGCGGTTTCTAGCGGAAGATCATGAGTGAAGTTGATTGGCATGCAGACTGCTTAAAAATCGTAGAAAACTTTATGCGAAGATCAAAAGGCCAAGCAAAGACATCAAATGAAAGATGAAGATGCGTTGATTCTATCACTTCCTTACAGTGGTTGGGATACCACAAAGTTGTAGTGCAGAAGTGTTGCAGAATAGATCTTCGGTATATTTGTAGACTGAACCACTGTACGAGTTTCTGGCATTAACTTCTGCATACATACATATGTATATGTATGTATGCCAGGCAGCTCTTTATGCCAAATGTTGAAGCCTGACAATCGGGATAGGGAATGTGAATGAGAATGAGAAATGGAAATGGGCATTAGAGGAGCCCCAGAGACCCGACATCTTCATCATCATTTGTCGGCGGCACAGCACTCGAGTAGTGCCATATGGAGAGATGATTTAGGAGAGTTGGCCGGCATGCCGATCATAATGCGGATGCTGATCATGTGGGATGCGGTGGGCATTGCGAGTACGAGTACAAGTATAAATCGCCTGGCACTTGTGCATTATGCCGTTCAATCATTTCAGCTTTGGCTCTTTAATTGCAAAATCACATTAGCATAAATTTGTTAAAAACATTTCAAGTGAAATTATTGCACTGGCCCTGCGATGCGCTGCACTCAACTCTATCTGGGAGGCTCTCTCTATGCCGCCAGACTGTCCGACCAGGGAGTCGGCCTCCGACTGGGGCACAATGACATTAATAAGCAATTATAAAACAGAAATAGCAACTGCAAATTACTTCAAAAGGCTAAACACGAAAGGGAATGGGAATTGGAATGGGAAGCAGAGGCAGACGCAGTCTGTATCTGTAGCTGTCTCTGTTTCTGTGCCTCATGCCGCTAGTTCATCATCATATCACAGCCCGTAGCCATACATCTTCATAGCAGTGTGACTGCAAAATGACCTCCAGTTAGCTGGGAGCTCCGTCGGGCTCCGTTAGTCGTCATCGTCATCCTCGCCGTCGTCGTCGTCGTCGTCGTCGTCGTTGTTGTTTTTCCCATCATGGCATTGCACTGTTATAGCTTCAAGTGGCTTCATTCATTCCATGTCCGTCTCTGGATACCCGTTCTCGGCTACCCGGCTTCCCGGCCTCGCGGCTCCCAGTCTCTCTGTCTCTCTTGGTCTCTCGGTGGATGATGAAAAACTAAAACTGACGCCGCTCCACGACAGGCACTACAATGAGCTGACTGTTTAATGTCCAGCCCGGTCTGCGCGAGCAGGAGGTTGAGCTGCCGCATAGACGGAGGAGGCATGAGGTCTTAGCTTTTTGCCAACCAGCCATCCTGACAATTTTGCAAAACAAGAGCGACCTTTATTAGCAAAAACTTCCATTGGAAAAAAAAGTAAAATGTTTTTCGCCTTGGCCAAGAATAGGCGCCTCTGGCTGGGATTGTGATTGTCCAATAGTCGAAGGGGTTTCTCTATTTATTGGCCAGTTCCATTATCCAGTCTGTCTGCGGAAAGAATATTCAACGAGAGTGGGTTAAAGACTAAATTAGGAGGCGAGTTATCTCTGAGCATTAAAACGGCAAACGGAGACTGCGCTATCCCTCTATAGCCCCCATAAGAGTTACACTGAATCCCAGAATTCGCTTTTGGTGGCCAAACTATTTGGGGAGGATACCTATAAATCCATTTCGCTCAGTTTATGAAGAACCTTAAGATCCTTCCTGCCTTCAGGAAACTAAACTGCACTGTACATTACAATGCTGAGATGATCTGGAAAGCATGATCAGATTTACATACGCAGTTGTAGTTATTGGCTTTGGTTAACTTTTTATTGTCCTGTAGGCCATTTTAGTGGTTAATCAGGTAGGTGGAGATTCTGGCATTTTATTTGGAAGTTGTATAACCTTTGGCCTTGGCCGCCTTTAGAATCGCTTGCGAATTCAGAGCATGCAAATCTGATTTGTTCCATCTACAGGTCCAATATATATATAAATGAGAACTAAATGAGAACTTGACACTCGTATTCATCGATCACTCCAATAATAATGAAGCTGTACCTTGGATTTCTCTTGGCCGTTGCCCTGCCCCTCCTTGTGGCTGCAGGAACCATGTCCCCGAAGAGTGATTCGCCAACAGGAGCACCCTAAGAGGATGTGCCAACCCCATCATTACGATGCCCTTGTCGACTTCCGCTATTCTTGCAGAAATCTAGATCAATAAACGGATCTTTCAATTTATTTCTCACTGTTGTTTTTTATCTTGGGTTATATGTTCAGTTGGGTGAAACTTTTTTTCTATACAACTAGGGACAAGCCCCTGCCAACCCCCGTCTCACTTGCTTAACCAATACCACAAATACCTTCGGTGGACCGCGATCTATTTAGAATCTACATACAGAAACTACTTGGCGGATAGATTTGGTCGGAAATTACATTTCTGAATAAAATATAATAGAGAGATACCTCTCAAAAGAGTACAAGTTCTGATAGAATCTGATAGATAGATCGACATGGCCTTTCAAACATCTTAAGAATAATATTTTCCTTTTCAAGGATACAAAATCCAGATATAAATACTACAAAGTCGAGAGAATATAAAACGATAGAGCAGAGGCCATAGCGACCATTCGAAAAAGACCGCATAAGACCGTATAAAATTAGATCAATTCACATTAGCTAGTTGTGAAATATTTTGCCATGGCAGCCTGTATTGTTGTAACTAATTAATTAACAAATACATCATACGATTCGTTTCGTCTGAGGGTATATAACCGGGGCTCTGAGCGGAATATTGACATTTGTATTCAGTGACCACACAAACCAAAATGAAGCTCTACTTAGGACTGCTTCTGGCCGTTGCCTTGCCACTTCTTGTATCTGCGAACGCCAAACCTCCATATCCACCGCCATAAACGAATGTACAGGCTCTTGCAGTTAAAGAAATGTAAAGCAATAAATCAGGTTGTTTAAAGGAGGATATATACTATATATCACCTGTTTTCAGAATAACAACCCACGAAAATGTATGACTCGTGATTATTACATCAGATCATTATAATTTCTATTCTCGCAGAAAATCGTTGAAAGCCCTTCTCAACGAATCCTTAGTGGACTTGTCTTAAAATGATCCTTACGTTATTTAATTTTCTATTACTGAAGAAAAACATATGATATAAAGTAGCCACATCTAGTCATGGGAATCGAAACAGATGACACGATACAGTGCTTGCTTTTCCGGGGAATCAAACATGTAGGAAAAATCAAAAGACGAATTGAATGATAAATCAAAGACAATGTACTACAATGAAAAGAAAATCATTTATTTACTTGTAAAGCAGATTAAAGAGAGAAATAATCACTTGACAGATGCGAATGCAGCGCAAGTGGAGTCGCTTTAAATGTAAGATGCACGTTTCAGATGACTCAACGTGTCTGCCCTCTGGCAACAGCAGTCTTCGCATACATAATTAAAACGAAAGTATTAAACAATTTAAAAACAACTAGCGCAACAATTCAAGCTGAACAGTATATTCAAGGAAGCCCATTCCAATTGGTAGAGCAGTCATCGTTTAGAAATTCTTATAAAGAAATTGGATAGACAATAAAAATCCTATATGTTCCTGGTAAAAAAGACGCTGTATAAATAGGGTGCTCGATCAGCGACCACTCAAACCATAAAGTAAGCTTTATCTAGGACTCCTGTCCGTTGTCTTGCCGCTTTTTAGGTCTGCAAAGACAGGGCCTCACGATGTCATCCCGATAGGCGAATGATTTTTGTAGGATTTTTTTGTTTCAGATATGTAAAACAATTAATTCTTTTTTTAACGGAGGATATAATATTCCGAAATTGTATAATTGTTGACATTCAAAAAAAATCTCAAGCGAGCTGCTGCGCGATGGTAAAATTAGATTATTAAGTTGTATAACATCTGACCATGACATTTTGTAACCTTAGGAAACTAATATCAGCGTATATAATATAATTAATTCCCCGATAATACCCATATTTTGTCCTGGCTGTTGCCTCCTGCCACTGCTAGCGATAATAATAATATCGGTTTAGTATTCAATATATCTCTAGTAGATTTATTCAATACGGACTCATTGAACGTGGAGGTTGTGGCATTTACATACAAGTTATGTAACCAATTCCAAATGACACTCTTTAGAAATGCTAAATAAGACTTAATGCAGAGCAGAATGCATTCGAATCGGGGGAATGGGCTCTTATTGATTTCCTTACACGAGCTTTAATTTCATCAGTTTTATAACCAGGAAGTTGCATAACATTAGCCTTGTACTCGTACTTGGAAGCAATTCGGACCCTGTAATCAAATTAGTTCCAACCTCAAGTCTGATGTGCGAAACGGGACTCTAACGGAATGTAATATAATAACGACTGTATATACCGATTAATTAAAAAACCTGCAAAAAATTATGAAATTCGATTGTATTCCTGTTTTTCAAACTAAATTCAAAGAAAAATCTTGAAAAGAAAAATTAATTGGTCAAGTAACTTTTATATCCTAATTGTAAAGTTTTTTTTATGTCGAGGTGATCACTCAAGCGAATGGGTCATTTCTGGACTATCAAGTTTTAAGTCTGTTGGGACCTGCGAAGCTACCCATACCTTCCTGAAACAAGTACCGGAAATTATGCATATATCCAGCGCATCTGCCGCTACGTGTTTCGTGTATCCCAGCGAGAGCCGTTCGGCTCGTGTGATTATAGCGACCAGCTCTCGTCTGTCCAGAACTTTTCCTTCGTCATTCTGTTATCCACTTTACTGTTAAGCGTGTCCGTTATCCAGCTATCTCTTAGTCATAATTGAAGTCTCCACACATTTATTTTATTGATGCAAAATGTATTTTAGTATACAAAATATTTCTGAATTACTCAGTTTTCTTAAAACTTAAGTCACATCAGCCATTGAGCTTAAGTGCAAACATATTTCACTTCCTGCTTATTGGATATAACTAATGAATTGAGTTAAGGCACTTAGGTACGCCTACTGTTCACGGAACAAACTTAGTTCCAGTTGCAATCGTTATAAAAGAGCGGCATCAAGCAGTATCATCACACTACAACTCACCGATCACTACAGAAAACATGAAGTTCTTCCTGGGTGTCCTGCTATCTTTAGCTTTATCCCTTGTAGCCACCGATGCTCGTTTGGTTCCCGAAAATGAAGGAAGGGATTCGTAGGATTCTATTCCTATGGTTTTATGATTCTAAGATGAATCTGTAAAATAAAAATCTAATATGCAACCCAATTTTTAATTCAAAATGATTTTAATATAGAAATTAGTTCCGAATTAAACAGATTTCTTAAAACTAAAGTCACATAAGCCATTACGCTTAAGCACTAATATATTTCACTTCCTGCTTCTTGGATATAACTGGACAAACATAGTTCCAGTTGCAATTGTTATACCGATCACTAACGAAAGCATAAAGTTATTCCTGGGAATCCTGCTATCCTTAGCTTTATCTCTTGTAGCTACCGATGCACGTTTGGTTCCCGGTAAGTAAAACCTATTCATATGGTTTTATGAATCTTAGATGCATCTGCAAGAGACAAATAAAATGTTCAAATGTTGTTTTAATTTTTCCAAGTTATAGGTCATGAAGATGACCTTGAAGCTCAATTAGATTCAGCTGCCATATTAAAAGCTGGGTCCTAACATTTACCTTTTGTGAAAAGAAAAACATGAAACATTGGCAATAGTAGGAACAGAAGCTCGAATTAATCCCCCAGGCTTCGGAAATTAAAAAAATTCGACTGCATTCCTGCCGGTTACTGATTCACTGATGAATCTGCTAACAAAAATGTAATTGTCAATAGTTTTTTATATCCTAATTGTAAAGTTGTCTCATATCGAGGTGACCATTCAGGGGAACGGGTCTTTTATGCACAAGAAAGTTTTAAATCTGGTGAGACCTGCGATGCTACATATGTATGTACATATTTTATACATAAAGAAAAAGAGGGTGAATGAATCTTCAGTGGATGCGTCACGAACCTACGAGTATGACCTTCGTGAAATAGTTATCGGAAATTACTCCGGTATACACCGAACCTACCGCTACGAGTGTCGTGTATTTCCGCGAGCAACCGTTACAAAACTCGGCGAGTGTGAATATAGCGACCTGCTCTCGTCTGTCCACAACTTTTCCTTCGTCATACTCCCCTTCCACTTTACTGTTAAGCGTGTCCGTTAACCAGCAATCTCTAAGTCATAATTGAAAGCACCATACAAACATTTTATTGATGAAAAATTTATTTTAGTCTAGAAAATAAATCTTAATTACACAGATTTCGTAAAACTAAAGTCACATAAGCTATTGAGCTCGAGTAAAAATTTATTTCACTTCCTGCTTCTTGGGTATAACTAATTAATTGAGTTAAGCCATTTAGCTACGCTTATCGTTCACGGAACGCAATTCACGGAGTTGCAATCGTTATAAAAAAGCGATTTCAAGTGGTCTCATAACATTCGAACTTACCGATCACTAACGAAAACATGAAGTTCTTCCTGGGAGTCCTGCTATCTTTAGCTTTATCGCTTGTAGCCACCGATGCACGCTTGGTTCCCGGAAAGTAAAACCCAGCATTCTATTCACTTGGTTCTTTGATTCTAAGATGAATTTGAAAAATAAAAATAAAATGTTCAAATGAACCTACCACTACGAGTCTCGTGTACTTCCGCGAGCAACCGTTACAAAACTCGGCGAGTGTGAATATAGCGACCTGCTCTCGTCTGTCCACAACTTTTCCTTCGTCATACTCCCCTTCCACTTTACTGTTAAGCGTGTCCGTTAACCAGCAATCTCTAAGTCATAATTGAAAGCACCATACAAACATTTTATTGATGAAAAATTTATTTTAGTCTAGAAAATAAATCTTAATTACACAGATTTCGTAAAACTAAAGTCACATAAGCTATTGAGCTCGAGTAAAAATTTATTTCACTTCCTGCTTCTTGGGTATAACTAATTAATTGAGTTAAGCCATTTAGCTACGCTTATCGTTCACGGAACGCAATTCACGGAGTTGCAATCGTTATAAAAAAGCGATTTCAAGTGGTCTCATAACATTCGAACTTACCGATCACTAACGAAAACATGAAGTTCTTCCTGGGAGTCCTGCTATCTTTAGCTTTATCGCTTGTAGCCACCGATGCACGCTTGGTTCCCGGAAAGTAAAACCCAGCATTCTATTCACTTGGTTCTTTGATTCTAAGATGAATTTGAAAAATAAAAATAAAATGTTCAAATGAACCTACCACTACGAGTCTCGTGTATTTCCGCGAGCAGGCGTTAAAAAACTCGGCGAGTGTGAATATAGCGACCTGCTCTCGTCGGTCCAAAACTTTTGCTCTGTCATACAGCCCTTCCACTTTACTGTTAAGCGTGTCCGTTAGCCAGCAATCTCTAAGTCATAATTGAAAGCACCATACAACAATTTTATTGATGTAAAATGTATTTTAGTATAGAAAATAAATCTTAATTACACTGATTTCGTAAAACTAAAGTCACATAAGCTATTGAGCTTAAGTAAAAATGTATTTCACTTCCTGCTTCTTGGGTATAACTAATTAATTGAGTTAAGCCATTTAGCTACGCTTATCGTTCACGGAACGCAATTCACGGAGTTGCAATCGTTATAAAAAAGCGATTTCAAGTGGTCTCATAACATTCGAACTTACCGATCACTAACGAAAACATGAAGTTCTTCCTGGGAGTCCTGCTATCTTTAGCTTTATCGCTTGTAGCCACCGATGCACGCTTGGTTCCCGGAAAGTAAAACCCAGCATTCTATTCACTTGGTTCTTTGATTCTAAGATGAATTTGCAAAATAAAAATAATAAAAATAAATAGCTTTATCGCTTGTAGCCACCGATGAACGCTTAAATATAACGAAGCCCCGTAAACACGAGTAGATCTAGCTATAAATACACTGTATATAAATGGAGTTTTCTGGGAGTTCTGCTGTCCGCAGCCTTGGCTCTTGTTGGCACAGAAGCACGCTTGGTAATTTTTCCGCCTTATGGAGGTACAACAAAAATAATAAAACAGCCTCCTTATTTAAAGGATAATGTAAAGGATGTAATGTAAAGGATGTAATGTAAAGGAAAACAGTCAATAAATACTAGTTCTCTTTGTTTTCTTTGAAAATGGGTTTAAAGCTAGCACGTTTTCAGTGCGAACTAACAATGGCACTTATTGTCTCGACTATAACTCATTCTGAATGAGGATACCCGACCCCAAGCGGTGCAGTGGAGGCCACGACCACCACCAAAAGAGATACGATACCCATTTCCAGGCCGCAACTATCTCCAGCCATGTTGCATACATTACGCAGAATTTGGCGTTTCAAAGCGGCCGCAGCTGTGCTCTGATTATTGCTGATAATGATAGTGCCAGACGACAGTCGGCAGAGCCAGAAACTAACCCAAAAACTTGCGACTCGATTGGCTGGTGTGTTTGTATGCGGCTGACTTTTTGCCAAAGCCAAACATGAAAATGGCCAACCAGAATGCGAACTGCAGCTCGAATGGCTGCAACAGTAGCACATCCTGGTGACTGGGGCCTGGGACTGCCACAGATATGAGCGATAATTAAGTGTTTGCCGCATAATGATGTTGCCGTTTTTGCAGCACTCGGCAATCAGCAGTCGCATTTGCAGTTTTGAACGACATTATCCCAAAATGGTCCAAATAAAAACCCATTGGCTACATTTTGTGGTTGGTTCAGTAGTTTATAAAACCACAAAACATCTAAGTCCGATGGAGTAAGAACAAAGCGAAGTACGACAATTAAACCGAAGAAATCGGATAATTTTCATTTGAATAACATTAAAGCCACGCTCTTTGAAAGGTTTTATCCCATATTTTCTAGAATCTTTCGTAGGCAAAGTTTTTACTTGTTTCAAATGAAAGGACATGCTTTACTCTATCCGGATATTGTTTAACGTCTGAGCGAAATATGAGGCCATCTCGAGATGCGCCATCAGGGGAGCCATTAAAAGTTGGAATATATTTTGTTAGCTAAAATTAAAACATGCCATAAGAGCGTCTGTATGGCAGTGTAGATGTACAGGGCTCGAGTTGATGGGGACCCAGCCGCTGTTCTGACCGTTTCAATTGAAAATCCAATCTGGGCTAGCTCTGATTTTGAAGTGGCTCACATGGGCCGTTCCCACAGCAATTAAATTGGGCCCCAAACCGCGCCGCGCCAGGATATAACGCATTCGCACAGAGTGCGAGTGGCCGCCCGACCCCCAAAGAGACGTTGACATGCTTGGCAAACAAACAAACAAGGGCCGAGAAAAAAGGCGGCCAAAAGACAACCGCAGACATGCAACAACAGCAGCAGCATCAACGCATACATACAAAGGGCTGCTCGACACAAAAAAAAAATAAAAAAATAAGGGACACACGGGGCACTCAGCTGCTTGTCGGGGTTTGAAGAAGACATCGAAATAACCGCAAAAAGCAACTAGGTCCGCAGTCCCAGCCCACTCCATTCGCTGAACTTTTTCCTGATGGTCGCTGGAGTCCTTGGAACAACAACTGCAAACTAAAAAGGACAACGGGCATACAAATAACATTAAGCCGGCAAAATCGGCAAACGGACTCTCCACCCTGTCCTCGTCCTCGTGCAGTCCTTCAGTTATCCAGTCGATGATGCGGGCGTTTGGGCCCCACTGCTCTCTGTCCGCAGACGGCCAAAGGATATCATCAGCCGCATTGAAGGTGAAAGCGCCCCATAGAGCCATGAGAATGACAATGTACCGCTAGTCCTAGCCCTGGCCCCGTCCCTGCTCTGTGTGTGACACAAAACTGGCATTAGGCAAGGATTTGCGTTGATTATGGCCAGGCAATGGGTTTCGGCTTAAGCCATTTTCGAATGAAAAGACAATGAAATGTCTGCTCCGCCTCACCCCTTTTATATTGTCGCCCCGAAATGGCCATAAGACAATAATGCCATAAAGAGGCTCGATTTCAGGTGGAGCGGACATTTGGATGTTGGCATTCGGAAGATAAAACTAATTACATTTCGTGGCTTAAGCGAAGTGCTCAAGAGATTTATGCCTGGAGGTCAGCAGAGAGCGGAAATTGATAAGCCGCACTAATGGGAGTGTTCTTAAGAGGTTCCTTCCCCCTGGGACCTTGGGGCTGAAGGTCAGGAAATCGAAGTAATCGAATGATAACTATCTGTGAAAAAAAGAAAAATTACATTGCTTAAGGATTAATGGCTGCGATTTCTACGAGTACAAGTATCTTTCTTTCAGTATACATATATTTAAACTTTCCCTATTCCCACAACTCGTATTGTTTTTCCGAATCCAAGTGGTTTCAATCGTACAATAAAAAGATCTGAATTACTTTCCCAGTGTGAATACCAAGTCTTCTAATTTGGCTTTTGACATTAGGCGTTTCCTAGAGTGTTTCCGTTGTCAGTTTAGATAGAAATTGGCATCATTTAAGCGAACATTGAGATAAACATATTTTATTATTAATTCATTAGGCTGTTTTTTAATGGGCAGCATATTTTCGGTCTGGCACTTTAATTGTTAATTAGTTTAATGTTCGGGACAGGGCCACATGGCCTCCCCATCCCCATCCACATCACATCCCCAGCCCTCCCTCTCTACTCTTCGCTGGCACCCAACGCAGTCGCCAAGTGTCGCACCCCCAAATGGAAGACTCTTTATTGGATGTTCTAATTGGAGAGTGCGTTGAATTGGAAACCACAGAAATTGGTTTGGTGTGGTGCGGTGTCTGTCTGTCTCCCCATCCACTCCCTCCCACTTCGGCAGGCCATAAAAAAGCCCGGCTAATAATTAAGAACCACCACCCACCATGCAAATGAACACAAATGGGGGCAAGTGTCGCATCCTCCGAGCTGTGGTGCTGTGGTGCTCTGGGGTTCGTTTCTTTAAGGGCGTGCTAATCATAAAAGAAAAATACAACAAAAATTATGAATTTTTTTGGCGTAATTTTACGCGCTCAGAAGACAAGAGCCAGAAGCCCGACATGGGACAGAGCCCCAAGAAAAATTATCGAATCGAACCGAACCGAACCGTACCGAATTTGATCGAAGGGTACGAACGGTGCTGCCAATAATGACCCAATTTAGTGCATCAAAATTTATGTTTATTCGGTGGGTTCTCATCGTCGTTGGCTCGCCTCCAGCTTCATTTTCCAATATTAATATGAATAAAAATGAACGGAAAAGGGGAATGGAAAATCGTTGCGCATAACAAGAAAATTACTTTTTAATCTTATGAGTCATTAGAAGACATTTCCTAGAATAATGCCCAACCGAAAGCCGTGAGGGAGGGAGGTGTGAAGACTCGATACCGATAAAGACCCGTCAAAGAGCCCTCTCACTCTACTCTTGGGAATTGGAATCCAGATACTGATACAGAACATACTTAAGCTGCGTTGCTAAATGGGGAAACTCTTTTGTCTAGTTCCCAAGGTGAAATGGAGTCTAATTTTGTTATGTGTGAAGTTTTCTTCAGAGCTAAAACTGATACGAGCTGATGGAATTAATACGGTTATATGGAAATGAAGCTGTCCCTGGTTGGATCGATAGTTCCCCAAAATTGTGAAAGGTAATGGGAAATGGAATAAGTATATTTCACTTTCATCATCATCATCATCGTCAATATCAATATCTATTCAATGGTCTTCCATATCCATAAAGACAACGCCTTGCCCACAAATGTATATTTCATTCCCGTTTTCGTTTGGGTGCACTTTCTTGGACAGTCGTGGACCGCCAGTGGACCTTCGACATGCAGCTGTGTATGTTTATATATGTGGCATATGCCACATGTCATTTGCTTGTGCCCCGCACAAAACGTGTCACTGCCCATTTCATCCCGGCTTCCTGCCACCTTTCCCTGCTCCTAGATCTAGGAGTATACTTCTATTTTGGCCACACAATGACACAAAGCCCGAGCACACATAAAAGAAATTAATCAGATTTTTATTTAAACGCCCTTGCAAGGGGCGTTACCCAGCACACATATACACAGACACACACACACACACACACATAGACAGAGCGAGGTGAATGTATGACCATTGTCCTTGCGAACCCGACTCGACTCGAGCCTGTGAGCATTTTATGTGCAATTTTTGTCAACATGTTTTGCGCACAACGCTGGGCCTTTGTCTTCCTCCTCGCTACCCATGACACCCTTTGACCGCCTGTCAGTTTTGTCAGCTTTCTGCGGAATTACGAACGCCCTGAACGATGCCAGCAGATTTTTATATATTCCTATCCCCCACCACGGCCATTGTATGAAAACTCGTTGCGTTCTGCCATCCCATCCATCTCTGTGCATCCATCTATCTATATATCTATCTATCCGTCTGTCTATTCTCCATGTCCCTGCCCTATCTTCATCCCATGTGGTTAGTTTGGTTTTGTCATTACAATTGTTTGCGTTTTCCACCATTCAATGCCAGTCAGAGCCGAGGTCCTTTGTTGGACTGTGCACTCTGTTTTGCTCTGCTCCTCCGGCCAGGGACATGGGCACAGACAAAGAGATGCCTGACAGTTGCCAGTTGCCAGTCGAGCAGTGTGTGGCAAACGGAAATCCCGAGCAAAAGTTCCGTTTAAAATTTCGCATTTTTCTTGCAGTTGTTGCGAGTAGTTTGCGGAACAAACATTCTTGTATTCAATAGAGCGGGTCTGGGCATAGTGCCCTTAGTTCAGACACTCCACTAAGGCCAAGTTTTTGAAAGATTTTGCATAGTTCAAGAGGGGAAGGATGATGATGAAGATGAGCTGAGGATGATGATTGGTCTTGTTGTCTTGTAAGATAATTGCCACAAGAAACTTACTTGTACTACACATCCTCAACATTCTCAGAAGTAGATGTCAGTCAAATCCTTTTCTCTTCTGGCCAACTTTTCACATTGTAATTGTCTTTCTTGTGTGGTTTTCTATGGCCTTCGGTCTAAAATTCCTCCACAGCAATCCCGTCTTCTCATTTCTCATTCCTTCATCGCTGCACCGCAGACAAAATGATTGCAAATGTGTTTTTAAACCAAAAAGTTGCCAAAAAAATAAAATCAAATGAAAAAGGAAGCGAAATCCCTGTGTAGATTCTCACTTAGTTTACAGCATATTAGTTATGTGCCATAAACAAGATGCGACGGACGGAGTGGCGCCATGGCCCATTGCAGCCTGGAGAGCGCCAGCCAAGCACAAAATTAGGGAGCCACCTTCCACTCCAGGGACGTTCTAGAGTCTTCCGACCACCTCCGTTCGGTCCACCCCAATGACGCCGCCATCATCATCAACCTGCGACAACTTGCAAAACACAAACGAAATTGTTCAATGGCGCCGCAAAAATGACCAAAATGCGATGCCAGCAGACGCGCCGCCGTTTTATTTGCAGCAACGCCACTTCCACATCCGGCGGCCAGTTGTCCCGTCTCCTCTCCCCCGCTCTGCAGTGCCAACGGCAGTGGCAAGCCAAAAGCTGCAAATTGATGGCGACTGGCGCACATTCAAAACGCTTTCATTATTGTCATAAGCTCTGGCCCCTCCTTGGGCTCGGGCGATTGCGACTGCGACTGCCACTGCGGCTGCTCCTTGCGATAGCGCTGAAAAATTCTTCAGCGTACTTTTCGATTTCCGTTCCGTAATATTCAAGTGATTACGAGGCCGGACTGAGGCTGCGGCTGCGGCTGAGGCTGCTCCTGGCCAACACAGGAAGCTACAAAGTGCGCCGGGCTGGACAACTTTAGCGCTGACGTGCGCTGATTTCAGGACTCGGTCTCGTCCGGTGCCTAACCAAGTCTCCGCCGCATTATTTGTGTTGTTGAGTGTGCTTTTGGATGATAGAGTCCTGGAGTAGGAGGGCGAGGGAGGGTGATGGTCGGTTTCGGTTTTCGGGTTCAATGACAAAGTTTACTACCACTAAGTATTTATAACTATTATTTATGAAGCCGTCGGACCCCGACTCTCCGCTTTAAATGCTCAGTGATGCGCAACGAATTTCTTAATGGTGCAATTTGGCGTTTTATGTTTGAAGTTTAGGCGAAAGGCGATTTTCCAGCTGGATATAGTGAAGGGCGAGGGCGAGGGCGAGCAGCAGTGCCAATGGGGAAATAGAGTGGGGCATCGCAACATTTTTTCTGTCCGCTATCGCTATGTGCATAAAGTTTTCGCAAACAATTATGGCCCCCTGGCAGAGGACCAGCCATCTAGAGGAGCAGCCGAAGAAGGAGCTGGCACAGTATCCTGTGGCTGGCGAAGCTCCGACCGTTGCCGTTTTTCATTAATTTCATGGTGCTATTTTCGCGCCGCACTCTGGCTTCCGGCAGCTGTAATCATACTAGATAGCTGTCCTTGGCTCTGGCCCCCGCCTCTGTAGGGCCGTATCCCATTGATTTGAAAATATGTTTTATGATTCAATACTGTGATAGCGGCATGCCATTAGAGATGGCAGCTTGTGGTCGGTCCCCAAATGGAAACGAATGGCACTGTACGGCTATTGTTTACAGATTCCACTTCTTGGCTGCCCCAATTGCGGAAGTTTAGACGGTAATTAAAAGGCAGTCGAAGCTTAATGAGTAATTGCTCTTGAAGGATATTTTTAGATGGTTAGTGATTATGAGTGACGAAACAGATGAAACAAATTGCGTGATATAATAGATCTTTCTATTCCTCCACTGTTATATTTGAACCATCACATATGTCAATCGATAACTATCGCATTAACATCTCTGATTTGGCATTAAAAAAGTTTGTTAAATAAAAAGTTGAAATTCAATTCACTCAACACCTCTGCACGCATACAATGTGCGTGGGGAGAATTCCATTCAAATATCAAATACCAACAGTCATAAAAAATCCGTGCCAGCAGCGGAATGCAAAAGGAAAAAAAGTATGGAAATTATGTCAGGCACTTAATGGATAAAAACGCTCCGCACTTGTGACAATGGCCCCCCATTGTGACACCTCAAATCATAACGGCATAATGAATATCTGAATGTGTGCAGAGAATGAAAATTAATTGAAAATGCATGCTGCATTCCATTGTCTTCAATTAATTTTCATTTCAATCACTCTGAATTGGCTGTAATTCGATTGTGTGCAAAAGGACCACACAGCAAAAGTACAATAAATAAATGCGTATGAATTTTTGTGGTCAATGAAGAAATGTAATCCAAGTGGTAGGACTTTCGAACATCATCAAGGATTATACGAGTAGATACGAACTTTAATCCAGATATGTGAACACAAATTACTACCTTTAAGGTATAATGGGTCGAAACTGAGTTTATGTTTAACAGCTCTCCATGCCCCTGCTAATAGGCTCAGAACTAGTCGAGCTAACAGAGTACTATTATATCTGGACCGCATCCGTATCCGTTCGTCGTCCTGGCGACATAATTCCTGTCTGTGGTCCTTTTCCAATTACCAAGTTTCAAACCGATTCACCCATTATGCATTCAAAATCTTTAATGTAATTAATGTTGTTTGTTTAATGAAAGTTGTCTGAGCCGATCCGGCAATCCCTTTACCCTCCCCAGTACCCTACCGAACGCATTGCATCATGCATATGTGCATGTCGGGCGAGGGATGTTTTCGAAATGCAGGCAGGATACTGCAATATGCAATCTTGTTGTTGTGGATGTGGATGTCCATGTTGCCAGTCGTGTAGCGGACATGCTGGAGCAAGGGCTCCCCAACCCAGCCCATTGACCCAAATGCAGGGCTTATGGGTTCAAAGTTTTTGCGATGTCGGGTTATCGTGGGTTGCAACCTGCCTGCTTCTGCTTGATGGTGGGTTTTCGGCTGTGACATTGCCGCACAAACGTACCGCCTGTGTTACGCACTGCATTCGAATTCGTATTCCTATTGGTCGTCTAATCATCATCGACAACTGTGGCATAGATTTGGTGTCTGGCCATTCCCCTCCTTCTCATAGCAACCCTCGCATTCCTGCTCTGCTCTGAGTGTCTCCATGTGGGAGTGTGTGTGCCTTCCTGCCGTGAGTTCTAATGCGCTAAAGTGCTTTTTCCTAAAAACAAGTTACACTTTGCAATTTGCACTAAATCCCACTTGGCTGTGGCCGCCACCGAGCCCGAGCTGGGGTCGGACTGGGCCCTGACTGACTCCGGTAGAGTCCTTCCTCTTCCTGTTTATGGCCATGACTGTGGATGCCGGTCGGTCTGTATCTCTGTCTGCTTGTGTGTGTAAATCCTTTTGCCGTTGCGTGGCAATTAAAAGGGATTTTCATGACTAAAACGTATTTATTTAACACACACACATACACACACACGGCTCAGCCTTCTTCTACATCGCTTAATATTTGATTTTTGATTTGTGGTCTGTTGTGGCTGTTCAGTCGTTGGCAAGGGGAAGCGGAAGGGCTGTCCTCGTCCTCGTCAAGTACTCTTATTAATTACTATTGATTTTAGTCTCCTGTTCGGTGTTAATGAAATTGAATCGAACTGCCGCCGAAAGTGCACGCCTATTTCCAAACACAGAACCGGGGCCAGAAGCGTGCGGAAAGCGTAAGAAAAATCAATACAATCGCCGCAGTGGCATAGTTTTCGACAAGGTGCATTGAACTGCGTCCCCTGTCTGTCCTGGAGAGAGCGTTCCAGTCGCTGAATGGTGAAGGTTTCACAGTGTATGGTTCGTCACGCTATCCCAAGGATAGACAGCATTTCGCACTATGTGATGGTGGAACAGGAACGAAACTGGGTGTAGAAAAGGCGGGAATTCCATTCCATTTTGTATTCTCCCCAAAAAATAGTTCACACAAGTTTAATGCATATTCGTATCTGCATCTCTACACTAAAGAAACAGTGGTTTGTATGTGCTTTCTTTAAGCTGAAATTGTGCCTGTGAGGTGTTGTCGCCCATCAGCATCCCTGGCGCCTACTCAATCACCTGGCCATTAATTATGTAAAGTTTGTCCCCAAATAAAACGAAAATCGACCAAACATGTGACAACAATTTGTCTCTTTTCGTCACCCTCTCTCTCTATCTATCCCTCCCTCTGAATTTGTATGTCTCTTTTTCTCATTTCGAATATCTGTTCAAATTGTAGCCGCCGTCAATATTGAATTTGAAATTAAAACGCCCCAAAATGTTACAAATGGACAACGTGGCTCTGGCTGTCCCTGGCAACAGTTGTGCCAAATTGGCAGCCCGCTTGCACCCCTCCTTCAGCACCCATTCCCTTCCCAATCCCACATTCTCCCTGAAATCTGCATGTGTTAATTACCGATGCTGGGAGTCGCCGGTCAAGGGTCAGTGGAAGGATGGCAAAAAATTGTCAACATGGCGGACACTGGTGGAGAAGCCGCCAGCACAAGCTGGCACCCGAGCGAGGCGCATTTGATTTATAGATCCCTGGATGGGGGAGTCTGTCGAAGGAGGAGATCGAGTGTTTGGAAGGGGACGTTCCACCCACTTGAATTTGCATTTACCTACAGCAAAAACAAATAAACGTCTAATCGAGTCAAGGCTGCGGGGTGGGACGCGGACCCTCACGGGGATGGGGAGCAGCAGGGCTGGTGGCATCAACTGTTGCCGTTCCCAGACAGACAGCCACGAATAATGTGACGTAACAGCTGCCAAGGGCATTGGTGGGAAGGGTGGAAATGCGGAGCTGGGTCTGCTAGAAAAACTGATGTCCTCCATAAACAAATAAAACTCAGTTTGGTCGAGAAATTGATTTTTTGCGCCTAATCAAAAACGAATTAATTTCAGCAGAATGTGACAAACGGCCTGCCGCTTTCGGGCGAGAACGGAAGGGGTGGCTCAGATTTTGGGGCATTTATTGTGGTCCTGGTCCGGCCTCCACCCAGCCACTTCTCCGTCTCCTTCTCCTGCTTCTGGTTCCGGTTCTGCCTTCACCATAGCCCCAATTGATTAAATTGGCATGAAATGAAATTTATGTTAGTATCTGTTCACTTCGGTGGTTGCAAGGTGTTTTCCTTGCGGAATGGATTGCAGATCCAGACACACGAGGGTGGCAAGTGGCCCGATGGCCAGCCCATCTGAAGTCCAACTTCATTTCGACCAAGGGTGGTTCGTGATGGAGTCGTAGTCCGATTAAAGCGAGGGCAGGCGCTTTAAGAAAACGACTCCAAGAGAGGGAGAGTGAAGTACGGGATTCTTAAAGAACTCGAGAAAAGCTAAGGAAAGTTGTGTTTCTGGATGGCATAAGGAATCTAGCTTTGAAGGGAGTTTAATTGGATTGCTCGATATCAAAGAATCGGAAAATAAGAAATTTCTCGACGAGAAATAAATATTGTTCTTTCCTTTATAATATTTCGTCTAAATCTGTTTGTTTGAAGCATATTAGAGTGAAGCATCCTCTGTTCAAGAGGAAACATTTGTTACCTTTAGTAGTCAATTCTTGTGTCGCTTGATCAGCGTACTCATCGATTCTTTTGGCATTCGTGCTCCACTTTTGAGTAATACATTTTTAATGTGGGGCTCACGCACATTATGAATACGCCTCGTGCGGTCCAAAAATATGACCGGGTTGTCATAATGCTGAGCAAACTTTAAATAAATGATATTCAAAACGTAGCGAAGAGCGCCGCTCTCCCACACACATATACATATTTCTGTGTTACGAATGCCATAAAAAGCAGTCGTAAAACCCTTTCCGCAAAGCGGAAATCCCGCTTCAAAACAAACGCCATTAAAAACGAGGTCATGCTCAGTAGCACCACCATCGGGACTGGGCCTGGGACTGGGACCGACAGCGGTGCGATGGGTTAGAAACAGGCTAAACAAGGCAGCAGTATGCGCATGAGGATGAGCTTGTGTTTTTGGGCCATATTCGTATTCGAGGACTGCCGAAAAGTCAAACAAAATTTACAGTCTCAAACTGCACAAAAATTTGGAAAAGTTGAAGGAAAAAATGTACAACAAACAACAAAAAAATACTCGTATATAATATTTTAAAAGTGCTCATAGGGTGCGGCATAAAATATGGGCACAAAAAGTTCAAGTTTACGGAAAAGAGAGAGGTTGAGCCTCCCCCTCTCTATAGGTGGGGATGGGCAGGTTTCTGGTGGGGCCAGAGTGGTTTTCTAAGGTATTTATTTTCATAACACTGCACAACATAAGGAAGCAATAAATTTAAGCAGACTGACGACAGTTTGCATGAGGATGGTGGATGGAGGACGGTGGATGGATGTGTGTGTGTGTATGTGCAAGTATACATGATAGGGAGGGATATGCCAGGATATGCTCTGTTATGTCTGGCTTTAGCTTAGGCGCCCCTTCCCACCAGTGACACTGCCAGTGCCAGTGGCATGTGTCGTAGGTAAAATGCCAACAGTCGTGTCTGCACATACATTGCATAGTTATTGTTTTAAAGCTTCGGCAACGACCCGCTCGTCCCGCCACTTGGTCTTCGTCATTTAAATAAATTTTATGCAATTTAGTTAAGCTGTTCTCTCGCTCTCCATGTATTTATATCCCTCTCTTTCTCATCTCTCTTTCTGGCGGCTGCACTTTGGTTGAGTGAGTAAATGTCATTTAAATTTCTTCGTGCCTTCTCTCGTCAGCAACGTATGTGTGGCATTCCAATTTCTTTTGGCCCTGTATCGCATATATCCCTTTTACAAGCCCCTTCCACCCCTCCACGCCTTCCTCTGGCCCTGCACCACTCGCAATAAAATATTTAGCAGGGCGACAGGAGAGCAGGGCATGCGTAGGAGGAGGTCGTTACCTCCCATTTGTGTTTGCGAGCTTTCCTTTGGTCTGGGATCGTGTCGTAAGTCGTATGTCACCGGCAACTTGACTGAGTTGTTAGTTTTACTTTATTTCTTGTGGTATACCCTTTCGGAAGATACTCTTACTATGATTCGAAGCAGATGTTGGAAGCGCAAAGATGGAATGCATGGTGGGAGACAGAAACCGATTGTTTGGTAAAGAGTAAAAAAAAATCGAAGCCATGGATCTCCAAGGGTATTCAATGCTTTGGTCTGGCCGGTCTCTTACGTTGCTTGATGTTGCTCCATCACATCATAAAAACGTGTGTGTGCTGCAGTTGTTGTCGTTGTTGTGCCTCGTTTTTCAGGTTATTTATGTTTGCCATGTTGCGTTTGTCAAGTTTTTGCATTTGAAACAGACGCGCTCGGAAGCATTATGACTTAATTCTTATATGGCGCTCAGACATGATATGTATACATAATCCCGTCCACAGGAGCGTAGATTCCCTTGTGCTTGGTCCGGGTATTTGCAAACACTTCCAATTACATTTATTTACTCGACCAATTGTTGTTCAATTGTTGTCAATCGATGCGGCTGACTGCGACAAGTGCAGTGCAGTCTAGATTCCCAATTGAATCAAGCTTAATTAAAAATGTCTTGACATGGCATAAATCTCAGGGGAGTCGCCTACCTGTGCGCTTGACTGGATGGTAGATGGGAAACGAAAGCATATGCTAGCAGCTGTTTCGCTTTTGGGGCTGCTGCCTCCAACTACGAGCACAGTATTTGCACAAAAAATATAGCAAATGTCAGGATGTGTGTTTGCACAGACCCCACATATACACACACATACGGATACACTCACTGTCACACACGCAGGAACACTCACACAAAGCAACAACAAAGAAAATTGCTTTAGTAAATCCTAAGGAAAATAAACACAGAATACAACTTGAGTACCAGAGCAAACAAACCCCCACACCACCCGAAGGAACACACATCAAATGGGAGTCGAAGGTGCGCCCAGGTGGGCTTAGGGTTGGGAGTTGGGTCTGCCTATGGCACCCCTATATGCTGTTTCTTGGGTGGGCGCCACATTTGCAAAAGTCAAAAAGGGTTAAGGCAAAGCCGAGCGCCAAACCGGATCCCCAAGTGTTTATTATGTATGGGTGTGAATGAGCTGCTCCTCTCCTCCTGCTCCACTGTGCTTCTCTTCGGTGAGCTCTTACGGGAGGGAGTCGTCCTCTCATATTGCGCTGCCTTATGTATGACACTTGAACATGCAAAGCTGCTTGCCAAGATGATTTATATTAGCCATGATTTCTGGCAATTTTTAGCACTCCACTCGTCGTGCCCCTTTCCCCTCTTGTCTTTCTCTGACGGTGTCGGAGGTGTTGATTGTTGTTGAAATTTCTGCCGCGCCAGCTGACGAGAACACTGCGAGAGAAGGTGGAATGCGGGTCCCCAGCTACCGGAGTCAGAGAGTGCCACATGACATATTTCGGGCGATGATAATAAAAACTTATTTCGCTTGGGCGAAAGAAGGAGTGATTACATGGAAGACATTGTGTGCGAGTAAGCTCCATTAGAGCAGCGAACGGGTTGAGTGGAATGCAAATGTGCGGGCGTGCGCATAATTATGCCAAGAAGGTCCTGCTCAGACTCCTGCTTATCGGATGAATTTTGTTTACTTCACTGCCAGCAGTCTCTAATCAGAAGATCCCGAAGGTAACAGGACGGACGGTAGAAGTCACACTCATAACCATGGCAAAGGCATGCGAGAGCCAGGCCGTGCAAATAATGCGCGTGCGAATGGCAGTAAAAACAATTACAGGCCACAAAGCAAAGATGGTTGAGGGAAGTGCTGGCCCACGCTACGTATACGTAGTGCGGGAAGTCAGTAGAGACACGAAGGGAAAAAGGCTGTTGCTGGGGTGCGGTTGATGGTCTCTGAACAGCCACTCACACACACACACACACACAAACACTCACACACACACACACAGAAGCACTTGGGCTATCAAATTAAGTAATTGCATAATTGTTTCACTAGCATTTTACTATGCCCCCGGGTGGCCGGTGGCTCCTAGAGATCCACAACCACACGGACGGCCAGCTAGCCAGAGAGCCGAGCACCACCCACTTGCCAGCCCTCCCTTTGACTTGGCTTTTAATGTGTGTGCCAAGTTTTCTTTTATTTGCCTTTTGGTCGATGGCTAATCCCCTCCTGCCTGCTGCTACGTGCCTGTCTTTGAGTTTTCGTGGATCCCCGACTCCGACTCCGCCCCGTGCACGGTCGCTCATAAATCAGCGTCAAATCGTCGAGGGCTTAGTCCGGGAGCCTCGTAGTTTCTAATTGTTTTGTTATAGACACATATCCGTGAGGTTTGGCGGCCAAGTCGAATGCCGAATGCAAAATGCAAATGCCGCCAGACCGCAAATGTTGTAAACCCCCGCCCGAGATGGAAGCTCCTTAGACACTTGAATGCATACCAGAAGTGGGGCACACGGACAGTTGCGCTTGGTGGCTAGCATTGCGGTTGGGCAACATTGTGGACCGCCGGCAACTGAAACTGCCCTGACATGGCCCTCCGCGATAAGCCCAACAGAGCGGTCAAATGCGGTGCTAGCATTATTACCCGCAATCCCGGCACTGGACACGGAGAGGTCGCGGCCCATGGGGCAGCCGTAGAATGTCTGCATTTGTGGCTCCAACTCGAAATTGAGTGTTTGAATGCGGCGTGGCATGCATACAGTAGTAAAGTGCTGTTACGTTGTATTGTTTGGGATCTCTTACATCTACTTCTTAGTGTAAGGAACAATATCGACTAAGATTCGATTTGAGATGAACAGAACTTATCGAACTGACTCATCTTTTCTCTCTTTGAAGAATTAGTAAAAGGAAATAAATCCCCAAAAATTGCAGGCCCTTCATTACAAGATCTAGTTTCCAATGTGCTCCAGTTTTCCCTCATATTTTTTACCACTTCATTTACCTCTCTTTTTCAGTCTGTTTATTTATAGCCCATCCATATTGCACTTCAGATTCGACTGTAAATCGAACATTTATCATTCCTAATTACTGGCACTAAGCTCTTGTCTGGAGTCTTTGGCCCAATGCACTGATTGATCTACTCCTCCTGTGGATGTGGACGAGCTCTGGGTCTGGATTTATAGATATAGACGGTAGTCGTGCAGCCGATGCATCGAAGGGAGGGAAAATCTCATTTGTTGCGCTTCGTTGCTAATTTTAATATTATTTTTGGAAATCTCATAAGTTGCCCAGAGTTTCCCCCTTTTCTGGTTTTTGCCCGGCCCGTTCTTTGATGCCCCGAACTGTTGATGTCTTTATTGCAGCTCGTATGCGCTGCTGGTGCTGCTGCTCACATTATAATTTTCATTCAGCTCTGGCCGTCGATGTACGTCTTCGGGTCTCCATCTGCTCGCTGGCATCTTCACGCGGCTTTGGCTGTCTATAATTGGCTTGTCTGACTGCCCGACCAGCTCCCTCCCTCCCCTGGCTTCCACCAGTTCCTCCTCGTGGAACGGGTGTGTGCGGGTGCGGGTGCGGGTGTTGGTTCGGACTTTTAATCAAGATCAAGCGTGATAAATTGAAGTCGCTATGGGAATTGAAAGGCGTTGAGTGTGGGCAGGGTTGTGGCATTGATTGAGCAACTGGAAGTAGTACTACTGCTTGCACACCAAGTTCTCTACACCTCTTTCGATAAATAGATTAAAATTCGAAAAGAATAAATCATTATTTCTAAATTGAACTGTTTACTGTTTTCCTTCTTATTTGTATTCTGGTATTGATTTGATGGAAAATCGCGGGAAATTCTTGCAGCTTTTGAAGTTTCGCGGGAAAAAAAATGCAATTGCAAATTAATAGGAAAGAAAATACAGGAATATACTTTTGCCAAAAGTTCAGTTTAATTTTTTTGCGGGATTCTTGAAGTATCATCTCTCCGTTTTTTTTTCTGTTTCAGTCTGTACATTATCGGTTAAAAAACAGTCCCCAGAGACCCATAAAACATCTTTGCAAACAGTGCGGGATACATGTGGAGATGGATCGTCAATATTCCCGTAAAGGTGTTGGTTTCTGCGGTGTCCAGTAGCTTCGGTAGCCGTCCACCCGCTGAGAGACACAGAACCAGGTCGGATCAGCGAAAGATCTCTTGTGCCCTTCATCATCACTTTATAAGGTGAAAGGACTTTTCGATTTAAGACACCATTTGATATACACTATTCGTATAATGTACATTCGATTACTGTCAGAGACGCCTGTCTGCCTTGAAGCACTCCCGCATTTTACGATCCTACAACACAGAGGCCATAATAATGAGCTGCTGCATATTGCCCCATGGAATGCGAGGAGCAGACAAGGCATCGAGTAAACGAGAAATCGCGAAACAATAATGCGGCTGCAACATAAACAAATGCGAGTATAAATCGTGGCTGGCTGGAACACAAAGCAGCCGACAAGCCCTGGCACTTTGGTTGTCAGTCAGCGCCGTCGGTGCATTCCGAAGCGTTTCAGCCCGGCCGTATGAAGTGGATTCTAAGAAATGTTTGCGAAATGTGCGTTGTGTTTTTTGCATATAAATTACGAGTATTTGAAGCGACACACGCACCGGATCGGCTGTGAGTCAATTCATAAGACAATGGAGCCTCAGCAGAGGGACAAAGGGAGCATCTAGTTTCTGTCGGCTTTCAGGTCGAATCCACACTCCACACTCCCGCCAGGGGCCTTTGACAGGGGCTAATAGCTTAGGTCAACAATTAAACTCATTCTGTCCGTCTCGGGCTTTCCCCCACGAGAACTCGTCCTCCTTCTCCTACTCGTAGCTCTCCCTGCATGTCTGACTGACAACTGCAACGCCGTGCCGTCTATTTGCAATGCATTAATTTTAGATCGGGCCCCGACCCCTGCCCAGCGTTACTTGAGAGCCTCTCCTCGCCCGCGCTGGCAGCAGAAATTCAAACACAGGAAAAATCAATCGCCCGTACTGTCAATGTGCCCGCATTTTCCGGAGTTTCTCTCTCTCTCTCTCTCTCTCTCTCTCCCTCCCTCTTTGTTTTTGTCGTATTTCCATTTCATTTGATTTGATTTTATTTTGGTAGTGGAAACATTTTACCTTCCCCAAGAGTGGGAGTGTAAGAGGGAGCAGTAGGAGTCCGTGGCGCGCCAACTATGTAAATATTTGGCATGACCGCATGACAATATTTGTTCAGACTGCGATTCTCTTTTTAGGGAACCCAGCATTTGGCGTACACTGAAGAGTAATAACTGACGAGACAAGTATCTCTGTTCATGTCATTGTCATTTCGACTCCGGCTTCATTTGCAGAGTATTCGGGATCTGGAGTAGGAACATTGTCCCGCTCTCCCTTCTAAAAATCTAAATTTTGACAGATCCACAGCCCCTGGAATTTGTTTGCTGTTTTTTCCCAGTCCCTTGCTCAAATATGTATCTTTCTGTTGTCTCCTGTTTTTCGTGTGTGTATCTATGTCGCGCACTGCATTTCCGTTTGGAATGCATCATTAAAGTATTTCGAATTAACATTAGTAAATCAGGGCCCATTCCCATCCCTAACTCCCTCTGCAAACATCCTAATGTGTGGAATGGGAGGGACAGAAATTGTTGGATAAACAAATATCGGCATCGGCATGCGTTCCCCAACCACCGCTGCTCGGTTCCGTCCGTGTCTGGCTGAGAGATCTCGTCTGCCTCCTCTATACTACCATGTTCGACAGACAGCCACGACCGCGGCACGTCGGCCGTGCACTTGTCGCAACCTGCGGCGACACACACGCAGCAGTCAGGTGAAGAGCTACGCCCTCATTCATTTCTTTCAAAATCGAAGCAGTTCATTTCCAATCTGTATTCGTAATAATTGATTTACTGTGTGTTCACATTTGTCATTTTTCGTTAGTAGAAATAAATTAAATCCAAATTTTGTATCATCAAAATCTACCATTTCAAATGAAAAAATCTCGTTCGACTGCCTCGATGGCCCAATGTCCGTGTCACCTGCCCGGCACACATCACTGCGGCAAGGAGCTGCGAGAGAAGCGCCAGGAATTCTTCCGGCGGGACATCGATGACATTACGGACAGCGTAATGCAGGTGATGCGGATTTGCGGCCTCATGGCCTGGGAGGTGAGGCGCACCAGGGAAGTGATAAAGCGTTCGTTCGAGCACTACGACGAGGTGCGCTACAAGATTGACTTGGTGCCCCGCAAGCGATTCTGCAAGGAGACCTTCATCCATGGGCTGGCCGTCGAGGCGCAGATGTCGCGTATGGACTCCCAAATCGCCTACTCAATCGTGAAGAGGGCCTTCAAGGCCTACTACCACGGGACCGCGATGGAGGGCAAGCGGCTGAAGTCCTTGATGGAGGGCATGAAGCATAGCCAGCAGTGCCTCTGGCTGCACGCGGCCAAGCGCACGGCCGAGATCTACGCGGCCTATGCGGGCCTGATGCACTCCGAGATGCTGCAGTTCGCGGAGCGCTTCGAGTGTGTCTACAAGAGTCTGTACGATGTGCTGTGTACTCGTGTGATCTGGGACGATGAGAACCATTGCCGCTGCGCCTGGACATCCGCGGTCCCCTCCCAGATCTCTACCATCTCCACAATGACCGCCGAGATGGAGGTGCTTTTCCTGAAGCAGAACATGGCTCCCAGCAGTGCACCCTCCGCAACGGCCGTGGTCCCCAGTCAGCTTTCCGTCCAAGTGAAAGAGATCATCGTGAATGAAGGGCCTCCGACAGGGCCGGCCAGCGAGGTCAGCTCAAAGTCGTCCCGATACAACTACGGACTGAAGAAAGTAGTCCAGAAGAAGTCCTCGAGTAAGCCACCAACTGTGCAGAGCTCCAAGGCAAGCCTCGGAAGGCGTAGGAAGAAGTGCACGTGTCCGAAGCTGCAGTGCGATCGGAAGTTCGAGCGAGAGGCGCCAGAGATCACGGCAGAGTGCAGCCAGGGGCCGTATGTGTGCCGCTGGCTCCGCTACGACGAGGAGGAGGAGCAGTTCAAGGAGCACCTAGTTCCGTTCCCTCCCATGGAGGTCATCTGTCCTCCCTGCCACAAGGACGACCTGCCCTGCGATCCCGAATGCACCTGCACCTGCGACATCTGCACCTGCCAGCCTGCTTACGATGAGGGGGCTGGGGAGGAGGAGCACCACGGAGAGAGGCTGTCGGCCACCGGCATTGAGGACCACGACACTGACTACTGTTGGCTTGCTCCGTTCCGCGACTGGCCCCGGGTGGACGTGGAGGCGGTGGAGGAACCGGAGGAGGAGGCAAGCATGACCCCCAACTCCGAAGAGGAGGAGGCGCTCTTTCAGTGTCGCTGCACCTGCGAGATCAAGCAGCGCGCCTTCCCTCATCTCTTCACCTACTTGGCTCCCTTCAAGCCGATCAAGCCCGTGGTTGAGGAGGTGACTTCCGTCAAGGATCCAGAGAAGTGCGAAGAGGAAGAAGGCATTGAGGACTTGTTGGCGAAGCCTCCGCCCTGCGGTGTCTCCCCGGCCACCTACCGCTGCTGGCTGCAGCCCACACCCCCTCCCAGCGATCCCGAGTCCGTTACAGAGGAACAGCCACACATCGCAGTGCTGGCCCAGGATGCGAAGCCCAAAGTAGCTGGCATTTCTATGGATGTCACCGTCAAGCGGCAGCACCACGAAAAAGGAAGCGAAGTGGCCAAACCATCAGGGCCTGCGCCCGCATCAAAGTCTCAGAGGTCTAGCACAAAAACACCCAATTTAAGGATTAGTATGCCAGCCCAAGCTGCTGCTCCTAAGGCACCGGCAAAGCCAGCTCCTACGGCTGTTCCCGCTCCAGCTCCAGCTGCGATCGCCACTCCTCCAGCGGCCAAGCCCCCGCCAACTCAGTCTCCGGCTCAGGTAAACCAAGAGGAGAAGCTCACAAAGGAGGATATTTTGAATATCATTGGACTGTAGTAGAGTTTATCGAGCAAACGTTTCATTATTGGATGGTTCCGTTCCGCATTCTGAGCAAATTTTTATACTATTTTGTATTAAAGTACACCTTTTTCATGGGATCACATTTGAGATAGGAGTGGCCCCAGCCCCAAAGCAGAGCATTCTTTTCATTTTCCTCTTTGATATTTCCCAAATGGATGTCAACCTTAAATATCAATTTCTTGGAACTTTTCCGAACACTGCCGTCCCACAGCTGGGATCGCACTCCACGCAGCACTCAACTAATGTCATAGGGAAATCCGAGTTCCAAACGCAATTTGCTCTCAAATAGTTTTGAAAAGTTATTTGATATTTTATTTCATATTTTTATTGTCAATGGTTTTGTCGCATATCTTTTTGTTCGTGAATGAGTGTGGGTTTTTGTTTGCCAAACGAACTGTCAATTGATTGTCAAATTATAAAGCAGAAATGGTCAGTGAGGAGTCCGTTGGGTGGAGGGTCCTTTGAAAATGTAAACTGTTTGCTTTGTTGCCACTTTGAAATGCGTTGACATGGCTCTCAGCGACACTCTTCCGCCCCGCAAGTATGTGAAATATTATACAACACGCACTGCCCACAAATTCAATCGCAGGGAGTGGCGTGTAGGACGTGAATCAATTCTAGATTTCTGACACACGATATTCCGCATTGTATGCCAAATAATGGGGCACCACCACGCCTCTACAATGAACAACACATTTGGTCGAGTAAATTACAAAATATTCGTACGATATTTATTTGCATTGTCGATAGTTGTTATTCTGTATAGGAAAAATCTCGTTAAAACCAAATCACGTAGGAATTTGATTCCGTCTCCGGTTCGCTCCACCCGTACCCGTAGAAGGGTACATATATGGGAACTTTTCTGGCTGCTGGCTGCCGTCTGCCCTAATTGCAGACAAATTGTAAAAGTATTGCCTGACATGGGCGGCTGAATGGGATTTGTTTGGCTTGACAAGGGGCACACGAAAGTTTTGTGACAGACGCTTTTAAGCAGAAAATTGTTTGCTCATAACTTTTGACATCACATTGGGACAGAGTGGGACCCCGGAGCCGCCGAAGCCTATCAAAGAATAACAATAAACGGTATCCCAACGGCATAAATATAAAGTTTTGAGGAGGGTGGCATCGAACAATGTCTGGCCTCAATATTTTTCCTCACAGAAAAACGTATTCTCTCTATTGCTTCCAATGGTTTTTACGTCTAATCTATCCTGGCAAATCATTAAAACTAAAGACAGTGTAAAAAACCATATACTTTTACTTTTGCTGATATGTTCCAACATTTCAGAACTTGTACTTTGCTAATTACTAATTACTTTCTGTAGTCGATCTCTAGAGTTTTTGGGCTCCATACTTTTCGATGTGCTTTTGTCGGGCAGAGTTTTCTTTACTACTTTTTGTCCTCGGACGCATTTGGCAATGGAGGGTGCCTTGGCTTTCATAAACTTTAAGTGAGTCTTCAATGCGAACAAGGTCTGAACGAGTCATAAATTTCTAGTTTACTTTGCGCCTGAGCTCGGAACGGAAGGTCGTTAAAAAATTCCTTTTCGTAGCAATGAGTATCGAGCCGGGCTAGAACGGTGCGGGCTGTCTGGAACGATGGTCTGAGCCGGGTCTAGGGCCGGCCGGGTGTCTGGCGAGCCTTGTTACGACCACGGGATGATGCGCATTGCTCATTAACACGAAACTAATTAATTGCGCAATTCAGCTAAACTATCGTGTAACGAGAGGGGCCCATTACAAGTTCTTGATTGATCACCGACTGCTGGCTGCGCGGGATCTTCCTGGGCTGAAACTGGGAACGGAGGAGTCTTCGCGGCGCTGGTGTCGGCTGGTTGGCTGCTCCGTCGGACATTGCATTTTAAACGCTAATTTATTGTTGACTGCAACATGTTGCCGGTATGCAAAAATGTGGCCTGGCATATGCAATTAATTGTAACAAGGCCCGCTAGTCAAGCAGTCAACCTTTAACGAGGCTGAGGCCAAGACTGCCACTGGCACTGGTGCTGGCACTGGCAACGGCATTGCAGCCTCAGCACTCTGCTCCAAGCTGCAGCTAGAAACTTCCAACCTGGCAATTGCCACTGCGGCTACGACAGTGACTGCGACTGCGACTGCACTCCAACGCGTGTTAAGCTGCTGCAATTTACGTGTTAATTTGGAATCGTGTTCCGCAAATGTTTGGCTGCCCCCGAAACTGACTTCTGCTCGGCCTCGCTTTTCCTCAAGATCGGCGAAAGTTTCGGTCATAGACAAGGGTGGGACCGTAATTCATGTGTTGCCGGTAATTGCTGGAAGGCAGCCGTTGGGGCAGCTGCAACAATACCATTAGGCAATGCCGATTTGATACGAGCGAAAGCAGCCACTTTATGTACCTAGTAGCCCAACAGAGAAACCGTCTATGATCTTAGATTGATATTTCGTTTGAATAGGGCCATCAGTGGGAGCAAATAATTGGAAGCTCCTATGGGGGAGTGGCCAAACGAGCTCTGCTCTATTTTATAATTCCCAATGGAAGAGTTGGCAACAAATTTAAATGATAATAACCCTTTGATTACTTCGCTGCATCCCCATCTGAAGTAGGGATATCCCTTGAATCCTCTCATCAAAATACCCGAACAACTATGCTACCATCAATCAAACCAACTCGCTCTCAAATATTTTCGAAATCAATAAATGCCCAAAAAGTTGTTGGGTTACACGGAAACTTCTACCATAGCTGGGATCTATCTCCCGCAAATATATATAAATGCAACTATCCATATATATAGACTCCTACTTCAGTGTATTTAGCTGGCCGGCAGATAAATGCCCAACAGCCAACAACTTTTTGGATACAAAAATGTTTGCCATAGTTTTGGGAATGTTTTAAAAACTTTTGCGTAAAATCCGTTCCCCGAAAACCGAAACCGCAGAACGCAGAACGCACATTGAATTGTTGCCGTGCCCGTGGCCGAGACGGTCCCCGTCGCCAGCCTCTTGGCCTGTCGTTGTTCTCCATAACTCGAAGCATGACATGCAGCTGGCTCTACAGAGCTGCAACTTGTTTGCGGTTGCGAGTATCTATCGGATGCAGTTGCGAGTGCGAGGACAAGATACTCACACTCGCAGTTGTGGCTGCAGTTTTTCGGTGGAGAATAGTTGAGAGTTGAGCATGCTGGAAAATGTACTCGAACTCGTACTGGCAGCCCCGAAAGGCTGCTGGTGCTGCTGCTGCCGCACTCACACCAAACCACACACTGACACGCACACACACACATGCTGCATGATGACAAATCATTGGGCTTTATGGCAGGCAACATATGTTGGCGTTCAAAATATTTAACCGCAGAAAAGCTTTTCGAAAATCAGCAGCCACGAGTAGAGAGCCTCTTGATTAATGGCAGCGTTCAATACAAATGCTTGAAAGTTTTGAACTGCATGTATCCATCAGATACGTAGTTTGTCAACGACGCTTTCCACTGACATAATCATCAATTAAAGATCTATTAATAGAGGCTTCTGCCTCTCCCCACTCTCACCATTTGGAGCAGCATGAGGAGGCAACACTTAGGGTCCAACATGTGTTAGTGTCAACTTGATTGAGGAGACGTCCACAAAAACTGAACAATGAAAAGTGGAGACACAATAGTTGAACAAGTAGAGCCATAAATGCCCGAACTGTTTCTATAGATTCCACTAAAAGAGTCTTTAGACTCTCCTATAAAACAGATATGCCCTCACCTTCCATATACGTACGACTAACTATGTGTGTGTCTAGCCCAATTTAATTGCTGCCAAATTATGGAACCATTAAAAATTCAATTCGTGGCCCATTTCGATTCAAATTAATCAATCAAAAACCAAATAAAAAACCCTTGGCATGGCTTGACTTATTATCAAAAAACTCAGCCATGTACAGACATACTTGTACGAGCATGCTCATGTTTGGGTGTATCTCGACTCTTTGATTGAAGGTCGCGCCAGCTAATTTTCGGCCCATAATTAGCAGTGGCCTACGAAATGTTTGGGAACATTTTACAGTTTTCCAAGCTGCTGCAGCATTTAGTAATGTAATGGGACGGGCCATAGATAATTTTCAATGGCGGGCCAAGCCATTTGCCGTCCATTTGCTGGGCCGTGCCTGTGCCGCACATGTGATTGTGTAACTGTGTGGCATGCATTAACCCTTTGATTCAGTTGCGTGCCAGTCACGGAACGGCCTTGTTCCAATGGCCAGCGGGGCTCTTATAGCCACATGTCGGCCGAGGGGCATTAGAAGAGATCTTTCTGCGCAGAGGAGCAGCGAGCGGCTACGGTTGCAGTCTGGTTAAGTGCGGTCATGACCCACCGACTCGAAAGATTCTTTCATAATTAACTGAGCTGAAGCGAGGCACTCTCTGCTGAAAGTAAAGAGCATGTTTTGATTAATATATGGTGGTGTTTCTATCCACCTTCCGAAATTTACCTCGATGATTCTGTATGCAGCTCATCCTCGGATCCCAGCTCGGATCCAGCCAGGCAACCCAACGAAGTTCGTAAAAACATTTTAAAGATGCAAAAACTTTTAAATTTAACCGCATTTATGGGGCCGCTGCCAGCTGCTGCCACACGAATCCCAATACGGGGATGGAAGGGGGAATGGAAACCTTTCGAAGCTTTGGAAAAGATTTTCACCTCTTATATTAGATGCCAGGCGAAAGTTTATTGTTTTCCTCAAGCTCGCGCTAGACTGGATGGGCTGGCCTTTCCATGGAAAGGCACTCCATTGCCACTGCCACTGCCACTACTGTTTCTGCTGCTGTTGCTGTTGCCGGGGCCATTTCCATTCGAAAGGATAAGCCAAGTGCCAGGCCAAAGGATTCTCCGGCACTGCCACACACGCAAACGCACACTGCTACATGTGCAAAATTGATTTGCCTCCGCTCCTTCAGAGGCTGCTGTTTGCTTTGTTTAGGGATAATCCCATACATTAGCCCAGTATAAAGGGCTTGCTTGAGTTTTCCTTTGCGCTGTGGAAAATGTTTGCTTTTTTCGGTTACTTTCTTCGCCTTTGTGTGTGTTTTGTAGCTAAAAAACTGATTCTCAAGGTATTTGTGCATTCCGAGAAAATTGTATAACCATAAATGCGCCAGATTTGCGTTCACTCGTGAGGATTATGCCCTCCACACCACCATTTCACCCCAGCAACAAAACTTTCCGAATTCACATAAAATTAGCAAATATTACATTTGCGCTCTGGAACAGCTCCCAAAAGGTTGCACCCAAAGAGCATCCCACATCTCAAGCTTAGCCTTGGCCTCATCTCATCTCTCCTCAGCTCCCTCTCTCTCAGCTGGACTGGTCCCCTTGTCCTTCGCACGGACCCGAGTTTATTTTGTATATTTTAAGCAAACTTTTTTATTGCCGTAAACAAAGTTTGCCGCGCAACGGGAGTTATTTAACGTACAATATATAACTTGGAAAAACTTCATAGCCCTCGAACGAAACAAACAGAAAAAGAGCGACGCATCCCTGGAATAAGTCAGTCATGTGGAAGGGCTCCTCGGTAGGATTCAGTGTTTCTGGCTCCTGGTCCTTGGTCCCTGCTCCCTGGTGATACCTATGTCGTGGCTCACATGCCGCCCGCTGTCGCTGATTGACTCCGGCTCCGGATGTGGGGTGGTGCTGCGGCCTGCATAAATCTGTCCCAGACAATGCCACAGATACGCACCCAGATAGGTTAATGTTAATGCGAATGGGTGGCGGAAAGTTTCCATTTTTGTGGGCAATTTACAGTTTATCGGTGATGTCATCTAAATGGGCGCCGAGCGATTTGCTTCCCATTATCATTTACCGCTACTGCTGATGGGTCCCCAGGTGGAAACTGTCGTCGTTATGGGACGTTGGTAATGGAGGTCCATATTGATTGATCCATGTGATCACTTACTTTACTTCTGATTTATAATGATTTTAAGCAGAACATAATGCTCTCGAACAACGACACTATCTCGACTCTATTTGATGCCTCAGAAGCAGAAGAACTTAAATTAATTGCAACATTTTGTAAGGCACATGCACAACAAGTTGGCCCCGTCGAGACGGTGCCCCTCGTGCCCCATCGATCCTCGTTGCGTCTTGGCTGTCGGTTTGCTTCCTTTGTTGCCCTCTTGTGGTGCGTCTTGGTCGTGCACTTGCCTTGCATCCGTCAACACAAAGTTGCATTTGCTGCCGTGCGACTGCCCTCGACACAGACCGGCAAAGTCCTTGACTTGCATTTCTGATAAACAACGTGTCAACTCTGTCGACATAAACCATAATCTTCGGTGTCACTTTGACTTACAACTCGTGTACTTTTCAGTGGTAATCACGTCTGTGTTGGGTCTGCTCCTGCTTCTGCTTGTGCTTGTGCTTCTGGAACTGGAACTGGAGTTGGAGGTGGAGTAGCAGAAGCTAAACAACTCGAAAGTGAAACGAATTCTTCATAGTCTGGCAGCTAGATAAAAGACATGGCTCCTGGGGGGGACATTAGTGCGGATGTAGTGGGAGTCTATAATCTGAGGGTCCCTCCGATTAATAAGTGGCAACAACTGCTGCCGCGCAGGTCGCTCAATGTTCCGTCAGTCTGCCTGGCTGGGACTTGCTCTTAGATCATTAGCGTAATTAAATGTGGATGAAAAATTTCACTTAATTTAGCGTGTGTCTCTGGTCTTTCTCATAACTCGAAAAAACCGAAATATAATTAATCAGCCCGAAAGGGACTTGGGGGTAGAGGGACTCTCAGACGATGGCGGAGACGGAGACGGAGGCATGTGGCAGAGTCGGCGCATGTTTTTTTTCCCGGCCCCGGCTTCCGTGGACGCCTCTCGTGTCCACCCTCGCCGGCACCTAGAAATTAAACTAAGTGTCGGGCGGTCGAAGCGACCCTGCCACATGACGCACGCATGTCTTTCCGTCGCCGGCGCACTCCCTCTCTCTGCCTGCCTGCTCGGTTGGCTGGAATTTGACTTCGATAGTCAGCTGCTCCCGAGACTCTGGCCTGTTTCTGGTTCTGGTTCTGCTTCTGCTTCTGTGTCTGCTGTTGCCTGTTCTTGCCTCGGTCTAGATGACACCAGCATGTTGTCAGCTTAATTTTTTAATAATGCTAAATTTAGCCAGCGGCAACGGGGCAATCAACAAGTCCTGGCAGCCATGTAATTTCGCTAAGTGCAAGAAGCTAGCGATGCGTCTCCCATTACCAGCTCCCGTCCTATCGCATCGCATCCCATCCCATCCCACTCCGATCCCATCCCTTCGCCCCGAGTGGTGCAAATTTATCGTCACTTGCATGGAGCGTGACATTGAAATTGTAAATTAGCAACGCATCGTGAAGAACGGTCCCACTGCAGGAGAGCTTGGAGGGAGATGGGAGTCTAGGAGGCGCCGAAGAACGGCGCCAGCAAGGGAATCACTGCAAGATTATCGTAATTACTAATATAAAATGGAGCATTACCGATCAGAGGCTGAACTTCGATCTGTCCCAACAGTCGAGATAGCATCTAGGGTCAGCAGATGCAAATCGGACCATGTAATCCCCGCTGCAATGCTTAGGAAAATAGATGGATGGACAAACGGATAGAAGGCAGGAACAAGGGTCGCCAGGGCGGAACGTCGCTCAACAGCCGAGGCTCATCTCTGCCACTGCCACTGTCGCACCGAGTGCATTGTGCTCTGAAGTGCACTTAAAGGATTTTTACGAGGAAACACAGCCAAGGAGCAAAGCAGAGCAGCGTGGAGCAGAGCAGAAACGGAGCGAAATGAAAATCAACAAATGACGACAACTACGGGTAGTCCTGCTTCCCCAGCAGATTTGGACGTCGCGACGTTGTCCTCATTCTCGTTCTCATTCTCGTCCTGGGCCCGTGTCCCATCTTCGCTTCGAGTGTGTTTGTCCTTTCAAAATGTTTTTCTTTCCAGCGGCTTGAGTGCTCGGCGTATTCTACTAATTTTATTTTTACACGCCCAAGAATCCTGTTGACAAAAATCTCAAATGTGTGCTCGACCGTGCGCCGTCTGTCTGGAATAATATCCATCCATCCAGGTCTCTAAAATGATCCCATCTAAGAGCGAGCGAGCAGGTAGTCCCTCATTGATTTTTATTCGCGCGTGTTTAATTCCCAAATCAGCGGAGGGAGATCTTGAGATCCTCGTCCTCTTCCTCATCCTCATCCTCGTCGGTTTGTCATCCATTTGTTTGTTTTGCGTTTTTTATTATTTTCGGGTTTCTGGATTTGCAGCTCTTTGTTCCGCTCCTGGTCGACTGTTGGCTTTGTTCTGTCTGTGCGGCAGCCGCTGATCTTATCAACGTTTTGTTTTCTGAGGCATTAAAAATTTGTCATTTGTTCCCCATTGCGCTCGGCTTTTGTACTCTTTTAAGCTCTCGATTGTCGTTCTCCTTGTCATTGAGCCAACTGTTTTTATTCTCCCTTCGCCTGCCTCCGCTCTGAAGAGGAAGCAGCTGGTGGCACTGTCCGCAATCGGATCGGATCGCATTCGATCTCTCCCTTTGAACTCTTTCTGGCCAAACCAATTTGGTAATTGCTGCCTCCAGATGGATGGCTTAGCCAGTTGCACTGTCTATTGTATATGTATAATTCGCGGCCAGATTTCGACGGGGAGTTTCTAGTGTTTAACTTTCATTTGTCGGGTATTTTGCCAAGTAATACTGAATATTTTCAGATTATAATCAAACAATGACATTCACCTGCTTACAGTGTCTCAGTGGTACCGTCCAACAGAGTCGAACGAAATTATCTTCCAGCCAATATTCCATTACCCACGTACACATCCCTGCCCAGCCACAGTCCCCTCCCCCTTGTTGTGTGCCCCGATGTCCAGCTCTCTATTTGCAAATACTGATTATGTTTACACGCATACATCCAGTGCAGTACATATGTGGATGCACAAACAATTCTCTCCACCATCGATACGCTGGCAACTCAATTGTCCGACTGGAACAATGTGTCGTATGCGTAATGTCACATGAGCAATCCTCCAGATGCGTAATGGAAATTGGCGACGGACGAATTGCAGTCCAGGCAGGGAATGCAAAGGGCAGCAAATGCCCGGACACGACACGACTGGACAGCACAGGAGGCTTGTCCATGGCCATGTCCTCGGCTTGAGTAGACAAAATCAATTTGGTTTTGCGGTTTTCGCAGGACAGATGGTGGCAGTCAGTCGGATCGATAGGCCGAAACGAACTTTTCGGACATGCAGGACCCTGATAGGACCCGAATCATGCTATGGCCCAGCTGTATTTTGGATAAAATGCAACAAATTCAAAGCTGATTTCGGCTGTCCATAAAGGGAGAAAAGCATTCTTGCTTTGTCTTCCTCACGCACTCTTGAAGGCCTACTGTAGAGCAAGGGACACTACTTTCGGCCACTGAGAGGCCCCTCGAAAGTTGTCAACGTCAGCAAGCAAATAAAAATCGTAGGTAATAAAAACGGGTGAGCACAGAAGGTGAAGTACTCTCTTCCTCTGAAGAAAATGGCCAAGCTATCTTTCAAGCTAAAAAAAGCCTATATATCCTATAGAGAGCATCTTGTGAAGAGCATTCGAGCAGCTTTGTTCCGATTATTCGGGCGGGAAAACTATTATTTGCAGTTTCCGCCTCCTCCTGTTTCGACGAGTTTTCCTGTGTTATTGAAAAACTTTGGCCCAGAGACAGCCAGGGCTGCTGGCCACATAAGCTCTCACCAAGAAATGCTTCAGATTTAAATGAAGTGAAGTGAATTTAATGGTCAGCAGACATTGGTGCCCCAGTGGGACGATGTCGGGACTGTTTGCACCGCTGTAGGGTCTTGCCCCTGCCCCTGCGCCGCCCTGCCTCCTCCTGTCAAGTGGAGTTTTCCGGATCTGTGAGTAGTTACCATGATATTTGCATAGTATATGTTTCAAGGGGCAACAGACGAGAGATGGGAGCTCTGCTCAGCTGTCTGGTAGTCGGTTCGGTGTAACTATCATCGCAAATGTACTTGAAAATTGTAATGAGCTCTAAGCTGGAGCGTCAACAGCAAACAAGCGTTTGCCCTCAACGCAAATCGCAGCTCAGTCCAGGACAGGGTCCTCTGCACGAGAGCATAACCACTCAGCCATACGCTCGGATTAGAGCCGGCAGACGGGGGTCCCAATGGGGAGCCCAGGGCTTACAGTTACATTTTGCTGTTGCAGTTTTACTATACGTGAAGTCTCCCAAACGACGGAAGAGTGCCTGTCAGGGCATCTTTTCCGAAAATGAGAAGCAGTCGACCAATGGATTCGATCTGATGTGAATACGGTGCGAGCGAGGGAGCCGGATTAGGCTGAATGCAAAAGAAATACTGGGCTTCAAATGTGCTCGGCAAATGCTGATTAGGCCGTAATCATCGAACCGTCTGTGATCGGATATTAGAGAGAAGAAGTTTGAAATCGTAGGGGGAAAAATCATTCATTAAAACATTCTTCTTTACTAATCGCCGGGTGATTCCTTTGGATTCGCATTCTATTTTTAATCCATTTATGATCCATTAAGCTTCTGATTTTGGCTCTGACTCTTTTTATTGCTGCTTCTGCTGAAATCGAGCTGTCCGAACGGCACTAACCTGCACTAAAACGCAATCACCGGGATGGAGGAGGCTCGCTTGAAAAAGTGCATCACATCGGGCACGGGGAAAATGAAATCACGTCGCGCCACTGCAACAAATTCGAGTTAATTGAATTCCATAGTAAGCATAATTCCAGGCCGGCTCTAAAAGCGAGCACATGGGGCATGCAACATCACACAAGTCGACGGCGACAGTCAGTCAGCAGGGGCAGCAGAGGCAGCAGAAGCAGCAGAGGCAGACATTTAAACTAAATTTAGCCTGAAATTGCTTCCTTTTTGCTGTCGGTTGTTGGCCATTCCTGCTGCTGCTGCTGCTGTTGCCTGACGTTTGCCACTTTGCCGACAACACAAAATTCAATTACAATTGGAAGCAGCAACAGCAACAGCAACAGCAACAAAACAGCAGCAGGAGCAACAGCAAAAACGAAAACGAAAGTCGCGCTCAGCCTGGAACTGGAAGGTAGCGAATGGCCAATCGACCAGGCCAACCAGAGTCCCAGGTGAAACCGAAACTGGAGCCCAGACCGGGGCTGAGACTGAGGCTGAGGCTGAAGCCGGGGCTTCAATCCGGTTTCTTAATGTTTTCAGCACTTGCAATTATTTTATGCTGCCATCGTTTAAAGTGTCGGAAATTTGGTTCGGTAATTAAATGAAAATCAACGGCGACCAACGCCTGGCCACCGAAATATCCGCACCGAGGTAGATACATAGGTAGATACCCTATCGATGATGTGTGTTCAGTGGAAAATAGATTGGATCGGTTTCAGTCAATATTCCATTAATTCACTGATTCACCCCCGCAAATAAATCATTTAATACAGTTCTATCCAATCCCTTTACTACGCTTTTGAATCTTAAATTGAAAAATCGGGGTAATCCTATTAAAAGAGGGTATACCATTCAGAAAAAATGGTTTGTAACATGAAAAATATAAAAGCTCTCGTCTAGCAGCTGCAGCCAAACTAGTTCAACGTGTCGGGTTTTTCACTGATGTGTTTTTTGCGGGATTTCTCTCGTGCTCCCGTAATAACAGAGGCCCCCGATCCAATCCGAATCAGCGTACCTTTCTGCACAGTAATCAAAATACTTGTGGCAATAAAAACAACACAAAAACTGATATCAAAGAGAGGCAGAGGTAGATGAAAGGGAATGTGGATTGGGGTTTCTGGTGAAGGAGGTGGAGAGGTGAGGAGACGGCATAAGCCAAAGGGAAACCGTAACAAATCAGAGATCTAATGAATATTGAGAGGCCACTAAAAGGAACACGCGGCAGTAGCAACAAATTAATATCGAAGAAATACCAAAACTCACATAATAATAAATGCAATGCCAATAAAAGGGTCGAAGGAGAAACTTTACCTCAAGGATAATGAAGTGGATCTGGCGATGGGGATGGGGATAGGTATGGGAGGCAGAGAGAACACCTGCCTAACAACCACACAAACCGACAGACAGACAGAGAGACATCCAGACACAGACGGAATGACGGTAATAAAAAGCGTATAAATAACCAAAGCTAAAGACAACAACATGCAGCAATGAGACTTACAGGGTGCTTGAAACATTATAGGACGGGCAGGAGCTATGGGTAATGGCAAGGGCAGGAAGGTATGGCGGGTGAGGGTGAGGGTGGGCGGCTCGTTAATTTGCAATAAAATCCGATTATAACCACAAAAATGCGGCCATACAAGATATATATTCGTTGGTACTTACGAGCGTTCCAAACCAATACCGAAACCCGAACCCACCACCCGCTCACAGGTGGAAATAAAAAGCCCGGAAGCCAGAGCCAACTTGTATCAATAAGTACACACAGACGAAGAGAGGGTTGGAGCAAGGGGGGATAGCTTACATTGATATTTAAGCCCCGCTATAAATAAGACGCCCTCGAGGCAGCCAAAGCCCACAAATTATAGCCCTGGCTCCCGCAACGGGGTGAGTTTTTTCTGGAAGCTAAGGGTTTTTTCTCCAAGAAAGGCCCAATTGAGATGGCATTCGAATTTGCATTGCTGGTTACCACTGCCTCTTTCGCTCTTGTAAGAATGCCCCATCCAAGGGGCATCCACTCTCAGTGTCGGGAGGCGACCTCTGTACCCTTTTGACTTTCCCTCACAGGCATCTTGCATCTATGTGTACAGGGGATGGAATAGATTGCGATAAGACTGGTACACTAACTTCTATCAAATGTTTTTATTTTTTCACAATTTAAGTGTTTCTTCGATTCGAACTCTTTCTCGAAGCCCCCACAATGATGCGGCTTTAATTGAGACATTATTCAAAATTATCTGCCCTGCCTCGCACTGCATCGGCGGGAAAGTTATGTCTTCTGTTAGCATTCCGGCAACCCTCTGCGCCGCTCCCCAAAAACCTTTTCCACCCGCAGAACAAATAAAAGTGTAAACACTGATTTGGCACGCGCCTTCCTTAGCCGAAAATTTATGCACAAAAGAAGCAGCCCCTGGCCCTGGTCCTGGTCCTGGTCCCGGCTCTGGCCCCCAACAACCTCGATCCGAGCAACCCCAACACGGTAATTACCTGAGTCCTTTGCCGGAGACTCACGCGTACCAAAGCCAGTATCCTGTGGGCAAGTCCAAGCCGAAAAACGAGACTGAGACCGAAGCTGAAGCTAAAGCTAAAGTTGAAGGTGAGGCAAACCCCGTTATGGGAATGTCTGGCAAAAGTTTTCTTTTATCATTATTATCGGGGCAACATGCATATGAATATGGCTCTGCCCCGGAGTCATGTCTGACTTGCTCTGCCTCTGCCATCCCTGTTTGCTCGGAGGTGTTATGGCCGGCTTCCGCAAGGACTTAACCGCTTTTGTAATGCATAATTTTGTGGGCCCGCATCCCAAAACACCCCCACAAAGCCTCGAGGTAGAGATACTCCTACATATGTATGCATAAATAATTCGAGTAAAGTCAACGTTATTTTTCCTCCTTTTTAAGTATGCGGAAAAATTTGTCTGTTGGCTTATTTTAAGCAAATTAAGTGTAATTATTCGCAAATTAACGAGTGAACGAGCGAGCGGGAGGAAAAATATTAATGTTTATTAAATGAACTGACTCTTTTCCGTCTCTTCCGTCATTGTCCCACTCCTTGCCCCCGTTTCCGTCTCGTATCTGCCTGCTGGGGCCAGTGTCAGTTTATTGACTTGGCTTAGATCACTTTTGGGCAGAGCCGAGGAGGCATTTATAATAATTTCATAATTTCCACAAACAATTTCGCAACAATTTAGTTAATTTATAGCCAGGTCTGCGTTTGCCTCTGCCTCCAAATAGCCGTTAAATGCACAAAGGACACGCAAAGTATCCAGACACAAAACCGAAAAGAGCCCTGCTGAAGCCCTTCTTCAAAAGCCACTCCAATCCAATCCGGTCCGGACCCAACCCGTCCAGGTCGTCGGACGACGGCAATCAGACTATAAACTTATAAATGTTGCAGACGCTGTTGCAAAGGCAGCCATACATATAGTAATTATAGCTATGGGCTATATTTGTGAACAAACTGGAGAGCTGGAGTCGGTTTTTGGGGGCGGGGGCACGGGCACAAGCATCAGAAAAACCAGAAAGTTTAAGCGGAGTTTGTCGCTGGTTTGCTGTTTCCAACAAAGGTCGGATAGAGCAGTTGATGAAGAAGCAACTCGAAGTCGCAACCAGGAGTGCGTAGAAACCGTTTATTAAGTCAGGCACTTTAAATTAAAGCATCTCTTTTCGTGGTAAATCATAGCCCGTTTCAGCGGTAGCCAAGCAAAAGAAGAATGCCATTTCGATTCCAATTTAAGTTAAGTCTTTTTTGAAATTGCCATTGGAAGTGTTGAAGGGCAAACGCTAAGCCAGGAAATCATCGTCTGATTGATATTATGAGAAAGAATCTTAATTGCCACAATTATGTTTTGGCTTGGGAGATATTAGATGTTCCTGTTAAGGTTTATACTTGATGATTGCCATGGCCTTTCAATCCGATATATTTTGCCTATAAATCTCTAGGCCACGCATTTAATCGCCCGCAACGCAGACTTACCAATTTCGTAGGCATTCCATTCCAGCCGCATTTCATCAATAAGGCCCCATACAGTCATATATCATCATCGAACGGTGTGGCCGCCGCAAGTGACGAATGCCAGCTCCTAAATAAATGACTCTGCGGTCGGAATGGAAATGAATTATGAAATATTTGCAGAGTCGGACTAATGAGGCAACGCCAAGTCGATTGCCAAAGCCAGAGCCAGAACCGGAGTAGGAGTAGCTGTCACATTAGCACCTTGCGCGATGTAGACCCCAGATAAGCTAACGACAGCCCTGTCTGACCCCGGCTAACCCCTGTGGAGGAGAGTGGACTGGAGCAGGCACTAGGCAGGAGATGGAGATGGAGGTTGCCTGCCTGGAGCGCCCTGAGCACACTTTTATTTTTCACAAATGGCACAAAAAGCACTGACTGACAAGTATGGGGAGCGAAAATGATGTGATAAGGAGGAATATACACATTCGTATGTACAAATAAATCCACAAGTTGATGTGATTCTTGAGGCCGGCGCCGGAGAAGGCAAAAAGGTCAAAAGCGCCCGGGGACATCATAAGCGAAGGCTTCAGCGACGGCAAAACAATAACTGCAGGCACTTTCGGATCTCGCAACTGTTTATTTGTCAAACATTTTTCTCTTTTTGACATCTCGACTTCCAGCGGCGCGACCCGAACCGGAGAAGGAATCGAAACACGCGCCGCATTTTCTTTGGGTCTCCGTCCGATCCCCTACCGTCGAGTCCAGTCCCGTCCGGTCCGGCCCGGCCCGGCCCGGCTCGAAATGGGCAACCAACTGCGACAAGATGGGATTCCTTTTTGTTTGGGGCTGCTGCTGTCTCCGGGAGAGATGTCCGAAAATGGTTATCGATGTTTTTGTCATGTTGGCTCAAATTAAAATCCCCAATAAACGGGGAAAACTGTCAGCTCGGCTCACCGATGTATTATGGTGTCCTGCTCCAGCTCCTGCATGCTAAGCAGGAATCGAGCCCAGTACTCAGTGTCCTGGACATCGCTTTTAATTGGCTCTTATGTTGTTGGACTGTAAAAGCCAAAGGCCCATAAAATTGAAGATCAAACGTAAGCCAACCGAAATCAAAGCCACTTCCTCCCAATCCCTATCCCTCGAAGCTCCAGGAAATGTGAAAAGTATCTGCTGCTGATCAAACGTCAAATGACAAATGATTTCCTCGGAAAATAAATACCAAAATAAACTCTTATGAGAGCTATAAAATATAGCATCGCAAACTTTTGAGCTGCTTAATTAATTTATCTTATTTTGTGTTAATTTGTTTTGCACAAAAACATACCATAATCCTCGCAGCAACTCAATGAATGATTCATCGAGCTCCTCCCCTTTTCACGGCGGGGATATGACCACCAATTTTATTATAGCCATAAGTAGACAAGACAAAAACTTTGGCAGTTTCCCTCCGCGCAGCTGTCGCGGAAATCTTGACAAAGACAAAAAAAATATATAAATTGCCTTCGAGATTGCAGCTTCATTTACTAATTTCACTGGCTATCTGCTAATCGAGCGCAAAATAAGCAAAAACAAACGACGAAGGCGGGGATGGAGCCTGTCTGGAGAATGGCAAAGGCCAGATCGGGTGGCCGTAGTTATCTCAGAGCCAGACCCGGAGTCAGACCGAAACTTGGAACGTTAATTATGCGAGGCAAGTTCTGTGTCTACGCACTTGTAACCGAATCGGGCGGCGATGCACATTAATTAGTTTTTATGATTATTGGCGGGCATTGAAATACAATACGCGATGGCAGGAGGCGGATGTGGCAGGAAATTTACATAAGTCAAGCCCCGGCAGCGGCAGCATCAGCGTCAGCGACAATGGCAATATGTGGATGATGGTAGTGAAATTTGTCAGTTTCTAATACCAGTTTATCGTACTGGGCTTATTTACGGGCTCCGCTCCGGGCGGAAGTCTGGGTCGGGGTCGTGGTCGGGGTCGGGGTCTGGTCTGGAGAAGCTCTTGGCTTTGGATGACAGCTGGCTGGTTCTCACACACAAGATAGCGGCGCGGCTCCGTTCTAGGCCCATAAATATGCAGAAGCTTGTTGTGTTGCCGGCAAATCCATTTGGCTAAATAAATGCCTTGACTGACATAAATAAAGGACAATTAAATTAAGATAATCGTTCTGACTTTGCTGCCTCTGCTCCGCCTCGTACGAAAATGAATTGTGCTCCTCCCAAGCCAAGCCATCCCAGTCGATCCACAATCCCCAATAGTTGGGGATGCCTAATGTGAGCTCCCACACACTCGTAAACATAAAATCCACCCAGCAGCTTTAAATGCGCTACAAATTAATGGCAATCTTCCAGTCTGGCTCCCGATTCGTCCAAATCCAGCTTCATCCCCGCCTAAGCCCCAATCTGCGACAATTGCCATGCACTTTGATTTGGCTTTGATTTTTGCTTAATTACTCCCGCCAGCCACTGTAGAATGTAGAACTGTTGGGGCCCACTGTTGCGGCAGCCACTTCTGTTGTGACTGTTTGGCTGTTTATTGCCCCTTCGCTGTGGGATGTGATAGGAAATTAAGAGTAGCATCACCATAAAATTCAGCTATGCATGGCTATGGTTCTGGCTTCGACTCGGGGTCTGTCTCTGTCTCTGGCTCGATTGCCAGCAACCGCAGAAAAAAAGCTCAAACAAGAACCCGAATAAAATCTAATTACGTTAGACAGAGCGGAGCTAGAGATTAATGTTTAGCTTCCGCTAAGATAAAATTTGATTCATGCTTTTTGTGTTTTCGTTGTAGAAATTTGGCAAGAAGTGAAAGATAATTATGTCTTTTCTTGCCCGTATACAATTTGAAGAAGTGTTTCCCAATTAAAAGGGAATTTCTCCACATGTAATGGGTACCCAAAGGGCAGACTTCAAACAGTTGACAATGTTGATTCCTTTGAAGATTATTCTCGATTCTACTAATGAGCTTCTTTCCGCCACATATGTATACTCTGTAAGAGTTCAATTTAGAAATCAAAGATTGTGAGAGGAAAGGCAGAGATCAATTCGAATCATAAAATCATCAATCCATCAACTTCATCATTTCCAGTTTAAAAGTGTTATGTTATCGCCCAGAAACAACACTTTCCGAGACTCGAAAGTGAAAAATATTCAAATAATTTTCACTTTATAAGAAGACAAAACATCGGAGTGACCTGCACATAAATTTCCCGTACTGTCCATCGAAGCCAAGGAAAAGTCTCAATCGACATTAGGCTCACACAAAATGAAAACATAATTCAACTAATAGATTTGCATAAAACATGGCGTTGCAGTCAAATAAATTTTCCCCTAGCCGAGAGCCGAAAGCCGGGCGGAGATAACTCAATAATTTATATGCTTAACAAATGTAGATACAACGTCTGTGTTCATGTCCGAGGTAATTAATAAAAGCCGTGTTTCCAGCGCGGACACAATGCATTTGCCACTCTCTCGATTCGGTTCGGCTCGGTTCGGCTGCTGGATATGTGTTTAGATACTTGCAACTGCACTTCACGCTGGCTGACATTTGGTATATCATGATTCGGCAAACGGGGCGCACCACCTTGTCGTTTTGTCGCCTTGTCGCCTTGCAGCATCTGGTTCTAGCTGCTGTCTGAACTTTCGAATCTGACGTGCGGCAGTGCCACAAATTCGAATACAGCTAACGCGAAGCAGCCGGCCTAAGCCGACACCTAAACGACCTAACACACCATACATACTACACTCTTACACGTTGCAGGGAGTCTTGTGTGGGTCACCAGCTCTGCTTATGAGTTTGGTGGGGCAACTGGTTGGGTTGGTTAGGCTCGGATTTTCTACATTTGTAGTTCTCTCTTTCAGGGGACCCATGCGGTCGCCAGTTATCTACATAATTAATGCATGTCTCGGGCCACACGAAACATGCAAACGACTGACATATTGACCCAATATCTAGGCAAAGGGCTTGACATTTGTGGAAACCCAGCGCGAAGAAAAGCCCCAATACAAAACGCTGAACCACCAACCGACTGGCAACCGTACGGGCCAGCAACATCGCGTGCCAAAAAGCCACAGAGAGCGCTGCCTTACTCGAATATTTATGCCTCTGCAAGCCAGGCAAATAATTAAAACGAACGAAAAACGGTGCTGTCTGCCAGAGGAGAAGAAACCCCAATAATTATGAACAGATATAATTCGTGGTGGCCCATCGGAGTCACTGTGAAATGACAGAGATAGACAGAGGCAGTCGCAGTCGCAGTCGGAATGGAAATACTTTCAAGCTGTGATTAATGATGGGTCGTGCAGATTCGAACAGAAATATATATTTGTCTAAAATTTGTTATTCATTTATGTGAGGAAACGGGATGGAGCAGAGAGTTTCGTGGATTGCGGCTAAAGAGTTTCACACAGGAGAAGTCACCATCTTCCTTCGATAATCTTCGGAGCCGCCTCCCACTTGCATCTATCAGAGGAATCATCGTCATACTGAAAGAATTATATAAAACCCACACTAAAAGCAAATCAGAAATCAGCATGGAATCATAAATAGTCCCAAACAAAATCTCCTACTTTTATTATATTCAAGAATTTATGGCATCCGAGAGGAACACAATTGATAATTGCTGTCGTCTGCTTTATCTTCTGTTCTTTTCTATTCTATGCTCTCTCGAGTTTCCTCAACGAGCAGGTAGAGCAATTAAAACGTTTCCATCAACATTTTCCCTAACGCTGTTTCCATCTCATCGCTTTTTATGATTTTGATTACGATTTCGGCGCCTCCTCAAACGACTTGGTTTAATCTTACCTCCATAAAAATAAGGCATATTCCAAAGGGTCCGAACTAAAAAACTCAATTTCAATAAGAAATCAATTTTTCAACAGAGTTGTTGTCCCAGCCATTGTGACACCTCAATAAAAATCAGAAATGTTGCCCGTTGCCCATTGCCCTCTGCCCACCGGGGAGGAAGCGGAGCTTCATTCCACTCCACTTTTCTCCAATGGAGTGGTGAATCTCCATAACGAACGATCCGAACTGCTCTGTCGAGGGAAGCTGGCGCCATGGGATGTGGATCCGCCAAGATTGGGCCAGGCATGCATAAGTGAGGAGACGGGATAACAAAAACCACCAAATTGAAACAGAATTGACCCCCCGTGGTAGAAAAATTAAAATTTTATTTGTTTAGCAAGCAGCGTGACAGCAGCAGAAAACAACAACAAAAACCTGAATAACAAACGACAGGCGACAGGTACTCCGCGACCCCGACAAATATTAATCAAATTCGTAATACAAACAGCACGACAAACAATATAACACTTTCGAAAGGTCCCTGAGCGCAAATCCAATTAATAAAATCAACATTGTTGTATCTGTATCTGTATCTATTTCGGTTATTCGGTTTCGTTCGCAACTCGGCTTTGAATATCACAAGTGGAAATCAGTTGCCCACGCTGAGAACGCACAGTTGAATACAGATTCTGTCCATTAATTCATTAAATTATGCTTTATATAGTCCGCACATTTGAGTCGAGTCGATCTTTTTCTGTAGAGTATTGTCGATTATGTCAGGGACAGTTGGAATTGTGGACTGATTGAGTTCAAGTTTCAAGATACAAAAGATATCTATATAGCAATACTTATGTATATATATAATCTTTTATTTATAAAGAGTATAAAATATTTGGCCTTTGTTTGTTCCTCTGATGAGATTGGCCCATGGAGTTTGCTACCAAATTTGGTTTAAATTGTTATCGCTAATTTTTATATATCGTCTAATTATTTAAATCATTAACTTAAACCAATTTTTTAGTGTCACTAGCGAAATTAACAAAATTGAGCTGGAATTTTTGATTAATTAAAGGAAGAGAAAAGACACACACACACACACACACGCACAAATACCTGTGCTTAAATATGTAGATACAGGGCACACCCACACCTGTGCTCCGAACTGGGAGCTGAATTCGTTGGGCAAAGTCGAGCGTTGCGGGTTAATTACCATGTCAAATTCAAACAAAAACAACAAAAGCCAGGCCAAGTACCAACACCATCCAACATTCAACATTCAACTTCGTGGAGAGGTACTATATCATTATAGCAACAACAAGAACAAGAACAAAAGAACGGGAGGAACGGTAGTCAACAAAAATAATAGGCTGGCAAAAGGTTCAAGGCGGCAGTGCGTACACGAATGGAGGGGGGCAGATGTTTGGTGAAGAGTAGTGGATAAGGGGAAGGGATCGAGGGTAGAGAGTAGAGAGTAGAGTAGAGAGGTAGGCCTAAGTAAAACCTTTTCTTATCATAATTACTCACAAAACACGGGGCTAGGGGTAGGCACAGGCACAGGCACAGGTAGGGCGGGCTCCCCCCAGCCCCGGTCTCATTTAATTGAGCAATGCGTGGGCCCTGGAACATAGTTCTAGGAATATGTAGTGGGGACTCGACTTATAAATACCTCAATCCCGGGAACATACTTAGCTAGGAACTTATTTTTTGCTAAAATGTAAATCCGATCAATATGAATTCTGCCACGTCGGTAGATATTCATATTTTATACTGCCAATAATACTATACGATTGAGGATGCTACAGGGCTTTCTGGCATGACAGCATGCCTATAAGTAGTCCACGAATCCATGTGCCTGTACCATACATTTGCACGAAAATAATATACCCTTGCACTTTACGAGTACCGATTATAAAAAGTAAAAAACGAGAGAGCAAGATGGAAAGAGAGACACAAATGTGGAAAGAAAGAGAGGATAGACAGATAGAGAGAGAGAGTTACATGCAAACAGTCAGACAGCGTCAAATGCAAATGCTCAATGGGATCGTCTTTGGACCAGCATTCTGCTAAGCGGAAGTCCATACAGAAGGAGAGAGTCAAAGAGAGTGCCAGAGAGAGGCGCCCGCATTGCAGCTGTTCCTCTGTTTGCCTCCGTAGGCGTGGCACACGCCCAACTAGACCTAGACCTCAGCCCACGCTTCGCTGGCGATTTGCGCACTTAACAGACATCCATTTATAACCGCCGTCCAGCCGTGCGGACAGGCAGTCCTCATGCCTCATGTGTGGACCTAGACCTGGCCCCGTACCCACACCACATCACATCACTCCGGAGCACTCCGCACCGCACCCAAGACAGAGTGCGTAGTACATTATAATGAAATTATGCATACAAAACATCGCTCATATATCAAGCGGGAGCTCGACGACGCGGCGTATTAAAATAATGACTTAATTTCGTTGTATGCATGAGGCCCACATCAACATCAGGGCTCTACACACACATTCCTGGCTGTAACTGTAATGTGTACTGATCTGATCCCTAACCCACGGCCCCTCCCCCAACCCCGGGACTAACAGTTGCATTTGACTTGGCGCGTTAATTGCCATTTGGCTGTTCAACTAAGCGGAGTGGGACATGGACATTTTGACATGGAGCCACGGCCTTATCAGGCAAACATATTCCGATATTATGCACGACAATTGGGCTCTGGGAATGGCGCATAATCTAGCTGCATACGTCATGAGTGGTCAGGCAGATAGTTGGGCGGAATGAATGGACACAGTGATGGTCAGCGCCCAGACCATATCCCCATAGCTGCGTGCAATTTAATTCACAGATGGAGAGATGGCTTCATTCAACATTGCTACAGAATATGGCGAGAAACTGGTTCAAAGAATCACCTTATTTCTTTGCGGTCAACGTCAACGTCAACCTGCTCGGAGCTGCCCACGCCTCTGTCATGCTTTTTGCCGACCAGTTGTCATATTTACTCGTAGTATGCTTGACCCATTTCATCACGATCATTCGGTGTGTGCTCATTGTCATTGTCTCTGCTCATTTCTCAAAATTTACCCAGCTAGACAGTCGATGCTTCTTCATATTCAGACTTTGGCTCTTTTTTCGAGCTGAACTTCGGCGTCGGATTCGGCTTCGCCACACTCAACTGACAGCTGTCATAATTAATTTTGACGGTTTGTGGTAATTAAATATTCTTGAGGTTCTTGAGGTATCTTGAGGTTATTCTGAGGCAGGTTCTTTAAGTACCAGACAATAGTCGTCGGGTGGTCGTTGTTGCTGGATGCCCTGCTCCATCTCCATTTATTCCATCCCTCCATCTGCTCGGGCTCGCTTTGAATTTCGGGCCAATGCCAGCTTTGATTAGCCGTTTGAAGTGCTGCCTGAAGAAGGAGCCGGAGAAGAAGACCTGGCCCCTCATTACGGTGTCCCCACTCCAATTCAACCGAAGAGAAAAAGCTTATCGGCAACAACTCCATAATCACCCAGAAACCCAACAGAAAGAACCAACGCAACCCAATTTGGCCACCCATCCGTCAAAGGTGCTTAGACCGAAATTGAAATTACGGACGAGCGTCCGTTTGCGGATCCTTTTTCCTTTTCCCTCTGACCAGCCCAGCCCAGTCCAGCCCAGCCCATAAAGTGAGTTTTACTTAAAGACCACACCGGAGTGTGGGGGTACGGTGTGTGGTGTGTGGTGTGTGGGTCGAGGGGCAACATGAACTAACCGCATTGCATTGTTTCGAAGGGCCAGGCCAGGCCAGCGTCTATATGCACGCGGCCGGAAACGACCTTGGCACGTTATCGTTGGGTTTTCATCACTTTCATATTCATACTCGCCCGTACGGTCCGCCCCCGTCTCCGTCTCTGACTCTGTGCTCAGGCATGCATACCCAGTTGCCGAAGGATGGAAGAGAGTGAGGACTGAGGGAGTGTGTCGGCATGTCAGCTGTGGGCATTGAGGGCCAGCAATGGCCCACAGACTTCCCTTGCTGACCAGCCCAGTGCTGACCAAACGCAACCACGGGTATCTGTGTCAGAAAATCTCAACTGCCCAAACATACGTATGAGTTTTCTTTGTTGCGAGGAACAGTTTTAATGGCCCGGCTCTGACCTGATGGTGGCACGATACGATAGGGATGGGGATAGGGTTCAGGTGGAGGTGTTGGGGTTGGGGTTGAGGGCACACAATTCACCTGAAATGTTCTCGAATTTCATATTTTCCTTGACGAGTACCATCATTGACGGGGTAATGGGAGGTAGGTGTCGTGCAATTGAATCACACTTTATGGTAATACGATAGTACTTTTAAAGATCAAAATACGGAGATATCATGTTTCATCACACAACTTTTGTTCATTGGCACCGTCTGGAAAGTCCCTATCTTGAAATTGAAGGGGAACTAACAGGTGCAAAGCGCTTTCCCAATCAAACGCCGTTCCAATCGGCGTAGACTACAACGATACCACAATTAAAATGTCATTATTTTCGCTGGAACCAGTATTTTCGATGTGGTTGTTCAGTCGAACAGGACCACCACTGAACCAACGGTGTGGCCCTCCTGTTGGTAACCAAAAACCACGCGTATGTTCCCATAGCTCCCTTAGAGCTCTTTCATGGATACCTGTAGCTTATGGCTGTTACTTTTAACTGCCGCCCGTTAGGCCAACAGTTATGGGGCTCTCTGCGCACTGAGTAGTCAGTAGTTGGCCATTAGAATGACACCGACCGGCGGCAACCCAGTGGGAGAGGGAGCCACAACTTGTCATTAGACAAATTCAATTTTATGCTGGGATGGCAACGGCAATGGCAACGGCAACAGTAACAGCAACAGCCCACTGACGACCACAACATTTTTCGGTGGGTGCTGCCATACAAATTCTATTTAATTTGCCCTCGTCCTGGCCCAGCCTCAGACCATGGCGTCGGCCCTGTCTATGTAACCCCATCCCCTAATGGGGAACTCCACCTAATGTGCACATTGGCACGTTCACTTTGTTGACACAACTGTAGAATTCAACCTATGGTGCAGGCGGGGGCCGGCCACAGTATGGTGAAGTTTATTTCGAGTGGAATCGCCGCTTTCCCATATCTCAGAGGACATTGCAATGCAGATACACCCGGGCGAGTGAGTGACTGGAAGGATGCTCGGTACTGGCACTGGCAATGGCAATGGGCATGGGGGTGCGAAGATGGAAACGCCAGACACGGAGGCATACAAGTGTATGTAAAGTCAACGAACAGTGACCCGAAAGCAGTTTAATGTTGGTCAAATGGATGAAATAGTGCGGCCCCCGTTGGAAATCTGACATCATTAAACTGGGCTTACTGAATCTGATGAGTTTAATTAATTCCAGCGTTAAATCAAAAAAGCGAAGATAAAATGTTATCAAATTCAAAGATTGGCTTCCAAAAAGATTCTACTATTTCCACTGTGCCGCCTGTCAAGTCCCGAGTGTTGCTCCAGCTGATGGCTGTCTGAATGGCTGACTGCGGCAACGGGTGGCGCGCGTCTCCTTTTTGGTTCAGTTAGTGGCATTGTCACGACTTCTTAATGTCATTTTATCAAAGGCGAGTCGCGGCCCCAGACCCAGGACCCAGAACTCAGGACCCAAGACCGAGCACCCACCACTGTACAAGTCAGCCAGAGGACCCCAAAGACAGCCGAGGCACACGTGTATGGCAGCCGCACAACGCTGCGTATACGTGATGGGGTTATTATTGTTGCCTTTGTCATTGTAGTTGTTGTTCCTGCTGCTGTGGATGTCTTTCCTGGTGTGTGTGCCTCGTTGTGTTCGATATGTTTATATTTGTTGCGCGGTTACGCATGTGTCTGCGCCTGTGTGTCCCATGTACACGAGAGCTCCGCTTACATTACCCACACAATCGCATACACAAATACAAGCACATTATTACGACTTCATAATGTGTGTGTTGTGACTGGGAGTGGGAGGAGGATTCGGAGAAGAACCGGGGCGTATAAGTGTGTGCCGTGTGTGTGTGATAAGCGTGTTCGTATCAAACGACATTTGGCGAAAATTTTATGGCGCATACCCAAAAATTGTTGAAGCCCCTCGAAAGTTGGATACCTATCCACATCCACCCACCGTGCCGTGGCGTGCCGTGCCCCGCCCTGCCCTGCCCTGCCCTGCCCACCTCCTTGTCCATGTCATCTCGTCCCGTTTCGTGTATCTTCTTTTTATTATGCGATTTGTTCAACTTCATTTTATTGCACACATACCGGCGGGGACTGATGTGGGTATTGGTGTATTTAAAATTGTATAGCAAACATTTTTATGCACAATCGATCAAAAGGTTTCATTACATTTTAATGAAATGACAGCAGCATCCATCCTCGCTGACTGCCATCGAAGTGGAGAGTTTCGCCAAATTGCCAGGTACACCGACGACCGAAGGTAGCACAAGAACGACTGACAGATAACACCAAGAAGTACACATATACCATTAACCTTTAACATCGACTTGAATGGGTTTTCAATGTTTATTTCGCCAACTCATTAGATATTTAAATGTAGACAAAATGAAACTTGGGATGGCGCAATTAATACTTTTCCATTTTTTCCCACTGTAACAGATCCTTCTGGGTCCTCCAGCACCAACTATCATTTCACAATCAGAGGAAAGCACTTCGCACTTTTCCCTGGAACATACTCGTGTGCTTTACAAAATGAGTGGCGGCGGGCGGATGGCTGAAGCTGAAACCTTGACATCCCATTCATTTTGAGATATACTTTGCCATTCCCCAACCTGCACTTAAGCATTGAGTAAATGCGCCATAGAAAAATCATTTTGCATCGCATAAATTGTATATAATCCTGTAACCAGCATATAAATATGCTTGTAATACATAAAGCTGACATACATTTCTAGTAAAAGAAGCTCAAATTCTATGTACGTATATCTATAGGTACATGAATTTATGCTACTGGGTCTCCTGACCTAGCTAGACCGAGCTCCATCCAACCACTGCCAATTCGCATAAATGTCACGTACGTCAGTTTGTCATTTGCGTAAAGGATGTTCTGTCCCACTCAAATCTTCTCAGTGCTCTGCTCTGCTCAGTTCTGTTATGTTCCATACTGACTGACGCTGATGCAATTTTACTGACTGCACTTGAGTGCGGAAAAAAGGACAGCCGAAAGAAAGACAGCCGCAATTCCACATTTCATGCATTTTGCATATGAATAACTCATACGCACTATGTGCCGGCAAAACTTTTCAAACGGATCAAACTGCTGGCGTGCCTCGCACAGTCGACTAATTAAAATTTCATAACGCCTCTCCTTCTGTGTGGTAGTGGTAAAATTCATAACAATTTTGTCGGAGCCATCTAAAGCTGTTAAAATATTAAATAGGTCCACATTTTTGGGCAGCCTCAGACATTTATCTGAATATCTAAATAACGATATCTTTTCCAGTAGTCTCCAGTGATTTTCTTGCAAGGTATTTGCCGCCAGAATGGCATCCTGTCGGTCGTTTATCAAATTTCAAAGTTCATTACACCTTTAGGCCTCGGCTTATGCGCTTGTCGAAGCGAGGCATTAAACTGCCTATAAACGGCGATGTCGCCGCTTCAATTGTCAATTATGTTAAACAAAGTTATTAAATTACGAAAAAATAAGGCAGCCATTCAGGCGGCAGATTCAAGGCAATGGGATTACACACACGCTGCGTAAGCCAGGTCGTTTCGTTCGCCAGCAGCTAACAGGCAGGAGCCAGGAGCCAGAGCGACAAATCAATAAGCTGTGTGCGGGCAGGTTCAGGTGTCAGCGGAATAGGACCGAGACCAATTCCACCCACTAGGCAGCGGGAGTGGTTTCACCGAAATTGCATGCTGAAAATTCCCATTTAGCATAAAACTCGCGCTATTAACGGGGACGAGGCTGCGGGGCCTACAGACACAACACCAGAAATTGCGCCACTCGGCACTACACACTAAAATATGCAGGAAGAGGAAGCGGAGGCGGAGACGGGGCCAGGACCCAGTAGACGCTTTTTAATGTACCGTCGCGGCGATGGTACAAAGAACGTCTGCCCTTGCCATAGACATCATAAAAATTCGTTAAAAAATAAAACACAAAGCAGCAACAACATCAGCCAGGCGGCCAGGGAGCCCCGCCGACGACTTCCGTAAGCTTAAGCTTCTCCACCTACATCTCCATCTTTGTATTCCTTTTGGCTCAGAAGTGGGCACGTTTACCGGCGTTTCGCATTACGCATACGCCACCGTTTCGGTTCGGCTTCAACAGGAAGCTCGCATTGTTTTCGCCATATTTACTAGGGGCGGGGGCGGGGGCTGGGGCTGGGGCTGGAACTGGGACCCTTGTCGTGCCCGGTGGCTGTTTATGTGCCAGGCGCCATAAGTAACAAATTTTATAAATTATTTAAATTTTTATTCATGCAACGCTGTAAAGTTAAGCCCGCTGACAGTCGGCTAGTTTGGCCAGTGGAGGCGGGTCGGGAGATGCCACAAAGCACAATTTTCTTTCCGCTTTATTTTCATAATTTTCCTGGCTCTCTCTCTCTTTTTCCCTTCTTTTTCTTTTGGCCCTTTGCGACCTTGACTTTTTGGCTTTTAAATATTGATAACGGCCTTTGATCTAAGCCAAGAAGCTTTGACAACCTGCTCCTCATCCAGAGCCTGGTCTTTGTCTTGTTCCTGCGTATTTATGCAAATGCAAGGAAAAGTTATGCCTAATAAAATCCCGAGGCCGGGCAATGTATTTTGTATAACAATGCAATATTTTTGCTCTCATATTTTCGCATGATTTATAAGGAGTCCTACAGGGGAGGACAGAGCGGAGGCAGAGCAGAGGAAGATCCAAAGGAAGGGGCAGAGTCGGAGTCAGAGGCAGAGTCGAAGGCAATAAAAAAGAATGTCGCAACTTTATGAGCCCGGCAAATGGCCATAAAATGTCAGGGCACATATGAGAAAATATAAATAAATCGAACGATTATTGACAATTATAATGATATATGGCTGCGTACTCAAAAGTCATAAAGTGGCAGGCCAAAAGATGAAATAATAAAAGGAGCATCTCTGGCCAAGTGTATTAGCCAAGTGGGTAAGTGGAACTTTCAGCCGGGTCAGTGGAATTGAGTGGGAGCAGGAAGCAATCCATAAAATGGAAAGGAAACGTTAAAGGCGATATCGGAGGCAGGCTACAGAAACCCGAATATTGATGTTTTCCTTGTCAAGAATCTGACTTTATCTCTTCGTTTAAAGATTCATTTAGCTCTGAGCAAATGCAGTGTTCTACTTACGAGTACTATTCCTCGTTTGAGAACCATTTCCCATCTAATTATCAATTTAGTGCAATTTGTTTCGTTGTCGGAGCAGAGACGGCATCTGCATATTCCGTGATGCTTTCCATCTTGGCGCTTTCTGCCTGCCATGACTTAACAGCCTTAATTGGTTCTCATAATTCCAGACTGCACTGCTCTTTTCCCTCAGTCTTTTTGTCTGTCTGTTTGAGTGTGTGCTTTTGCTTTTAAACTATTTAAAAGTTGTGTTGCCAGCCGCAGATAGAGACAGAGAGCGAGCTGCTTAATGCTTAATGCAAAGCAAACGCCCAACACAGCCCAGAGATGATCCTCAGAAACAGCGTTCCTTCAGTTGCTGCTGCACATAGTCTGTCAATGAATTAAACGTTTAATTTACTGGTCATTACTGCACAAAGCCAACAACTTGTTTCTCTGCATGTGTATTTAATAGCCCATATCTGAGTTTCCCAAGAAAATTGAACAGAATACAAATTGCAGCTGAAATGAAAGTGTCGGGTTTACAGACAGTTGCTCTTTAATTAAGCTCAGCTTAAAAGCCAATCACTGTAACGAGTTATTAGCATTTTAGTTTTAAACTGAAACTATAATATTATTTCGTGCAATGACAGGCAATCGGAGCTCTCGTTTAGGTGCGAGATCCAGGCCAAAGTTGCATTAAATCTCATTTATCAAACTTTTGTGCAGACAGTTACAGTTACAGCAATAAAAGTTCGCCAATATGCCACACGCAGACTTTTTAATAAACTTAATTTTTTATGGCTTACTTTTTGTGTTTTGTTTGGTTTTTGTTCCGAATGAATTTGTTGCGAGTTTTGGTTTATAGGCAGCTTAATTGGGATGTTTTTCAACACTGGTTAACCCGATGGCGGCCGTAAATATATGAAATATTTATAGGGAAATAAATAAAAGAGAACGGCTGGTTATGTACACGATGCACATTTGGTAGATACAATAATTTAAATCAATTGCTGAGAAGTGCAATTAGCAGCCAAAGATAAAAATAAATTAAAGGCCTCCGCCAAACAAATGGCCCATAAGCGAGCAGCAAAATCCAGCCATAATATATGTATACATTGATATATCTACTATATACTCGTATATATGTATGTACAAACGTATATGTATATTTTTTTAATGGTTCTGTCCCCATAAATTATGGCGCATTTACTTTAGAGATAGAAAAAGCTGTGCCGAGTCCTCCACTTCTCCAGTCGATAAATGGATTGCGGTCGAGCCCTGAATCCTTTAATTTGAGTCGGGCACAACCCGTGCCCAGAACCGAGTTCCCGTCCGAGCCCTGGCAGGGTCCGTACAGCAGCCGCAAAGTCAAAGGCACATTTCAAATGTCGAAGGCAAATACTCCATCCCATCGGTTATACTCGTAGAAAAAAGTGCAAAAAAATGGGCCAGAGAAGGCATTAAAATGCATGTGTGTAGTCTGGAGAACTGGGAAAATATGGCCAAAGCAAATTGCTGACTGCGCCAGAGTTGAAAACTTAACAAGTATGGGTTGAATTATAGAGAGTTTCGAACACGGCATACCCAGCAATAGGTAGTACTCCTAAAGGCAGTCTTTGATCGGGAAATTAACAGAATATCTGCACTATTCTTGACTGGAAGCTGACTCTACCTTACTTTCGGTATTGAAACTTTCTTCTCGTCGAACCTCCACTTAAATTAATCTGACATCCTTTCTCTAGACTGCTTATCGTTCCCTTGGCCTAGCATACCCCTTCTACCCTGTGGAACTTCTCTCAGCCTGGGCCCTTGGCCAACTTGGCTGCTTCTTTTTAAATAAAGAGCAGCAGAACGCAAATATCATCGAATGGAATATAATTTATGTGCTCCATTTGCAGTCGGCAGTCGACAGTCCGACAGTCGCACACATATGCTGCCTAGCACTCCACTCCACCGTCCCAGTGCCCTGCAGCCCAGTGTCCCCTCCGCAGACGCATTTAGGGAACTTTTGCATATGGGATCCTATGGATGGCTGGCCTTCAAATGGAATGGAATGGTTTGGTGGGTTCTGTTGCCGCAGTTAGCGATTCCCAAGTCGCATTTTGGGAATTTCTCTCGTTCCGTTCATCTTTTGGCAAGGTTGCGCCTCCGATCCATAAATATCCGTCGGTTAGTTCGGTTCCCGAGCTGCGGAACCCTTTGCTAGAGGTTACCCTGCTACTCCCTTGCCGCTTTTGTGTGGCTGTGCTTTCTGTATTTGCCAAATTAAATCGTTAAATGCTTGTTAAAAAGTTCGACTTGCTTCTGCCGAGTGTGGCTGTATCCACATCCATATCCATGTCCGCAGCCATATCGGTATCTGCATCTGTATCTCCATCAGTATCTTTGAACCGTTTCTGGGTAACTCGCCGACGCTTATGATTTATGCCCAGCGCATGTTTTGTAGTTTTTGGGCACAGGTTGGCTGTTTTTGCCTTGCTGCCTCCTCAGCACGTAAATAAGGCAATGGCTAAATGGCCAGAACGGCCAAATGGCCAACTGGGCAAAGGGTTGCGGCTCTTTGTTTCCTCTCTTTTTTATTCATTCTCATACGATTGCCCACTTGCCTGGGGGCCATTAAACAATAAATTAAACGAAAGAGAAATTAAACTAAAGTCTCGGATTAGTCATCGATGATTGCGGGTTCGCATGAGATGCAAAAAGAGAACCCAAAAGTTCCACAGAACTTTTCAACATCCTTTGGCCATAGCCAGCTTTTGTTTGTTAGTCATGGGAAGGGTTTTTGCTTTTGCCCTCAAAGAGTAAAAGTTGAAAGTTTTTAGTACAACTAGCAGATGAATTGGTGGATGATTTGAACAGACTTTAAAGTTGGAATATATCTACTTTTGCTTTCCCATCATTTTTTCCATCTCATTATCGGAACAGGCGATCCGTTTATAATGGGCATCCACTAAAACTCTAGAACGAATGATCAACTGCCCATAGATCAACTGGGAACGGAACACGCCTCCACTGATCCGACTAACGATGAATTATCGGCTATAACTAATAATTTCTCCCCTGCACATGCTACCAGAATTGAACAGCTAATTGCTCCACCTGCATATTTAATTGCTAGTTGAACCTAACATGACATCTATCATCTGTTCCCTGTCCCCTGTCCCCTGTCCGGAGTTACTCCACGATTAATACATCAAGATGTGAGCGGAACCTGCAGATGAATACAACATCTCCGTTTCGGGAGGAGTGCAGCAACGCAAACTAAATAAAACAAACAAAACAAGAAGAAACAGAAAACGCTGTCACAATAAATTTAAATAAATTGTTGACAAACGCCAATAAACATAAATTTTTGGTGTGCAGCAAAGCAAAGCAAACTACGTCACCGAGGAGGGGAATGCAGACCCAGCGCCAGACCCAGACTCAGAGTGGGAGACGACTGGCGACTGGAGGACCGGAAACCGCAATGTCAATCAAAATCGTGAAAACACAGATACCGAAAGCGGGTCTTGGCTGGGAAGGAGAGAGAAAGAGAGAGAAAGAGAGAGAGAGTGGGGTGGCTGATGGAGCCCAGATGAATCGCACGTGTGGCGCTAATTAGAAGAGTCGAGGCAGCTTTTGTTTATGCAAATGTGATACGTAATAACTCAATTAGATGTTGCAACCCCGCCCGGGGGCTCCTGTCGTTGCATGAGTCGAGCAGTTTGATTGCCTCAATGCGGGCAACTGGCACATTGACCGAACTGAACCGAGTGGAGCTGCTGCAGCACGCTGCTCACATAGCTGGCCACTGTGGAGTGGTGCTCTCGCACCCTCGACAGGGTTTTCAGTTTTATTGATGTCCCGTGGCTTTGTGGCGGACAATTGTCGTCATCGCCATCGACATCGTCGTCACTTAATTGTAAGTGAAACTACGCTTTGTTGGCGCACTCCACAGCGACGGGCCACTCTCCATGTGTTCCATGTGTGCCCTGTGTTCCCAGTGTGCCCTGTGTGGTGCTCCATGTCTCTGGGCGTTCATTGTGCGAGGTCAACAACCAGAGCGACGACCACCACTCGACAGCCCAAGTGCTGTCTCTACACATGACTCTCTATCTCTGCCCCTCTCTCTCTCTCTCTCTGTTTAATATCTGTATCTGTATCTGTACATCCCATTCAAGTCCCTTTCAGTTCCATTCTGCTGCTGACAAAATAGAGCACAATTTAATTGATACATTTGCATTTCATTATAATGGTGAATGGTGAATGCGTTTGCATGAATACTCGTACTGGTCGCATCCCCACTCACCAATTGATGATTGAATCATTTATGGGTGCTTCAGAATTGGCCAGATGCTGGGGGATGCTTAATGCCTAGTAATGAATGTGATGCGAGGAGCAATTATCAATCATACCCAAGGTGTGTGTGTTTCCAATTTGTTCTTTATACGAGTATCTCTTAACTTGTGCTTTCAGCATATGGGAGCGGATCCATTAAACTCAGCTGGGGCTGGAGCTGGACCTCGTGCTGAAAGCTGTGTTGTACGAGTGACTCTGATCAGTCAACTGCAGCCGACACTCACATGACTAAGCGATCGCGATATTGGCCAGAGAAGGAGAGGGAGAGAGACTTGCCTATCGAGGTGGGGTTCCATTCCAGATCACCTTGCTGTTGCTCCGCTAACATACTCCATTTTGCGTGTGAAATCGAATAAGTTAGAGGCGACTGCAAGCTGTTTAGCATAGATAGGCCCCAGTCGCAGAGCCAGACAGAGCACGGTCCACGGTCCACGCTCCATGAACCCCTCGCTGATGCATATCTCTACTCGCATGTATGTATGTATCTATGTGTGTTTACTAAATTGTTTGTTGGGTGTGCCTCAAATGCACGACAAAAGTGTTCGTGTTGTTCCCAATGCTGTTCTCGTTGTTGCCAGTATTGTTTGGCATGTTGTAGTTCAATTTATGACGCTTGTCCCGCTTGACTTTTGCGCAGGCGTTGAAAGCCCAACAACGGGCAAACATTTCTGACATCAGCCCGAAATCGAATGGAGCCGTGCTCTCAGTCTCGCTCCCATTTGTTTCTCTATTCTGCTGTGGGTTTTTATTCCGATGCCGTGTTAATTTCTTTCAAACACAATACGTCACAGTCCAGGTCACAGTCACAGTTATGTTTGGTGTGTTTACAATTCCATTTAGTGTCTGACAAGTCGCGTCTATGCGATCTGTTTGGGCATGACAAGTTGTACGATCGATTTGATATGTTTACACGACTTGGGAAATTGATATATCAAACATACTCGTACTCTTGTATGCCGTGAGGAAGTTGTTGCTCTCGAAATGTATTCGGCCCAATTCACACTGCAGACAATTCAATTACCAGTATCTCTCGGCGGTGGGATACGTTTTCTCTGAATTGAAACTCTTCTCTCGATATCTGCCTACGTTTCCAGATTCGTTGACCTGGTTCCCTGTTCTCTATGTATTTTTATTACCAGTCTAAATGGATCTCTTGATTTCCCACACAAATTTTTGTATGTTTTCTGTGCAATCTTGAAGAGAACACAGATCTCTAACACCAATTCCTATGGCATTGGTTAAAATTAGTTATTTTAGTTAAAATTTAAAATCGCAGTACACACATATATTATATACATATTTCATTCAATCAATACCCTCAGAACCATCTCCAATGGCAAATCTATTACACGTTGATTGTTTTCCAATCCCATTTCACACATTCGAGAGCTGCAATTGAGCCAATTCCCAGCAGCCGTCAGTCGAAATCAATTGTCATAATTACACCCACACGAAGCGCACTCAGAGCGGCTATCTGTTGGATCGCAGACTCTTGTGGATTGCTGGGCTAATCACAGAGCCGGAGCCATTGTTCTGACAAGGCGCTAAGCAGCCGCGACACCTCAACGATTATCTCCGACAATTATTTGTTGTTTTCCGCCGCGGCGCAACCTTGAAATTAAATATAATTATGAGGCGACTCCGAATCGCAGCAGTCACATTCCCATTCACATCGAATGATATTTCATATGCTCGTAGTTAGGCCAGCTGCCCCTTTCCCTCCCCCGGAGACTCCCTCTTATGGGCCAGAGACGACGACGTGCCTCAAATGAAAAATTATTTAAGACGCCGGCACACGCACACTTCAAAAAAATCCGAGCGCCGAATCAATAAAACCAGCCCCCCACTACAGGGCATGGCCCTGCCCACGGACTCGCATTCGAGTCAAGCAGGCAACCTTTATATATTATTTTTTATTTCCCTCTTTTTGTATTTTTGCCCTGGCAATTATAATTAACTTCGCGGCCAGTTTTGATTTTCTTTTCTGTTCTCCGCTCTTTTCTTTCGCCCTGTCTGTGTCTCTTTTTTGTAGTCGCAGCATCGCCTCTCTCTCTCTCTTTCTCTCTGCTCAGGGGCTGATAACTTTGTTCGCACCTGATCGCGTTACTCCCAGATCGGGTTTTGCTATACTCGTATGTATCTTCCACCAGAGCTGAGTCGATTCGGGGCCCGTGCGTGTGGATCATTAACAGAGCCCCACAGATTCCATCTCAGACTCAGAATCGGCCGCAGTCGAGACTGAGATTCAGATTCGACTGCGGTTGCGCACACGCGGCTAATTCATTAGGGCCTGGGATCCAGTCGGCAGTCGGCAGTCGGAGGTTCTGGAAACCATTTTTCATGTGTCCGCCAGACAATGGGAACTTTCATTTGTTTGCGGGTTTTTACTTTTCATCCTCCAACGAAAGTACTTGCGTGCCCGCCCGAACGAGTTCAACTTAAGTTAATAGGCCGGCTCTAATGGCTAAATGAATGCCGCGGAGAGCGGGGCAGGGAAAGGGCAGAGTAATTGGATTTCCAGTTTGCAGATCAATAACAAGTTTTCAGTTGAGGGATTAGCTTAGATGTTGTCGCCCAATTCCATCAGACTTAACTCCTAAACCTGGCCCAATAGGCAACGTCAATAAAAATTGGGACCGAAAGGGTTTTACCTTTAAAATTCACAATGTCCAATGGTCGCCGTTTTTATGACAGTCCTGCGAAAAGGGAAAAGCTACAAAACGACACAAAAGAAACAGAAAACAGTGCCACAAAACGAAACAAAATCCAAAGGGGCTGCCCCAAAACAGAAGCGGAAAGCGACGATGGAGTGGAAGTGGAAATTGAAGGAAAATTCAAATCACAAACTCGGTATTTATTTGCGAAGCGTAAATGATTACCACTTAAAATGTGCTCGACTGCCACCTAAAACCCAATTGTTGGAAAAAGCACAACGAACCGGGTGGCCAGATACAGATACAGAGATGGAGAAGAAGCTTGCTCGGGCTGGGGGGCTTGTGGGGAGTGACGCCACACAGGAGGTGAAGGAGTGAAGGGACCAAAGGCAACATATGTTTTTTATGCCTGAGCTGTCTAAGTGGATACGGTTAGGAGCAGCACGAGAGCTCCAAGGGAGAGCGGAAGCATGGGAACACGTCGAAAGAGAAAACTGCGGGACAGCTGCCAGAGCTTGTTAGAGTCGCCCGCCCAAAAAGGGGGAGGACACTAAGGTATATGGGACTATATAAGCGATTGGTTACAAACACAGACCCGTAGAGGTTGGATAGGACACGGAAATTAGAGGAAATAAAGAAGCACCGCACCGACCGTAGAGGGCAAAGGCAAAGCGGAATACAATCCAAGCTAATCTCATCCTCAAAAGAGAACCATGTAACATATGAACTATGTACGTATCTTGTGAAAGAAGTATTTCTAAGTATAGATATCCATTCTCCTGTAGGAGATCTCAAGCATATACTACGAATGGAAACCTGTCTTTCTAGAGTACACCCGCAGTCGCCCAAGGTCATTGTTTTCCTTCTTCTCGGAAATTTCATATTTCTCCATTGTCGCCATAACTTCTTGTGCACTTTAAGCCCCGCACAAATGAAAGAGAGAGTAAGTGAGAGAAGGAGAGCTATGGAGACACGCAGACAATACAAATATGTTAATGTATCTGCAGCACAACGACACGTATTGGTTTCAGTCTGCCATCGCTAGATCGTACATACATACATACATACATATATACATATATGTGAGTATGAGTGAGTTATTCCATGGGGGCGCTGGATGGATGGGGTCGACAACAAATGGGCGGCCTGTGCCGGCGTCGCCTTCTTCCTGCCTTTTTATGGTCGTCACGGACCGCCCGCTGCGGGGCAGGACGCAAAGGATTGGGGGACGATCCACCCACATTGGTGCACGCCCCGCTCGCACATTATTTTGCCACTTCTTCAGCTGAATTTGAATTAGATTTGTGCAGCGTCTGGCGCGCGTCTTGGCAGCGTGTAAAATAATATATTTATTTTTATTTGCCCCTTACAAACACACCAACAAACAGTGGTAGGGCGGGGAAACCCCCCAGAAATAAGTGGTGGGGGGAAAGCGAGTCCGAGACCTCGGGACACAAAAAGTGTTTTGTTTTCCTTTCAATTTGTATTTTTATTCTTTTCATTTGTATTATTTTTGTGTGCTCATGAATAAAAAAGGAGTAGGAAGCGGCGTTGAGCGACAGCGATAGATGGCCCCAAAATTGTATAGCTTAGCCCTTTTGTGTGTTTGGCCCCCAAGAAAAGTTAACAAATTTTCGCATGAATATTTCGCCCGATGCTTCCTTGAGGGGTGACCGGAGACCGGGGACCAGAGACCGGCGAGAAGTCCGCAGCGACGACACTCAGGCCCAGATCCTTCCCAACCCATGTTTCGGGCATGTTGACATTGTTTGCTGCTGACAGCAAAGTTTTTTGAGGAATTTGCTTTTAATGGACAGCCCAGACATCGACTGGGGCTCCGACTCTTAATGCCACCTCCACTGCCACTGCCACTGCCACTGCCTCGACGACGACGATGGCTATGACGATGACGACGGGCGTGAACTTGCCATTTAAATAAAGCGGCGGTAACGGAAGTCTATTGATTTTCTTTCTGTTCAGTCTAACCGCGCACTGACTTGGCTTAAAGACGGCGATGGCCAGCTTTAATCAAAATATTTAGTTAAATGGCGGGCAGAAAAATTACTTCATCAGCGCTAACAATGCTCTGGCCGGCACTCTTCAAAGGCGGAGTGAACGGATCCGGAGCAGGCCAGAGCTGAGCGGTGGCGGCGGCGGCGTCGGCGGCAGTTCAAAGTTCTCAGAGGCGGCAACTTTCCAATTTTCACCGTGTTACCTAATTTTAATTGTCATGCCACCTGATGGCCGGCCAATGATGAGGCATCAAACTCATTCTCAGCCTCAATCTCCGTCTCCGTCTTAGTCTAGGCCGCTACCTGTCCTGTCCGTTCACAAATCTGGGCCTAGATCCAGAGCAGCATCTTCTCCGTCTTGGCCATTGTTTGTTTTTGTCTTTTTGTGACCTTTGTGAGTCGGCAGCATACCACTGCAATGCCATGAGGCCCCAGCATAGGTTGGACAATCGCCGAACTACTTACGACCGACGATTTCCTCCAGCCCTCTTCTTTCCTTTCTCCTTGTTGTCGCTGCGCTTTTGTGGTTTGTCGCTGGTTCGGCGGGGGCTTACGGTTCCGATAATTCCCGGAATTTAATTGCCTTTTTTTTTGGTATGCCGGGTGCTGGCCGGGCTACCAGAAAATTGCATTGCCTGCAAACGACGGAGCTGTTTGGCAAATGGCCCGCAGGGTTTTTGTTTGGTTTGATTTGAATGGAGGTTTTACGGCCGATCAGCCAAACAATGGCTCGGAAATTGCAAGAAATGATGGGAAATGTTACATCTTCTCAAGGATTTCAGTTGCAGTGTTTGTGGTTGGGAGTGATTTATGGACCGCCGCCAGCTCGGAGAAAGAAATGAATGCCCTTTGCTGCTGTGGTAAATCATTAGACTACACAAAATTCTTGGCCTGAAGTATGTACCATCTGGGGAAGCAATGGAATATAGAATTATGTAGAGTATAGTAGGTGTAGTTTTGCAGTTTTACTCAAGACATAAACTTGTTAAAGCTTAAAACACCTTATATTGAAAAGAACTCCTTTAATTTTGGTGGAGGGAACTATTCTCCCAGGACACTTGCCCCCGATGTTCGAGCTCTAACCATGAGTCGGCGGTGCATGCAGTCAAAGCGGGTCGTAAAACTAGGGTTCACCTTTTTTAGTTGCTTGCACCTTGCGGGTACCCTGGGCCTACACATATCTACGCCCCCGAGAGGGGCCCCGAGCGGGACAGGGGAGAGGTTGCTATTAGCAGTACATTTCATACATTTTGTAGTGCACATAAAATGCTCCGTTTGCCGGGCGCTGTGGCTGTGTTGCTGTTGCTGTTGCTGTTTGTGTAAACTGTTGACAGGCAGGCAGCGCCACAGAGCAGTGGTGGCAAGGGCGGGAGCAGGAGCAAGGGGCAGGGGCTGCTAAGCAAATGAGCTGGAGTCGTAAAAAAGACAATTGAGCTCATATATTCTACACGTTGGGCTGCGTTGACAGATCGTAAAAAGCCGTCAGCTGAATAGCTCCGCACCGTCGATGTCGATGCCGATGCCAAAGACTCCCACATAAATATCAAGACCCGAGCGAAAGGCGTCGTAAAAAACGCCACCAGATACCAGACACTAGACACCAGAGACTACGAACCATGCCAATGCTGATGCCAATGCCGTCCTCAAAGGGGGAAAAGGGGCAGAACAAACTAGAATAGAAAAGAACGAAGTAGTCCTCATAATGAAGAAAACAAAAATTGATTAATCTCATTAATAAAATGCCAACCTGCATGGTCCGTGCAATCAACGGGCCCTGCCCTGCCCTATCCCTTTCCATTTGCATTCCCCAGTTGAGACAATAAAAAAACGCAATCGTAAAATATTACAATAATTCTGGAAGAGCATATTACTACGAGTATTAGGTGGGGGGTTGGGGGGAGTGCGGCCGGACTGCAGCCACACACTTAATGCATTTTATGGCCAAGCTTTCGGGTTAATTTCCTCCACGAAGGGGGTTCAACTGTCACCGGGCATAAATTTTAATAAAACCCGAACAGAAAGACAGACAGACACTCGAACGGAAAACCGAAATTCAGGCATCATTTTCATAAGTTTTTGTTTTCCTTTCCAGTCCGTTTTTATTTTATTTTTTTTTTTAATGCGCAATAGTTAATTAAAATTTCAATACTAAAATGTTTACTCATTACGAGAGGTCTTATCAGAGCGTCCAAATCATCATCATCATAATCATCAGAGGGCCTATTAAATGCCAACATTTCCAACTTTGACTCACAAATGAGGCAGCCCCAAAAGAAACAACGACCACTGTTGTGTGGAAGAGGGGCATGGCAGGTGGATCTCATCGATGGGCGAACAAAATGTTTTCTGTTTCTGCATCTGCAACTGAAATAAATAAGCGAATATAATGCACATTATACATAATTAGATATGTGCGGAGATAGTAGACAACAAAACCGCTTCATTTGCGGATCAAGGTGAAGCGATTTAATTAATTGAAGCTGTCCGGCAAAATCAAATCATTTGGAATTGGAATGCTTTATCCGTATGTTATGCGGGCTGGAGATTCCAGGGCTGATATACAAATGCCATCGATGGGAGCGGTGGTTCATATTAATTGTTCCTCATTGTTACTTAGAGATCTGCAGTCAAGGCCATTAGAAAATTACCCAAAAACTCCACAGAAAGGCAAAGGGAAAGGAGCGCAAGAAGATCATTTGAAAGAAGTGACAGATACTGTAGGACTACCACCATACCATACCTTCATTTTATGTACTCGCGCTGTGATTCTCAACAAAAGCGATGTCGAGGGGTCATCGGAAATCAGAGATTGTCTTTTTTCTATTCATCATCCTCCCTAGACCATAAAAACTTTAGCCATTTCCCTTTTCCCCAGACCCCAAAAGGAATAAAACTTTAGTTATAACTGCGTTCATATTTGGTATTTAAACTTTCCAAGCCACAGCTGGCCAACGGCTTTCATTGGCTTAGTTAACCTCTATTATTAGCCCCGACAAACAATGACCCAAGTCGATGGCAAAGCCGCAACTTTGTAAGCTCATCTCTCCCATTAAGAGCCCATAACCCATAGCCCATCAGCGATAGGCCTGCCTGTTGCCTGTTGCCTGCTGCCTGTTGACCGTATAGTAGATATTTGTGTATCTGCCATATCAATCAATGGTCAAGTCGGTTCTGTGACTTGGCCCCTAGATGCTTATCGGCAACTTAATAAATTTCTCCGTGGGGGAGTCGTCGCTCAGTCTCACTCTCAGACTTTCGGCTGGAGCTGTGGATGTAGCTGTAGCTGGTTCTGTGACTGGCATTTGATTTTAAACGGTTTGGCTACGCGTGCTGATTTTATAACTTTTTCTCTTTGACATATACAATTTTTTATGAAATCAGAGACCCAGGGACAGGGCAGCGTTTTTTGGTCAAGTTAATTTGTTGTCTGAGTTATGCTTCGATTAGATCTCTCTCTATCTCTCGGAAACTTGTTTCTTTGGCGGATCTGTCATATCGCTCAATCGATTTGATGCTGGCCATACAATACCCTACGATGGATGGAACTGACAGGCTGGCAGGCAGGCAGGCAGGCAGGCAGGCAGGCAGGCAGTCGGCTCTTGAGCTGGCACCCCCGATTATGCCATAGGCAGTCCATGCTCCACTTTTTATGAGGCCCATAAAGTTAGTTCAGACGCACAAACACAGAGGCCATATAAACATTTATGGGCTTTATTTAAATAAAAACGAGGTGGAACGTTGTGAGTTGCTGCGGACACCGCAACTCTACGGTTATACCCGATACTAAGTCAGTATGGCTCTCCTCCGGCAGACGCCGCTAATATTGAACGACACGACAAAGAGTGCGTGCGAGAGAGACAGAAAATCAGTCTGAGCGTGACGTCGGGCGCTGCGTAGCCACTGCAAATTGATTTGTTCCTTTTGGCTATAAAAATGATCTGATCTGATCCAGATTCAGCAATCTAATAGATATGGTCATTATCTCTGATTCTGCGTTTTTAGTTTTCTCAAATCTGCAATATTGTGGATGCAACAGATTTTCGTTCTTTGTGGGGGCGGATGGGGGTGGGGCGAAATTCTGAGATATACGTTTTATAGTGACATCTTAAAGGAGTGTGTGTACCAAATTTGGTTACTCTAGCCTTAATAGTCTCTGAGATTTGTGGTTGCCTCAGATTTTCGTGCTTTGCGGGGGCGGAAGGGGGTGTGGCGAAATTTGGACATGAAACGGTCAAGGTCCGATATCACAGGAGTGTGGATACCAAATTTGGTTGCTCTGGCTTTTATAGGTTCTGAGATCCTTGAGCTCATATTTTGCAATTGGCAAAACCGACAATGAAACCTGTGTGTTAGAGTGAGACAGAGCGAGAAAGAGTGATATTGTTTTCGTGATTCTGGCTGTAATAATTATACGATCTGGTTCAGATTTTGCACTCTAGAAGATATAGTCATCTTCTACGATTCTGCGTTTTTAGTTTTCTCGTATCGTCGAAATTGTGGATGCCACAGATTTTCGCCCTTTGTGGGGGCGGAAGTGGGCGGGGCAAAGTTTTGAAATATTTTTGGAGCAGTGACATATCACAGAAGTCTGGATCCAAAACATCGTTGCTCTAGCTCTTATAGTCTTTGAGCATTAGGCGCTGAAGGGGACGGACAGACGGACAGACGGACAGACGGACAGACGGACAGACGGACGGACGGACGGACGGACAGACGGACAGACGGACAGACAGACATGGCTCAATCGACTCGGCTATTGATGCTGATCAAGAATATATATACTTTATGGGGTCGGAAACGATTCCTTCTGGACGTTACACACATCCACTTTTACCACAAATCTAATATACCCCAATACTCATTTTGAGTATCGGGTATAATAAGCATAGTTAAACACTATTCGTCTGATGGGGGGATACGAATGGGATTTGTGGCAGGTCGCATGCAAAATTAGCCCCGGGCCGGTACGGGCTCTCCGCTTATAAAAACTAATTATGTGGTTATGGGTTTATGCATTTTTAATACAAACAAACACAAACTCTGCCCCACGGGGGGTGTGGGCCACAGGTAGGATGCATACGGTACCCACGAAGGTATCCAAAGTGGCACATAAAATGTTTGATTAGAGGAGACACGTTTTGCTTGCCCCATAAACGGTTTTATCGGTTCATAAAATGTATTAATAAATATCTAAGCGGCACATAACGGGGCACTAGTACCCGACCTCGAAGGAGCTGTCGCACGGCTCGGCAACGGAAATCGAATCAAAGTTTTACACGAATTAAGAACAGGCAGCTCGTCCGCTTGTCCGCCGAATGGGCGAATGGGGGAAGGGTTGAGCCAGTCTCGGGCTCGGCAAATTAACACTTTATAAAGTGCAGCCCCAGGGTAGGGGCCGGGGCCGGGGCCGGGGCTGGGACAAACAAAATCCGAAAAAATAAGCAGAAGCGCCGGGAAAAGTTCTTCTGCATGCAAATAGGCTGTCCCATACCGTCCCATCCCGAAATTTGAGTAAGCAAAGTAAATGAAGTGGAAACGAGCTGAGTGAGGAACTGTTTTCGCTCCTCAACAACGAGAAACTGAAGAACTGAACTGCCCCAAAATGTTAATTACTTCCTTGTTTATTTAAAAAAGGGAGGAGAGATGGCGAGACTGCACGTGTGTACCCTTGTTTGTAATCGTATTTGTGTGTTGAGTACCCCTCCGGCAGTACAGATGGCTCTCATGCTTCGGGTTGCAGATACGGGAAAGTATCTAAGCAAAGTTGTAGTTTGAACAGGGAAGGATCTTCAGAGATCCCTCCAGAGGCTACCTCTTGATGCCAGCCAGCCATGTTATCCTTTCTCTTGCCTCTCGCATTGATTACAGTCGATTACTAAAGTACTTGAGCAGTTACTCTCCAGAGCATTGGCTCATCTCTCTCGCTGGCCTCTACTTTCTGCTTTCTCACTTCTCTTTGCTTCCGTTGTCGTCTCATCTTTACCCTTTGTCAGGCACCATGTAAGTCCATCATTAAACTTTAGCTAAAGTCAAACAAAATTAAGAAAGCTGTGCTGCAGCCAGGCCCTGCTGCTTTCCACTTCCTTTCGCACACAATGCTCGGGGCTCCTTGGAGAGCCGAATTAAAAAGTACACGAAGGAGCTGCAGACGCACAGAAGTAGAAAAGGATGGGATTCCCCGATAAACATGTAAATAGAAAAGGAAACAAGTACCGATGGTTCAGTCGAAATTCCGACTTGAAGATACCCCTTCATGGGGAACCATCCCTGATGGACGTGGTCATGCGAAATGGCTCTGTGCTACAGGATTTCTTACAGAGACTCCTCTCCCTATACTTCTTTAAGGGAATAGGACAATAAATTATACAAGTAGGGTAAACATAGGGTTTCTTCGGGCTGTTACGAAAGTACATTTGCACGAATACACGAGTGCCCGGTATGACCAGTGAGGATGAAAGAAGAATAAAGGAACTGGAGCACTAGCAGCTTAGTGTTAAAGTCTTTAAGGCAGCAGGAGTGTGGCTGATAGCTGGATGGCTTGGCCAACTGACTAGCTGACGGCATGGACAGGACCCCAAGTCCACTTCGACTTTGGCCGGACCGGAGCGTGTGTGTGCGGTCAGTGGTAAAGATTATCGATCGTTGATTTTTTCAATTGAATTGTCTTCCATCTTATTGGTCGTGACCGAGTCGTAGCTTTTTATGCCCTCTTCCTTGCCAGTGTCCTTAATATCCTGCTCCGTCTGTGCTCCTCCGAGTGAAGCGTAGCTGTGTGTGCGTGTGTCGCTATCCTGACTTTGCTTTGTCTGCGTTTTTCCCGCCTCCTGCGTACTGCATTCTCTGCTTGCTCTGGCTCTCGCTCTCGGACCTGGTCTTGGGGCAACTTCAACACTTGCTCACGATATTTAATAAGCAAAGGACATGTTGGGTGTCGTCCTCGTCTGGACATTGCGTGCAAGGCCTCCATCAACCGGAGCAGCCGGCTCATTAAACCTGTTTTTTTTTCTGTTCGTTCGTTTGTATGTCCATGTCCATGCCCTTCCTTCCCTGCCAGAGTTCTGCTACGAGGCCCAATGACAGAGCACATCCATAATGTGGAGTTGAGCTGTGGCTGCTCTGCGGCCTGACTTTAAAGCTTTCGAAAGGAGTTTATTGATTTTTTTCTCAGGGGTCGGGGTTCGTGGTCGGGCTTGGGTTTGGGCACGGGTTAGGGCTGCTTTGAGGAGGATACTAAAGCAAGATAAATAGTAGTTTCGGCTATGTTTCATAATTAGGGATTCCCACATAAAGCAGAGCCACTATGCCCAGCCAAAGTGCGACTGAAAACCCTTTGCACCACCCACAACGCAACCTGGGGGGCGGCAGGGAAATCCAACACTGGAAAAACAATTAAAAAAGGTAACCCTAAACGGGCACTGCCAACGGGAACTGGGGCGCACAAGGACTGGGCCATAATTTGTAATTGCTTGAACCCACTCCGAAGAGGGGCACTACGGAGCGCTGGAGGATAACTCCGGACTGCGGCGGTGACACGAGTGTAACAGTTTTTTATTGTTGCCGTTAAAACAACAAACACAAATTAAAACACATGTGCACAAACAAAGATACACACCAGCGAAAGGCAGAAACAACACACAGATGCAGATACAGACACAAAACCCCGACAAGCCACGACATACATATGCAAACTGTGTATCTGTGTGTCGCTTCTTTTGGGGTATTTTCGTTTTGGTGGAGTACTCGTAAATGAACCCCGAAAGCCAAAGCAAATAATTACGCCGAGGAGGGGCAACGGCAACCTCAACAACAGCGAACAGCGAACAGGAGACACGACGCACCAACCAGGACACAGCCTGCCTGTCTTCCTGTCCTTAAATGTAGTCCTTATACTCGTGTCATGTTCTCATTCCCGTCTCCCGTCTGCCGCCATGCTGAATGCGACGCTGAATAAGCCCTGACAATGGACGTGAAATTATGACAAACATACAGAGTTATTGCGTGGAGAGGTTTGTGAGGACGCGACTCAGAGGACATCCTTCCAGCTGCTGGAGTAATTCGTTTGCTGGCACTTGTGGCATTGCCGCTGTTATGCCAGCATTATAAAGCTCATTAGAACTAGAACCAGAGCTATGCAGGAGTATAAAGAAACTACTTGTACACCATGAAGTACATCTTTTTTGGGAATGCGGGCTACAGCTAATAAAGTCAAAAGGCTTGTAAATTGAATAATCCCACTACTGTTCAACTAAATTTCTCCTGGAATCTTTTGGCTCGAGTATTTATATTTATATGTCTTCATATATGTAGATTCCCCAGAAAATATACGAATTCCTTATAACGTTGTAATTGTTTACCAATAACTAAATCATGATGGACACATCAACCTCCTGGTATAGTTAAAGCTGAAGGATTTTCCGCGAAACTGGAAACATTTGATGGGACGCCCACGCAAGAACCTCAATCATTGTCTGGGCCCAAATTGATTTTTCCAGAAATAAAAGTGAAAACAGAAGAATAATGAAAACCAAGAGACAGAGACACATAGAGACACTTTGATTTGCAAGCTGTCAAAATGAACTTATCACCTTTGGGTCGTTGTTTATCGGCTAGAGAATGAAAATTGTTGTTTATATATACTACATTGGATATACATATATATTTTGCAGTGTATTGTAGTACATGGAAAACCTGACCAAGCATTTCATTTCATTTTTCCCGTTGCTCGCACAGATTTATTTGCCTATTTCTGTGCGCTCTGCCGAGAAGAACGTGACGAAAAACGATTTTCCCACTCGCCTATGTATGACATAATATATGTACCAATACTCGTGTATATATTGTATAGAAGAGGCAGCTACCTTATAGATATGTATGTGTATTTGCCACCCATTCGACTGACTGAAGTCTGACATTGAGCAGGTCTTAATGGCAAAACTGTTCAGAGCCATGACTGGCCCACATTTGATTCCGGCAACTTTTCGTTGAGTATTTTTTCCGGCAAAGCAAATATTTTGCTGAACCTTTTTTATTACATTTAAATAATTTGATTGCAAGTGCTGACATCGAGGCCCAAGTCCGGGTCCGGGTCGGGTCGGTTCGGGTCCGACTAAAGCATTTAAACTTGCCCCTGAACAGGGCCTTTTATTGGGGAACAGTTTTCAATTCAATTTAATTCACTTTGAGCTACACTCGTCTGCTGGTTCCTCTCCATCTCTCACCAGACAAGCGTGTGTGTGGGCGACTGATACTTTTTTATTTAATTTTTTTCCTGCACTCTCTTTTATTTCTTGCAGCATAAAAATTTATTATCATAATAAGCGAGCCGAGGCCGGCCCATGCCTATACATACACACTCGAACAAATACAGAGGAGTATTCTTGAAAACATACATATACGTGTACATATATTCCTATATTTTTTTTGCGCCCCCTCGATGCCACATGTACGAGTACGTACGGGAAGGGCGTCAGCAGCAGCCACCCTCGAATGTTTTTTATGACTGTTTTGTTTTTGTTTCGTTTTTGATGGAAATTCGATATTTGCAACACGTATTGAATTTTGATCAGTTCGTCCCGTAAGTAAGTAATATGGAATATCTGGCTCTGGCACTGACTGTTCCCGTAGCTTCCTTCTCTCTTTCAATATTGATTTAAAGTGCTGGCTAATTTTCCCAAATTATTGATTTTTTTCGGAAGTTTGCCCAAAAAACTCTAGGAACAACTCTCCCCAGAGTCTTTTCTCACCGAAAGTGCTGGAAGTGGCTGAACGCCAGATGCGTATCTGCAAACAATTAAGAAATTGTTAAATGAAATTTCTAAAAAATTCCTCAGCTAGGGCTTTCCCCCAGATTGGTTCCGATTTCACTCAGTCTTTCTGCCTCCGTACATTGCGGTGCAGTAGCAGCGCGCGTCCGAAAAATTTGTATCTGCGAGTACGAGTAGATACTGATACGCATTTCGGAGCTACGCTCCGCCCTTCAATGGAGCCGGCCAAGAGTACCATGTGGGTGTGTGTGCTTTTCTATGTGTGGTTTGTAATTCTATTAGTTGCAACTTGGACAGGGGGAGCTGTGAGAGTGGGGCAACCTCAATGAAAGCAAATTAAAAAAGTTTGCCAGTTGTTGATCTGGATCGGGGTTTGAATGGGGTTCCGATGGAGATAGGGGGAACCAAAAACCGTTCAATCGTTTCTGTTTTTCACTCTCTTCCGACTGTTAACCGAAATCAAGTGCAACTGATGTGAGAAATTGAGATACTTCAAATGGAAAACTCTCTGCACGCCGAGCTCTTCTGGTGTTTTTGTATTTACATCTAGGCTCTGGATCACTTTGGCCCGAAATGTAGCACTTGGCAGTTGAGCTCCGCTTGGCATAAATGCCAAAAACATCTTGGAAATCCACTCCGACTAGGTAGATGTTGAGAGTGTGAGTGTGTTTCTTTTAACCTTCAATTGGATACAGCGACGTGCCGCTGCCATCATTTAACCAGACAAACACGACAGACGCACAGCCACCATTATGGAGTGGAGGCGCTATAGACAGCCGGGAATGGATGGATGGATGGACTGGGGGGTTGCCTCTGCAACGCGATGCGCATTTGTATCTCGGTTTATATACACACAGACACAAACACAGACACAGACACACACGTGGCTGCGTGTATCTATGTACAGTACAAGCCGTATAGAAAAACAAAAATGATTTATCACTCTGTCGGCTTGTATCTGAGCTACGTTTGCTCGGTTGACTTTGACAGGCCGCCGACCGACGACCGACCAGTGCGTGAGGATTACAAAACAGCAACTCATGTGCATGATGAATTAAATTAGCAAAGAGCCAGCTGAAAACGGAGGACCCATTCCCTTTCCAGGCAACACCAACAGAAAATAACCCAATAAGTACGATGGCAAAAGTCAAGAGTTGTTTTAAAAAAGTTGTTCATTTCATTTGCATTGTTCGCTGGCGACACGGAAAAATATCTTTGTTTTGTTGTTGTAGTCGTACATAGATTTAGATGTATGTATATAGTATATAAATAGTTATTATTCACAAAATTGAATTATCCAAAGGTTATACATTATCATAGAGCGCCATCAATCGTCGTCTTAAAGAACTAAACCTACAACTTATCGCGGTATATTACAAAATGATAAAAATAAATAACAGTTTTGGGCTTTCATACTGGTACAAGTGTCTGTCCGTCCTTCCGTCCGTTCCGTAGGAGTTCCGCAAGGAACCCTCTTTGTATCTCCAACTCTGGCGATAGTTTTCAACTGATTTTTGCTTAACTAATGACGAGTAGGCGAGTTTTGCAATCGGAAATAAATGCTCATATGTTTTTTAGGCAGTTGTTAAACATTTTCTCGGGTATTCTATATATAGATATAGATATAGATATATATATATCGTATGTATGTATGTATGTGTATATGGTATATATGGAGCAAACCTCATGCAGTTCGCTAATAGCAGTTTTACTTTACACAGTCACGCACATTTATATATATATATATATTCACTGAATAATACATACTACATATATGTATGTATCTCTATGTATTTTATGTATGTAGGTATGAATATTGTGTATACGCCATGGGGCAAAAGTTGCATTACAATTATCGTTAGTGTTTGGTAAGCGTAGTGTTTAAAATGAGCTTGTGTCTGTCTGCCCGCCTGCCTGTCTCTGCGTATTGGTATATTGTAGTTAACCACTCGAGATTCGAGTTTCGAGCTTCGAGATTCATGAGTCCTCCTTTCGGTTTGCTAGCTAAGTAATTATGAATGCTTTATACACATGCAACCACACCGATTCCATTTACCGATTAACTGATCTCTGAGCCTTCGGATGCTGCTGTGCATTATTCGAACGAATCATACCTGTGCACTCGAATGTGGTTGCTAAATTATCGCTATAAGTTTACGGTTTCGGTTACGTATACGGATACGGATACGGTTATGGTTACATATCTGCAAATGCATCGAGCCTGTATCTATGTATTTATGTGTGTATATCTATCGGTATTTAAATAACTATGAATGCTGTTTATGGTAGTGGGAGCTATTTACAAATCGATACGCCAGACACTACTCGTACTGAGGGGTTGGGCGTGCAGAAAGCCACTTTTCGGAACAATCAATTTACTTCTAAGCTTCAAGGGCTCTCCAAAGTTCAGCCGAGAGCATGAATCTTTGTGCCTCGGATGCCAAATAGTTCGGTCCAACTGATTAAAACCATATTAAAAAGTTATCCGGAATTCTCCAGAGCCATTCTCAGCGCTAAGCAAATGAAAGCCCGGGCAGGAGTCGTGTGGGGGAAAACTTTCTTTTGCTGTGGCAAACTTTGAAAACTTTGAAATGGCATTGTGCTAACATAGTTTCCCCCTCGCCCTCTGCGAATACACACACTCCCATTACCACTGCATTCCCTGCTTGGCTCTCCTCCGCTACTAAATGCAGCTGTATCTTGTATCTGTATCTTGTAGCTGTATCTGTGTGCATTGTGTGCCTATGTCTACGAGTACTCGTATGTTTGTTTAGTGCATCTAAAATGACTTTACACTGGATAAACAAAGTATTTGTAGGCGCTTCCTGCTGCTTGTTTTCTGGGGGTTTTCGGTATGTGGATGGGTCTAACATTAAAATCTCTGGATAGTTTCTCCTCATCTGCTCTCCCTCCCTTCCTTCCTTCCTTCTCAGTGCTCATGCTCCCCTCGTTCTAATCTCTTAGCTTAACTCGCACATATTTTAGTAATTAAAATTATGCACAGGAACCAGTCCCTAAAGAAATCACTGTCACTCTCTCAGAATGCCACATTCTGTATCCTCTTACTCTTACTCTCCCTCTCTTGCTGCTCCTCTCTAGACGAGATACGCCTGGACATGTGGACCTTGCTGCTGGCCAGATCCGACTGCCTGCTGCTGTTGCTGTTGCTGCTGTGGTGGGGTCTTGCCACTGGGTCCCATTGTGGCCACATGACCCACTGAGGATGGGCCAGACTGCAAGCCCGGCTGCTGTTGCTGCTGCTGCTTGGGGCGCCAGGTCTGGGCCCTGGGGGTCCCCTCCAACGAGACAACGGGGCCAGCGGGCATCATCAGCATGTGCTGCTCGTTGTCCAGCGTCGAGTAGTCCGAGTCGATGCTGGAGTAGATGTGCTCCGAGGGCGGCCGCATGCCGTGGTGCTGGTAGTACTGGGCGTGCAAGTGATGGCCATGCGGTGCGGCAGCCGCACCAGAGCCAGAGACTCCTCCGTGGTGATCTCCGCGTCGCTGGGGCCTGGGACTGGGGGTGGCAGTGGTCGCCGTGGAATAGTTCTGCTCGGCTGGAGCTGTGGTGGCGCTGGGGGCGCCTCCCTCTGCTGGGCCGCAGTAGGCGGGTGGCGGGGCCTGGCGGTACAGCAGGCCTGGGCTGGCGGGCTGCTTGACACGCTCGTGGTTGTGGTCCAGCGTGTAGTTGTTGCCGCGATAGGTGGGATAGTCGGCGGGCAGGGCATAGCGCAGCTTCTCCCAAAAGTGGCGGTCCGAGCGCCGGATACGGTGCACGGCCGAGGTCTTCAGATAGGGCAGCAGCTCGATGTCGCTCTCCGCCTCGAAGGCCACCTCCGGCTCCTCGATGATCACCAGCTTCTGAGGGCGTCCCCTGAGGGCATCGTGGACCGAGCGGCGCAGCTCGCAACGTGACCACTCCGTCTGCAGGAAGTTACGGGTCAGCAGGATCACGACACGACGGGAGACCCGTGTGGCCTCCAGTAGCTGGTAGTGGGTGGCATCGTGGGCAAGGTCACGGTGCTGCAGGCAGACACGCAGCGGCGGACGGCCCGTCTCCAGCTCGGAGGCCAGGTGCTGGCACACGAACTCCGAGTCTTTGGCCGAGTGCAGGAGCACGGCGTCGTAGAGCTTCTCGGACTCCTCGCAGCGCGGGCCAAAGACCCGGACGCCGTAGTGGGCGAACAGCCAGATCCGGAGCGACTCCCGGAAGATGAAGACGATGATGATGACGACTAGGAGGAAGACCAGAGCCAGGGCGGCGGCCAGGAGGGGAATGTACGACTCGGGAATCCCGTGCTGCAGCATCGATCCGCCCGAGTAGTAGTCCGTGCAGGCGGCTCCCGTCGAATTGAAGTCCAGTTCCCGCTTCTGCAGGGATCCCTCGGAGGAGCTGCTGTCGTAGGAGCTGGCGTCGTAGCCAGCCGTGTTGGGCGCCGCCATGCAGTAGATGTCCTGGGCATCCTGGACAATCAGCGCATTCTCCGCCACGTACGAGGTCAGGGCCTGGAGGAACTGGCAGCGACAGCTCCACTGATTCCGTCCCAGGGCGATGGACCGCAGGCGCCTGCCGAAGTGGGTGGCGTGCAGCTGCCAGATGGGCAGCGTGACCAGCCGGTTGCCATCGATGCGGAGCAGCTGCAGCGAGACCAGGGGCGACAGGGTGGCGTTCTCAATGGTGGCCAGCAGGTTGTTCTGCAGGTAGAGCTCCCGCAGCGAGGAGAGCTGCTCGAACTCGTAGCCGTGCAGCGTCTGGAGCCGGTTGTCCGCCAGCTGGAGGATCTGCAGCGACGTCAGGCTGGCGAAGGTGCGGTTCTGGATGGCCGCCACCTGGCTCCCGTTGACGTACAAGGCCTTGAGGTTCTTCCTGCCGATGAAGGCGTGGTTCTTGAGCACCGGGAAGTTGTTGCCGTCCAGATAGACGATGCTCGAGTCCATGGGGACGCGGCGCGGCAGCTCCATGGTCTGCTGGCCCCCGCAGTCGACCACGTTGGTGGACCAGATCTGGTCGTGGTAGCAGGTGCAGTTATGGGGGCAGGTCATCTCGCAATCGCAGGCGTCGAAGTCGCAGCAGTGGCACAGCGCGAAGCAGTGCGACTCGTAGCGGCAGAGGAAGTCCTGGGGCTTCAGGGCGCTCAGCGGACGCACTGCAGCGCCGCGGGCGTGCGGCATCACGCACTCGATGTTGGGCATGTCCATCACTCGGGGATGCTGCCGGGTGGTCAGGTTGTTGATCCGCTGCAGCCAGTCCATAGTGCAGTCGCACTCGAAGGGATTGCCGCCCAGGTAGAACTCGGGCAGGGCCTTCGGTGCCACCACGGGCGCCACGCGGAGCTGCTGCAGCTGCAGCTTACTCAGCTGATTGGCGTAGAGGTCGACGCGGGCCAGGTTGGCCTTGTCCACGAAGGCGTTGGGTTGGACGTTACCGATCAGGTTGTTGTTGATGAACAGCAGCTCGATGGTGTTCGGTAAGGACATGGGGCCGATCTCCGTGATGCGGTTGTGTGAGGCGTCTAGCGTCTTCACCCGGATCTCCTCCTGCAGCTTGTAGTAGTTGCCCAGGGCCTCGATGTAGTTGCCGTGGATGTCCAGCCACTTGAGATTCGACGGGATAAAGGCGTAGTCGAACCACACCAGGTGGTTCTCCGAGAGATTCAGCCAGAGCAGGGACACCAGCGTCGCGAACACCCCGTTGATGTCCGAGAGGAAGTTCCTGTCCAGCCGGATGGCCTCCAGCTCGAAGTTCTTGTCGAAGGAGCCGCGCTCGATGCTCTGGATGCGGTTCTTGGCCAGGTTGAGCACGCTCAGCCGGGGCAGGTCCTGGAACATGCCCACTGTGATGTTGCCGATCTGGTTATCGATCAGCCGCAGCCCCGTCAGCTGGTGCAGGTTCTTGAAGCTCTGGTTGTCGAACGTCCTGATCTGGTTCTCGCCCAGGTCGAGGGTTCGGAGCATGGCCAGGTCCTGGAGGGCGCGCGGCACCTCGTTCAGCTGGTTCGAGCTGAGGTCCAGTTCCTTCAGGTCGGAGCAGTTCTTGAACACGGCCTGCTCCACCACGCTGATGAGGTTGTTGTTCAGCGTGAGCTTCGAGAGCACGTAGAGGCCGTTGAACAGCTTGTCGTCCAGCGTGTGGAGGCGGTTCTCGGCCAGGTTCAGGGTGTGCAGATTGTAGAGCGGCAGGAAGGCGTTGTCCTCGATGTGGCCGATGGAGTTGTTGCGCAGATTGAGGATCTGCAGGAAGTAGAGCTCCTTGAAGGTGCGGTAGTCGATCCGGGTGAGGGCGTTGTGCGCCAGATTGAGCACGATGAGGCGGATCAGTCCCGCAAAGGTCGTGTTGTCCACGTGGTTGGAGGTCAGCTGGTTGCCCGACAGGTCCACCACCAGCAGCTGCTCCAGCCGGTGGAACAGCCCCTTGGGCAGCTCGTACAGCTCGTTGTGCTGCAGATGGATCTCGCGCAGCTCCTTGGAGCCGGCAAACAGGCCCTCGGGCAGTGTCTCCAGGTGGTTGTTGCTTAGGTTCACGATCCGCAGTGAGGCGAGCCCCGCCAGCGCCTCCCCTGACAGCTCCGAGATGTTGTTGTGCTGCAGGTTGAGATGTTGCAGCCGTCGCAGCCGCGAGATGCCCCAGCTCTCCGTGATGGAGCGCAGCTCGTTGTGGCTGGCGTCCAACAGTTGCAGCTCGCTGCCCCCGCTGCAGTTCATGTCCGCGAATCCCAGCTGCTCAGCGGTGCGGATGCGGTTGTGGGTCAGGTTGAGCGCCTGCAGGTTTCCCACGGGGCACAAGAAGCCCGCGGGCAGAGCCCTCAGGTTGTTGTCACTCATGTCCAGCTCCGTGAGCTGCTTCAGGCCGTTCAGCGAGTCCGGATAGAGCTCCAGCGCCCTGGCCGGACCCCATTCGGCGTTGTGGCTGCTCAGACGCAGCGTCTTGAGCGTGCCCAGGCCCTCGAAGGCGTTGTTGGGCAGCTGCAGAAGCTTGCACGCCTCCAGGCGCAGCGTCTCCAGCGTCTGCAGGCGGGCGAACACCGCCACTGGGAGTGTGGACTCGAAGAGGTAGAGGTCGCTGCACTGGATCGTCAGCTGGCTGCTGCCATCGGCTCCCTGGAGATCCAGACCCGGCTGGCGCTCGATCAGCCGCAGGGCACAGTGCACGGAGCTGGTGCCGTTGTACGTCCACGAGCACTGGTTGCTCGGTCCGCTGTGGGCGGGCGCTGCTGGCGAGGAGTCGTCGGCGGATGCGGGTGGCATGGCGGCCGACAGGAGCGAGGAATAGTCGCCCGAGAGCGAGACGGAGGCGGAGCCAGCGCCTCCGCCCAGCATGGCACTGGCAGAGTTGTCGCCGCTCTCCTTGGGCGCCAGTGCTGCCAGGCAGCTCCAATCCGAGGCGCTACCAAGCAGCAGCACGCTCACGAGGGGCAGCAGCAGCGGGAACTCCATTCCGGCTGCACTTCAGGGTATTTCTTGGGGGAACAGGGAGCAGAATCTCTCTGAGATGTTCTAGGGAGTAGTTTGCGTTTCTCTGGTTCTCACTCGCGAATTGACATTTTAATGGGAATTTTGGGGTTTTCTCTGGTTTTCTCTACTACTTCACTGGTTTCTTGTTTCACTGTTCGCACATTTCTCTTGGATATTTTCGTGTATTTGTATTGGTTTTCGTATTATTCAATTTCCGATGGAAATTCTCACTGGCACTGCTCTTAAATGCTGTTTCTCATTTTTGTGGATTTTTCGAATTCAATTCAATTTGGGCGTTTGGGTCACACCACGTCCGTACGATTCGTTGACGACGCGCGGCAGCAACCGCGCAGTTCAAAATTTCAGAAGCGCGTGTAACGACCTTGCCTCGGCGAGAATTTGGACATGAATGGAAGTGTTCATTTTTAGCGTAGAAGTTTTTACTCTTGAAACATTGGCTGAAACATTGAATAAAAGAAAAAGAGCGATAGAGAGCCGAGAGAAGCCGAAAACAGCCCCAGCGCTGCCGAGAGAGACTCAATTTCAGGCTTCGAACGTGTGGAAATTGGTACAAAACAGCCGATTCGACTCGTTTCAAACGAGTCTTTTCCGCCCGATGTTCGGACGCATGTTCTCGTGCTCGTGTGGTGGTTGCTTCGGGTTCGCCTTTTCACTCACTCTCTGTCGCTCTCTCTCGGTAGTTTTAGTACCATTTGGCGCCACCGCGGGGCCAATTGGCGCTAGTGTGCCGTCAAGAGAGAGAGCTCCAAATGAGAGAGATTGAGTGCAAAGGGATTGAGAATTTTGAGTGGAAATTCTCTTTGAATTTTTTCAAAATAAAACAGATTATATCAGTAAATAATTAATATCGGACCAACAAATAATAAAATATTAAAAGAGTTTCAATACTAAACGAATCTTCAGATGATGAAAGTGCATTTTAATTTCCATTTTTGGCTAAATAATCAGGAAGGCAATACAAAAATTCACTCTAAAATCATTACACTTTTGTATGGAAAAATGCACGTTAGAAGTTTCTCTCTCCCTCTCTTCTCTTTGACAGTGCCAGATACTCTCCCTCTCTGTCTGTCATTCTCCTCCATCCATTTCCACCCATCCCTCCATTTGGGTATGTTATTGTTACTATCAACTCACACACGCGCCGCCAGCAA